>NW_009260621.1:1277429-1290838 GCF_000687185.1 Egretta garzetta | reverse complement strand
CACCTACCCAGGCAAAGGTTGTATTTCTGGCTTGGGCTGGAGACTGACCGCAAGCCAGTGGGAGCCTGAGACTCATATCCCAGGTATTGCCAGAGCCTCCAGAGCTGATGGTGCAGGCTGGATGAGGCAAGGCATTTCCAGCAAGCCCTGTTCTTTGGAGGCATCCCATCAGTCTCTGGGAGAGGAAGCAATCTATTCCCTCCTTCTCTCCGTCTCAGGACGGAGGCAACCCAGGAGACTGCCTATGTGGTTCTCCACTGCTTGCAGCTCTCACCTCCGCTTCCTAAAAGCAACCCTCACAACTCAGCTCCCCCTACATTGTGTAACAGTCCTGACAAGTAAAGAAATATATATATATATGCATGTGTGTGTGTGTGGTGCACACACGGGTGTGTTGTGTTTTCCCAGCTAACACATGTCAGGATCTGTTTAAGCCTCGCTTTATGCTCAAATGTCACCCTGCCAGAATTCATTACATCCCATTTATTAATTAATTAAAATATATTTATACAGAACAGGCTTTATGAGACAGAGATAAAAATAACGTTTTGAGAGCTGTCCCCTGGACGGAGCGGGTGCTCTCTGATGGCAGCAGCAAGGACAGTAGCCACAGCCTTCCCTGTCAAGTGCTGACTCGCAGGGAATTGATGATATGGAAATTCGGTAATTAAGGCTGGGGAAAAAAAAAAAATCAGTAGCAGGCTCTAGAGCTGGTGCTGGCCATGCAGCAGCCCTACAGCCCCATCCCCTCCTTGCCCTTGGGTGGTGGGATGATGGCATCTCCTCCTCACACAGAGGACCCCAGTGTGCAGAGCGAAGGAGCAGGCAGCAGCTTGCTCTGCCGCCTGTGCCAACCAACCCCGCACCCTGGGGCCTTGCAGAGGCAAGGGGATGCACAAGCTTCAGCAGCGCCCCCCTCCCAGACCAGCGGGTACCCGCGCTGGAACCTGCAGCTCCCTCTCCCTCCCTGCTCACAGCAGCCGGGCCCCAGGGCTGGGGAGGAACATTTGCAGCCAGAGGAGGCGGCAGGCTGGCCAGCGAGCCAGGCGGGGACACCGGCACTGTCACAGCATGGCAGAGAGGGGCAATGGCTCACTTGGCCATGCTTCATATAGGGGAAAGCCAGTCTTTTTTTTTTTTCAGGCAGGGTCCGACTGGCATTGGCAAACATAGGGTGTCCCCATGGTGCCACAAGCTCCTTCGGACTCTGATCTGATGGAGCCAGAATGGACCATGCCAGGAAGACAGCATGGAAAGGCTGGGGAGGTGACAGCTGGAGGAGAATGACCCCAACCAAGCCCCTTCCCCAGGGCTGGGCAAAGGGGGGCCAGTGAACCAGAGCTCGGTGAGCCTGCCCTCCCCACGCAGCAGCAGCCACTTTGCCGCATGCGCCTTGGCTCTGTTATCCTTTTGACAGAACAACAGTGACATTTCTACTTAAAACTCTTCATGACCTTTCCCTGTGAGCCTCTCTTGCTTCACTTGTTCTGGCATCTCCTGCCTGATGCCCCCTGAGAGCACCTTGCTCTCACCCTGGGGAGAAGGGGATGCATAGGCTCCATCCACCAAGGCCAGCCCTGGCTTTTCGGAGTCCGCCTTTACCTGCCAGTTGCCAGCAGTGTGGGGAGGATGATCCGATCTCCCCAGTGCAATGCTGCATTGTGGTACCTTCCCAGCGCCAGGGCTGCAGTGCGGATACAGGCACGGGGCCAAGCAGCAGACCACCCCGCTGCCCTGCTTCCCTTGCTCAGCCCAACCCCAGCTGGTGTCACCCGGGGCAGTCCCTGGCCAACAGCCAGCCCACCCCAGGCACACTGGTTTGCAGACAGAGGGGCGGCAGGAGGCCAAGGCCAGCGGCAAGTCCACCTGCCTCTTCGCAGGTGCCAGTGCCGGTAGCTATCTAAGCGTACCCTGCAGCCCCCCAGTCGAGGGATCCCTTGACCTGTCAGTGCACATTAGTTGATGCGCTCACCTGCAGCCCCAACAGCCACGCACGCAGCTTTGATGGGCACCCAGGAGAACAAACCTGCAGCAGCTCCCACACGCCAGCCCCCTCACTGGGAAATGTGGGGCTGGGGAAGGCAGAGGTTTGGGTCTCAGAAGGTAAATCAGCTCCTCTGGCATTGCAGCAGCTGCAGAGACAGCGCAGGTTTCCCCAAGCTCTGCGTGTGGCTGGGACAGGGGAACATCAGCTCGGAGGCACATGGCAGGGTCAGCACTGCAGCTGGGGTTGCCCCCCTGCACCACGGCTGGGCACTGGTGTGCAGAGGGAACGTGAGGGCTTCGGAGCCGCTGTGCCCTGGGAGCCTGCAGCCAGATCTGCCCATCCACCAGCCTCAGCTGGCACCTCTCTCACCTTGTTTGTTCAGCAAGGGATGAGAATAATCACCTCCCTCCAAAAGCCTTGAGATGGTAACAGAAAACCTCACGTCCTGCAGATCAAGCAGCATTCCTCTGGCTGTGCTCAACTCTGCTCCTCCATTGGGCGTCATCCTCAGTGGAGCTGTCGGCTTGGTGCAGGTACAGGAGGAAAAAAGATCTTCAGGTACCTATCACCTCGAGGAGGAGGTGCGTGCTTTATCCAGGGGTTGAAGGGAAGAGACGGGAACAGGGCAGACCTTGTCCTCAGCACCACTGTCCTGTTCTCCCCAAAGACCAGAGCGCAAAAGAGAATATCAAAAGACCAAGCGGTGCTGCCAGAAGCTCACACATCTCTCACACCACCTAGGACAGGCAGAAGAGCCCTAAGGAGGTGCCAGCCTCTCCCCATTGACTAAGCAGCTGTGGTCCTCCACTGGCCAGTGCAGATCCCACCTGTGGCTGAGATATCTTGTCCCGTGTCTCCCAGGACAGAGGCAGGAGCTGCGATCCAGACATCCCAAACGCCCCATGAACAGGGTCACCTTTCTCTCCATCCTCACCCTACGCAGCTCCTGCACTGCTATTTCTTGGAAGGACCGGGTCCTCTCCTCTGGATGTCAGCCAGCACAGCTCTGCTGACCTTGGAGGAACTCTGCCAGCTTACCCTGGCTGAAGACATAACCATCTATTATTTAGATAAGAAAATACACCTGCAGGTATAAATGGAAGTAAATCCACCCTACTTTTTTTATATAGGCAAATATATCTCAGCAGATCCTTACTGGATACTGCCCAGAGATGGTAGCAGCAAGAAAGGCGAGTCCCAAGCCTGCAGCCCTCACCCTCCCTTCCAGAAACAGGGAGGCAGTGTGGGAAAAGCAGCAGGAGGACAAGAAACTCTCACCCACAACAGCAGCACCAGCTCACGACTCCATGGACACCAGCCGAGGTCTGTGCCTCTGGCCTTGGCTGCCATCCCCCTGTCCCACCCCGTGGGCTCAGTGGCTCCAATGGGGGATCTTGGCAAGCGGTGCAGCTCTGAGCCCGTCTCTGCCAACACCTCAGAGTGTGCAGGAACCAACCTGCGAGGCTCCCTCTTGCCTCTGAGCATCCTCCATCGCTCGATGTAGTATCATACCCCAGGCAAGCGCGCACCATCCCCTTCTCACAGCCCAAATTCAATGCACCCCAATGGCATGCAGCTCCACCTCCAGCCTGCACACAACCCTTCCTTGTACCTGGCACAGTGTGCCAAATCTCAACCAACCAGCCCTATTTTGCTGCACGGGGATGGCTGTGAACCATTCGTCATCCCTCAGGCTGGCAAGGAAACCACACGCACAAGGGAAGAGCTTCCCTGACTCAAATGATTCTCATTTTTTGAAGGGCAAATTTCCTTAGTCTGCCCACTCAGTCTTGACAAGGACAGCAGGAGACCCACCACATGAATACTAATGGCACTGGCAGCGGGGACATGTGGGGACAGGAGCGCCAGGGCTGGGCACCACTGGTGGAGCAGTGGGGAGACAAGGAGCGAGAGGCAGCCAAGATGCCAGGGGTATGCCAGGACACCAGGACACTCAGAGCAACACCCGTGGGATGCCCAGACCCAGAGGGCAGGGGATGAAGGCAGACCTTGACCAGCAGCCAGGAGGTCATCAAGCTGTATTAGGTGTATGGAATCAGGCCACCACAGGAGCATCACTGTAGTGGAGGGTGGAAGAGGGTTACACTCCCCCCGACATTGTCTTTGGCCTCCCCCCCTTCTCCCCCCCCCCCCCCCCCCCCAAGCCGCTGAGATGTCCCTTGCGCTGAATTCTTATTCAACTTCAAACTGACAAACTGTTTTTAATCTTTTCCTTCCATCCAGCTTGGAGATTGGGAAGCAAAAATCAATACGGGCTGGCAGGTGATCAAGTTGCTTGACAGTGGCGCTGAGGAGAGAAACAGAGAAAGAGAGAGAAGGAGCAGAGGGGGGGTGAGGGCAGCCAGGAGGATGGGGGCAACCAAGCATCCTGTATTACAGGCCCCAGCTGGGAGGGTCCCACTTGTCCCCATCACCAGTGGAGCTGCTTGATAAAATAGCTGGTGTGAGGGTGTTGGGTGCCTGCATGCAGCTCCTGGGGTGGAAGGAGAGGGCACTGCAATGACAACCTTGCATCCACTCCTCTGTGCTCCCCAGCTTTGGCTGCCCAGTGCCCCATGCACCGGCAGGGCTTGGTGCACTGCCTGGCCACCACAGCCAGCTCCTATCCAAAATCCCCACCAGGGACCCCCTGTACCGCCTCCCCTCATCTGATCTACTGCAGCCTGGTGGCAGTGGCAGCTCAGGGAACCTTTTGGCACCTTTAAACATGGAACTTGAAGCCCTGGTCTGAGACGCCTTGGGCATCAGGAGAGCAGCACTTGCTTCCCAAGCCTACTTTCAACAGGGGTTTTTTCAGGCTGGGAGGGGGGCAAGCACAATAAAAAGCAAGTTTTTCAAAAAATTCAGCCACTGTCCCTCCTGTAGCCTCTGCTCCTGCCATGTCCCAACCCAGTTCCCACCATCCTCCTCCCACCAGTGCCCAGAGGACACCCCAGAGCCAAGAAGGGTGAAGGAGGCCAGAGCTTCCAAGCGAGGAGCTGCTCCCGGGCTGCTCAAAGGATGCAGAGGGGATGCAGCACCCAAAGGAAGAGGCACAGCACCCCCAGAGGCACCCAGTGGGCCCCTAAGGAGGTGGCTGGCAGCACCAGCACTGGATCAAGGACAAAATCCCATGGAGCCACCCAGAAGGAGCAAAGGGTCTCCAGCCCCCAGAGGATGAGTCGGACCAAGCTGGTGTATTCCATCCACACACCTCCACCTCCACTGCCTCCCGGCATTTCCGTAGGCCAGGGGCTCGCTCACAGAGCCGCCAGAACCCCCGAGAGCAGAGCTGACATTTGAAAACGATCGGTTTAGGAACTTCCCCCTGCTGCTTTCCTTCGCGTCCCCCTTCCTATTGTTACTGTTCCTCCGAGCTTTCATCGTCTAACTCAGTAAATCTCTGGGAAATACGGCTGTGTTTGGGGGAGGGGGGGGGGGGAAGAGGAGGGGGAAGGGAGAGGAAAAAAAAAAAGATTGCCTGGGGCCCCACACAGAGCCGGCATGCAAATGAGTGCCAGCTCCGTAAAAATAACCCCAGCAGTCACATTTTATTACAACCGAATTATTGGACCTGGGTTACTGGGAACTGGCACTGGGGAAGGCAAGAGAGGGAAGGGAAGAGAGTGGGGGAAAGGGTCTGGCATAATTTATTCTAAATATTTGACCTTTGAGAGCGCCAAGGGGTACGTCCCCTCTCTGATACACACGTGCACCTGGAACTGCCGGGGTGCTGGCTGCGCCGCAGCCTCCCTCATCTCCAGCACACTCTCCTCCCACACTGTGCAGCACCAGGAAAACACATCCAGGGGCTTTCAGCCCTGCTGGATTTTCCACCCTTCTCTCCAGACTGGTGCCAGTTTGCAGCAGGGACATGCACTGCAGGAGGTGGCACTGTCCCTGGAAGTGCCCACGCTGGAGAGCCCGCTGCCCACCTCCCACCATGGGCTGGGAAACAAGGGGGGGGGGGGGGGGTGAGGCACTGACTCTGACCCCCAATTTCTGCAGCACCTCTCAGCCACTGCCAGTGTTCACGGGGAGGCTGAGGGTATTGCATGAGACAGAAGGGGTTAGAGCTGGTGGCCATGTGAGTTTAGAGGTGGCTCCTGTCCTGGTGAGGAGGGGATGGTCAGGGGACATTGCAGAGGGGCACAGGGAGGTGCTGGAGGAGGTGCTGCTCCCACCCACAGCCCAAGGGCAGCAGCAGCCGGAGTCTCCCATGACTGCCCTCCCCAGGGGTCTGGCCACCTCCTGCGAGCCCCCCTGCCCTGCAAGCACCTGCTTCGACAGTGTTTCCCAAGCAAGGACACAGCACACAGGACTCACTTTGTCACCGTCACAGCCACCCTCCCCGGCACTGAAAAAAAAAAGATGCCAGGGACAAGCTATGGACTTTGGAAAGAGCCCCCTGCACCTGCATGCTCTTGAGTCCCAGATCCTTTCAAACCAGAGCAACCCAAAACACTCGCCATTTCTTTTCTCCATGCACCCCCTCCCCATCAGACCTGCCTAACGGTGGTGGTTTTGGTTGCATTTCTTGCAAGAACAGTCTAGTCCTCCCAGAGCCGAGGCCAGGCTGGGAGAGGCGATGCCCTCCTCAGGACAGACAAATTCTTGCAGCGTTTTCCCAAGCCAGGCGGCTGCTGGTAGAGTGGCACGGAGAAGCTTGGCAGGGACGCAGCGCTTGTTAAATGTGTTGCCTCCGAGTGCTCCAGAGAAAACTGGGTCAAGATTTTCCAAAGACAAGAGCTTGACACTTGCTTCCCTGTCGCAGCAAGCAGCATCCCAGCAGAGCAGGAGGTGAGCAGGGACAGTGGGACTCTGCCCTCGGAGAAGCCAGACACGACGGAGCAGTTGGAGAGGGGATGTGATATTCTCTCTCTGCAGCCAGGGCTGCTCGAAGGATGCCTGCCTGGTGCTTCCAGGAGAGCCACTACCTACCAGCAATTCCCACCAACATGCATGCCTCTGAAGAAGTAGGCTGAGTCACTATTAGAGCATCACCTGGAAGATTTGCTCTGTTCCTTACTCTGTCCCAAGCACCTTATGGGACCCAGCAAAGTCCTGCATCACCGCGCACCAGCCTGGGCAGAAGTACGATACTGTAAACATGCACCAAGGTGCTTACCATGACAAGCCACAGAAAGAGAACCTGAGAGGTCTAGTTTAGATACGCTGAATTGTGAGCCCCTGAAAAAGGCATCTCACACAGCTCTGCTCAGCCCCTAAATCACCCCCTGCCCCATGGCTGCAGGGCAAACTTGAGCAGCTCCTGCCTTTGCAGCTCCCCTGAGCACCCTCTTTGCTGTGCAAGTGGGAGCAACATGGGTTTGACACAGCCCACCAGCAGGCAACTCCTTATACCCCGCAGCACAGCCCACGATCCAAGCACCTTATGGGACCCAGCAAAGTCCTGCATCACCGCGCACCAGCCTGGGCAGAAGTACGATACTGTAAACATGCACCAAGGTGCTTACCATGACAAGCCACAGAAAGAGAACCTGAGAGGTCTAGTTTAGATACGCTGAATTGTGAGCCCCTGAAAAAGGCATCTCACACAGCTCTGCTCAGCCCCTAAATCACCCCCTGCCCCATGGCTGCAGGGCAAACTTGAGCAGCTCCTGCCTTTGCAGCTCCCCTGAGCACCCTCTTTGCTGTGCAAGTGGGAGCAACATGGGTTTGACACAGCCCACCAGCAGGCAACTCCTTATACCCCGCAGCACAGCCCACGAACTGTTCCCTGCATCGCTGCCCACTGGCTCTCACAGCAGGATCTGTCCCCCTCGCCCCAGGTGGGCTGCAGGAGCAGGAGGGATGCACACACTCCCTCCTGCACAGCTCTGCACTTCAGCACACCCCATAACCCCTTTTGCCAATCTATTTTCAATTAAAAAAACCCACCAAAACAACACACCATTAGGAAACTCAGAGCCTGTGCTCAGGGCTCATCTCTGCCCTCCCACTCCGGGTGGTCCCACCAGCCCCGTCCCTTCGTGATCATAGCAGTCAGCAGTCACGTCTGGTGGCACAGGGCAGGGCCACGGGGTATAGAAAAAGGATCTGCCACCCTGGCAACACTTCTGCTGTTTCTTTGTCCTTTCTCCCATTTTCCTCCCCTCCCAGCCCCCCACCCCCTAGTTTTGGCGATGTCCCAAGACACCTTTAGATTTTCACAAAATACCCTTATTTTCACAAGAACAAAATTACCACCAGCAAATCTCTGTCCAGGATGCCAAAATCTTCATTCCTGAATGCACACACATGTTTGGGGAAAACCTTGATTTTAGAGAAGTTCCTTGCCTGCAAAGTTCAAAGACCTTCAGAGGAATTAGAGAGGAGAACAGAGCTCCACCCTAGGCCTTACTGTTGAAAAGCTGGTCTTGTGAGCAAACCAAACCCAGATAGGTTCCCGGTGTGCTGGAAATTACCACCAGAGATCATCTTGGTTACAAATGGAAGAGATGCCAGCCAGCTCCTGTTATCACCTCTGTGGGACTGGCTTGCGATTAAAGGCATTGAAGTTGCAAAGCACAGAGCGAACAACATATGGACAGGAGCAAGGGACTGCTTTTCCAGCCTCTCTTTTTTAAACCATAACTGCATTTGCAAGAGGATCCCAGAGCCGCAGTGCAGTTCTTATTCAGTGCTATTAAACTTCATTAACTGATATATCGTTTCATGTTGACTCAACGACTCTTAAACCCTCTTCCAGGGGACTTCCTCGAACACGCCGTAAATTGCCAATAACTGCCTTCCACCGGGAGCAAACTGCTCCAGCCCCAGCACAGTCCCACTCCCTCCACCCCGGGATGGAGCAGCACTGCAGGCAATGATGCTCCCCGCACTTAGGAGCCCAAGAGCTCCTGTATTTATCCCTGCAAACCAGGGAAGGTGACCAGAGGGGCAGGGGCTGCAAAAACCCACTCTCCTGACTCTGTGCCAGGCGTGGAAGAAACCTCCCCAGCAAGTTCTAGATCCTCAGCGGAGGAAAAACTCAAAAATTCCTCTCCCGGTGATCAAAGCACTTCTTTACCACAGAATTGACAGCTCTGCTTCCAGCTGAATGCTTTCAAGGTTCGCATTGTCTTATGTAAACTATAATCCAAAATGAGCTCAAATCCAAAAAAAAAGCTCTCAAAATTCAAGCTTTTGGACCTAAAACCAAATGGGCCATTTTGACAGCGTATGATTCTGATTTCTAGCGTTTCTTCCACCACCCACCACCCCAAATTCAAATATTAGCAAGACCGACCTCCTTTCAGAGAGCTCTTTGACTTTGATGCTGTTTCATACACAGATGGAATATATTTCTGCATATTCCAAGACACTCTGGGATAGCTTCACTCATGTAATTATTCAGATAAGCTAACCTGAAAGCGAGAGCGTGTGCTGCTCATTTGCCAAATTTGAGTGACTTTGCTTTCAAAGCGTCAGTAGGCGCTTCCCCCGTCGCAGGTGACAGCTGCCAGGCTGCGGTCCCCAAGCTGTCCCCGGTGGGAGCCCTGGGGGAGGCGAGGAAGGAGGGGGCAGCTCATAACCCAGGGCTTGGCCCCCCCAGCCTCAGCCGTGCTTTCAGTTTGGGGAGGAACGGCACACGCACGGAGGGATGCTGGGGCTGAGGTACAGCATTGGTGGGAGGGCTGGGATGCCTTCACGGAGAAGCTTGCATTGAACATCATGGCAAGGCAGAGCTCTGGGTTTGACACGGGTGTGTGAGGCAGACGAGAGAATAATCTCTGCTGTGGGGTCTCCTCCATGATGGTAAACCTGGCCACGGACACAGCCCGGACAGCAGCAACCACCCACGGGGCACCTTGCACCTCCGCTGCAAACCAGAGCACTCGTTCCGCTCCTCACTTCCTTTAAAACCAAGTGCACTTTAGCAGCAATTTCTAAATGACTCCGAGGTCGTGAGGGGATGGCTTTACTTTTAATGGCAAGGCAGGACCAGAGCAGCGTCAGGCAGGATAATAGCAGGGCTGCGTGAGTGGCAGGTGGGCTACCGCGCCGTCCATTTACTGCTCGCCTCAGCCAAGCGCCGGGTGCAATTATCTCAGGCCACCGTATCATCATAAAGCGCCTTTCTGCTGAAATTATAACGTGTCGCCTTTAATTACGCTAATTGTTAATAGGGATTCTAATTTTGGGTTCATTTTTCACCGTTAAAAAAAAAAATAATAGGCGAGGCAGCCCAGGCTTTTCTGCCTTCCCTGGGATTTCTCCCGCAAGCGCTAATTGAAACGTCCCCCCGATCCGTGCCGCTCTGCACTGACAGTGGTTTTGCCCCTTGTCATAAAATCAATGGTCTTCCCCTGCCCACTGCACGCCAGCTCCTCTCCGGCTGCCAGGGCTCCTTTTCCCACTCGCTGGCTCCCTCGGATCATCAGGGTTAAATGATCTTTTCATACCGCCCAGCCGGACTGTCAGGAGGCATTGAGTGACTTTTGAAAATGAACCATGTTAAGTGGACTTGATGGGGGTTACAACCGCCATTATTGCTATCACCACCGTGATAAAATGGAGCCGTAATGACGGGGGAAGGTACTTATCACTGTCTTTTGTAGATCACTTAAGATGGTTTGGGTCTGAAGCTCCTCGCCGGTGATAAATGGAACGTACAGAAGACAAATGGCACTGGGACAGAGTCTCCCGCCGCACACGGGACACGAGACAGGAGCAACCCAGCTGCAGTGGCCACACGAAACACAAAGCACACATCAACTTTTCCTGCAGGAGCCATCAGAGGAGGTTCCTGAAGCAACCTGGGTGACAAGGTTTGCCCAGGTAGCTGCCGGCAGCTGGGTGCAGAGAACCAGGATGGGAAAGAAACGGGAAACTGGCTCTTTGCCTTCCAGCTTGCCTGCGGGAATCAACAGCAACACTATCCAAGAGCTGAGCTAGCAAACCAGGAGATCCCAATCCCTCCTGGTTCTCTGCTTCCCCAACCCACGGCCAAGCTGTGGTTAGACACCGAGGAGCCTCTTCCCTTCTCTTCACCAGGTTCCTCCCCGACCACCCTGCCCCAGGCTGGACCAGGAGCATCACCACACCTGGGGTCAGCATCCAGCCCCTGCAGCACCCTCTGTCCTTTCTCTTGCCCCCATCCCTAAAGCAAGGGAGATTTCTGCTTCGGCAGGAGGAGCACAGCAAAGCACGTGCCCGTCTGCTTTAGCACTCAGCTGGATCTGCAGAACAGGAGGCCCAGAAAAGACATTTGTGCAACACAAAGTGAGAAGTGATCTCATGTTAAAGGATTTCTCATGTGGCTTTGCTAGACAGAGATGCGATAGGAGAGAGCCCTCTGGGTGTTTATTGCTGTTGGTCCTAGTGCACATCAGAAAAAGCCAAACTCGAGCTGCCCCAAAACTCCTGTGCAAGCTGCAGCCACAGCCTACCCAGCACAGGCAGAGGAACCAGATCTTGCCTACACCAGGTACAGGGAAAAGCCTGGCAGGAGCTGACAGCAACCAGGAGGATACCAGAGAGCCCAAAGGGAGTCTCACAGTACCAGCAACAGCAGCGCAAAGCAGCCCAAATCAGCCCAGCTCAGCTCAGCCCAGGCAGGGAAGCGCCAGCAAGGAGGGCTTGCACCCTCCCCACAACCAGAAACACCCAAACGACACCAAACTCTCTTCCATATTTGAGCAGAGTGCCCAACAGTTTAAAACAGGGAAGGAAAATAACACCTGCTTGGAAAACAACATATACTTGGAAACCACTAGGTGACTTATGGGCAGTATCACCACACATCGGAGCAACAAGGACCTGGGCAGCATACCCAAAACACCCTTTCCAAGCCAAGCAGCACCCCCTGCCCCAGTCCCCACGATGCCCCACTCACAGTTTGTGATCCACAAGCAGGAGACTCATTCCCATGGGGCCCAATGGCTCTGCTGCCCCCGGGGTCTCCTGTGCTGCATGGAAGAGGGTCTCAGGACACTGAGAACCCTCAGGGCACCCCTCAGCACCCTGAGGAAGAGGAGGGGAAGCACAAAGAATTAGTGAGTTACCAAGAACTCCTTATATCACCTTCTCATCTCCTTCCTCCCAGGCACACCAAGCTGAGACGTATCATATCACTTAATTATCACTTAATTGAGATACGGGCAATGCCTTTCCCTCCCTGGCCACCTGGCAGCCCAGGTTGCTTTCTCCCTGCCCTGAAAGCATGGGATAAGGCACCACCGAGGCCAGGCCACCCCAAAAGCACCACCTCCAGTGAGAGCACTGGCTGCTATTGCAAGGGAAAGGAGAGGGTGGTGGGAGAGGCAGGGATGGGGAGCAAGACGGCAGCTCCTCCACGAGGGGGCAGAGCACATACCCCCCCAGGCCACCCTGCTCCCCACCACCATCAGCGTTCTGTGAACATGGAGGTTTCCTCTGCAAAAAGGCAAGATGTAAAAAGGAGCTCCTCTGCAAAGTGGCTGAGCCCCCGGAGGAGCCTTCAGGCAGGGAGAGGAGAGAGAAGGGCTGAGGAAGGATAAATAAAAGGAAGAATCTGTCTGGGAAGGGGAAAGAGCTGAAGCAAAAGACATTTTCTGGGAGTTGCAGGAACACCGTTGACTCAAGTCTCGTCACGACGGACGTGTCAGCTCCAGTTGGGCGCGAGGCTGAGACGCCGGTCCCGGGGTGCCTGGTTTCTCCAGCCCCCCGCCGACCCCCCTTTCCTTGTCATGGCGATGGTAGCGCCGCTGGCAATATTGACAGCCAGAAGGATTGCTCATTTCCCACAGCCCCACAAGGTAAATTAAAAAAAGGAAAAGTCAAAGCTATCTCTGGCTGCTTGCACTTGGGGAGTCCCAACTCAATACATCTTGGTTACTCAGAAAAGATGCTTATTAATAAGCTAGAAAGGCAAAGTTAGTTCTGCAGGCTGTGGGGTCACCGGTTGAGGGATCACTTACTTTGCAAAGACTTTGCGGGGTCAGGTGCCTGAACAAAAACAGAGTTTCCAGCTAAGGCTGCTCCCGCAAACTCTTGCCCATGTCAGTATTTTGTCTTGCTACATGTAAAGCTGTCAAAATAAACCAGTATTTGCTTCATCCAGCTACGTGATACCAACTGCGTGAACACCACCTTCCAAGCTAGCACAAATATGGCAAAAATTTAGCTTTAGCTGCAAACCAGGCATGAAAAAAGCTGCAGTCGGAAACAATGGAAAGTGGGTGAAATTCTACCCACCGCAAAACTCTGTTTCCAGAATGACTTCAAGGCAGCAAAGCCTGCACAAGTCATACTGGTGGCCATGTGCCTTTTCTTCAAGCAAGGATTTCCTGCTGTTTTCTAACCTCAAGGCAAAAGAGAAAACATCCATCCTTTCACCAGCTTTATTTCCATTCCAAATGAAGAGCTGATCCTCCTCTTTTTTTTTTTTTTTTTTTTTTTTTTTTTTTTTTTTTTCTTGTGTCAAAAAGTGGTCTTT
>NW_009260621.1:1272454-1277418 GCF_000687185.1 Egretta garzetta | reverse complement strand
TTTTTTTTTTTTTTTTTTTTTTTTTTTATGTCTCAGTGTCACAAGATGGTCTCTGAAGCACTGCCTTCCACCAGTGCTGGTGGGAAGCAGCTTGCCGGGGGACAGCCAGATGCCACCTCGCCAGAGCTCTGCAGGAAAAGCCTGGCTGGAAACTGTGGCTGCAAATACTGGATCATTCAGCGCAAGGGCTGTGGAGCGGGAGCTTGCCAGCCCCGGTGAGTTCTGCTCTGAGGCATGGACCAAATACGGGTCTGGCAAACAAAAAAAAGCTGTGAAGACAGAAGAGGGCTTTTGCCTTTGAGCGTGCATCCGGGCGTCCCACGCTGGTTGTCAAATTATCTTGGTGTGATGAGCCCAGTGAAAACTTCTGCTGCAAGGAAAGGATCGTTGTTTGCACTACAACTCACAATAAACTGGGGTTTCCCAAATATTGTTGTGGGTTCTCCATTTCACCAAACCCTGATGAGGCAGGATGAAGAAAACCATGGGGTTGTGCACAAGAAACAGTACAGAAACTAAAGCTGCAGCGGGGGCCAACAGGGAGGAGCTCATTGGGTGCGATGGAAGGCTGAGACGTGTTACTGTGCTCCTGGTCCCCTACAGCCTCTTTGCACTGTATCCCCACGCAAATTGGCACCTCTTCTGCCTGTGGGGCCCCACAGAGGAGCTGCTGCAACCACCACGAGCTGTAAACAGGCCCCTGGAGAGCTAGCCAGGACCTATGCGGACCCTTTGCAGACCAGGTTGGGCAGGTATCACCAGGCAGAAGTTGAACCATAAGCACACAGCCCAGTGTACGGACCCTTCTGTGCCTCCAGAGACCTTCTCTATGATAGAAATGGTTGTCCCAAAAGGTTTAGATCTCATGCTAGTGAGCAGCAGCCCCTGAAGACCTGGCAGAGCTGGTGGGTGTGATCCCATGCAGGCTGGACCGCCACGTTATGGTCTCGTTGGACCTTCACTGGGTGATCTTTCACTAAACCCATAACCTTTGTGCGCCAGAGTATCCAGCAGCAACAGCATCTCAGCGTCTCCACCTCTTCAGGGCCACCAGCAGCAAACTTCCACAAAGATGTCCTGCTGCAAGGGACTTTTACAACTGTCACAGAAACATGTCCCTGTCCCACCAGACATCTTCCTCCCAGAATTTTTCTTATTTTCCCTCCACTGCACAAAACTCTGCTGCAGAGCGAAACACATCCAAACCGCTGAGGCTGTGATTTTCATGACACCACTGCCTGGCTCATTTCTCTGCTGTCCTCTCAGTTTTGTGAAGGTTAAAGGCATCCTTCCTCAGCGACTGTCAGACTGTTATCTGGGCTGGAACCGGCTACCCCAGGTCCACGAGGAATATTTTATGCAGATTCTCCACTGCACCTCGGATGGCTCATCAGTAACCAACCTGCTGCTGGTGCCGCCTGGCTTTAGTTCCTCTGAGCCCACCTTTTGCATCCTCGCTGCTCCCTTCTGTCCCAGCCTCGCCCCTTTTACAGGTGTAAAAAAGTGGATTTCCATATGCATAAAATGTAAGGGCTTTTCCTTGGGCTGATGCAAGGAGAGGAACAAAAGTTGCTCTATGCTGCTCTCAAAGCGGGGGTTGGGAGGGATTGGGGACAGCTGGAATGGAGATAGGGGTTTTTTTTTAATCTGGAAGACAGGAAGATCAGAAGACCCCCATTAGACTGCATCAGACTTTTACTCCCAGTCATCTCCTCCCCAAAACCATGCCAGGACAGAGAAATGCCTGGCTCCCTCTGCCTTCCCCTTGGGAGCTTCCAAGCAGGCACAAAGAGAGCAGAGAGGTGGCACTGGGCAGCCAAGCCGGTCTCCCTGCCTCCTTCCCCCGGCGGAGGGGTGCATGAAGAAAGGGAGGAGATTCCAGCTTCCTCAGGCAGCTGCAAATCTGAGGCTGATTTTCATGCCCATGCCCCGGCAAGCTAAATGCCAGCCTGTTGCCATCCTGGCTGGCTGCATGCTTTTTTGGGTAGAGAATCGCCCCGGGTGGGAGCTCATCCCTGGCCTGGCAGCCTGAGCACTAGCCTGGCCGGGTGAGCCCCGTCTGGAGGAGGTGGAGGGCACGCACCCACCAGCATCCCCACGAGCCCACCCAGCCTCACCGAGTACTAGGGCAGAGCACAGCGCTCAGGTGGCATTCTACTAAACGCTGATTATAAATGTCATGATTTCAGATGGGGAAAGAAAACAGCTGGATTTGTCAGAGAGCAGCACTGGTAGCTAAAAAAATACCATCTTTTAATGTGTGAGCAGAGTACAGGGAGCACAAGAATAAACAGGAGACCCTGTGGTAACATTTTTACAAGTCCCCTGGCTGACGGTTAGAGCCCTTTAACTAGAACATGACTGAGCATCCCCGTTTCGGGATCTCAGCAGCATGCCCAGCTCATCCGGGGATCACCAGGCTTCAACGACAGATGAATCCAGGCAACGAAGCTCACGTCTGGATGGAAAGTCAGGAGGACTTGCTTTTGGACCCATTCTCACATCTTGTTTTAAACTGCATTGGCATGAGGGGCTGTGCTCCTTTGGCCATGCTTCCCTGCGACCGTAAATCCAATTTTACGGCACCCAGTCCAAGCCTGAAAACAATGCGAAGCACTGAACAGATATAAACTCTTTCTGCTGCTTCACAAGATCTCCAAAGGGGCCAGGAAGACTTTCTGCTGAATCAGGTACTGTTTTGTGCTCCCGCCGCTGGCAGGGAGCCAGATGCGCACCATATTGTATGAGCCGGGTAATTTGGCAAAAATGTGATCATGTGCACACCCATGATTCAGACCCAATTCCTCCCATGGGGTGACCGGGTAATGCGCAGATCTGGTATTAATTAACAGGAAACCACAGCCCTAGGCAGCGATCTGTCATCCTCTTCTGGATGCAGCTTGTGCCTGCTAACAGCTTCCCCACCCTGGGCTCCCCCCAGACCATCTCCCTCTCTGCCGGCAGGTATCAGGTCTGGGTAACCCCCAATTCTCCTGCATTGTACCAAAGACCCAGCTAACTCAGTGCCTTGTCTCCAAGAGCTCCTGGGCATGCCTGCACCCTGCAGTGCCAGGTAGGAGGAATTTGCTCTTCTGGCCAGGAGCGGGTTGGGGAGCAGCAGCGGCACCGAGCTCTCGCCCAGGTCCCCATCCATGGCACAGCATGTCCGGAGGAGCCAGAACTTGCACTGCCCTGCTGATGGATCCAACAGCATCAGCCCAGGCAGCACCGAATGCTTTGGAAAAAAAAAAATTTCCCGGGCTCCAGCAGAAAAGGCAGCGCTGGTACCCAGCGTGCCAGAGATTAAGTAATTTACTGAGTCAATTGTCTTTTTTCCAAGGACAAACATGTGTGATAGAAGATCTCCAGATCTGCTGGCACGCTGAGAGCTCTGGGCCATCAGCCCTTTCACTGTCTCAATTCATCTGTCAATAAACCACCATGCCCATTAAGGCTGGAGAAATGGAAAGGGATGTTCATGGTTCACCCAGCAGGGATTAAATTCCATGTTGCACAAATGACGGTTACTCAAGATTTCCCAGTCGAAGTGCTGAAATTCCTGACCACACCTCATGCTGCCCTCCTCAGTCAAGCAGGAGAGATAATAAACAGCATGGACATTATTTCGTAGCAGAAAGCCCCTGCAAGAGGTGATGGGACTGGGATAGGTTCTTGCTGTTCCATGAAAAGTGGAGCAAAAACCATGCAGTGCAGAAACGAAGACTGAATTCCCTCCAACACATGGGGAAGACAAGAGGTGTCCACTTGGTGGAGGCCAACCAGTGATGTTCACCTTTATCCTCAGACTTTCACAGCACGTCCAGGCTTATCTCAGCCTTGGACACCACTCTGGCAGCCAAGCTCATCTTGCCAGGTTTGCGCAGGGTGAGTCCCAACACTGGTGGCCCCAGGAATGTCACCGTCACCTCCTCCAACCCTGTGCATTTAATAACAGTCAATGGGTGAAGTCAAGAAGAAAAGTAACTGCTTTCCAGCCTGGCTGTGGCTTGCCAGGGCTTGGTGGAAAGGCAAGAGGTCCTGTCTCTGTGCAGGACAGACCCCAGGCAGCACCTCCTCCCAGACTTGCCCCCTTAACCTGCAGCATCAGCTGCCATGGGGTGATGCTGAAGATAAACTGTGGAGAAATTCAAAGAGAGAATGGGCATTTTAAAGAGGAAGACATCTCGGGTTGCCATATATGAAGAAATACTTTTGGAAGGAGCACAAACGCACTCTGGGCTTATGTTATCCCTAACAGCAGCCCAGGATGGATTTAGCAGAGGGAGGGGTAGAGGGATAAATTATCCAAGAGTTGCTCATTCTGGGACAGTTTGGTTTCGTTGTTGGCTTTTTATTTTCCACAGTTTCCTCCAGGGCATATTCCCAGGACCTGCTGGAGATGAGACATAGCAGCAGAAATAACTCGGACCTGAGCCTCACCATCGATGCCATCATTGCCTGTAGTCACCTTCGCAGACCCCTATGGAGCACCCCTGCCCAGTGCCCGTAATTAAAGCAAAGCACAAGTTGGAAGCCAGACCTCAGTCAGGCCCTGGGAAGGAGGGCTTGCTGCCTCGATGGCTCAAAGCAAATGCTTGTGGTACTTGTTATGGCAGGGGAGCAGGGCAAGAGAAACTCGGGAGGGTGTTTGCTTTTGTCTGTAACCTAAATCCCAGGCTCTGCCCTTTCCCCTGCCAAGTGCCTAGGAGAAAAAAAAAGGTAGTCGATTTTTTTTTTTTTTTGAGTGCATAGCAAACCGGCTAATTTAAAACAATTATGCAACGGCTAATTTAAATCATCTCTGCGTCCTAGAAAGGCGACTGGCCAGGTACTCAGCATGAAGCGTTTGGCTTTATGGAGCAGCATCTTGTTAAAGCCCTTCATCCCGCGGTGGAGGCGGCTGGACCCATCCCGCGCCTGCCTGCGGAGAGCGGGTGGTGGGCTTCCCCGGGGCAGCCGGGGGG
>NW_009260621.1:1259392-1272042 GCF_000687185.1 Egretta garzetta | reverse complement strand
GCGCCGGCACCCACCCCGCGCCTGCCTGCGGAGAGCGGCTGATGGCCTTCCCGGTGTCAGCCGAGTGAGTCCTCCCTCTCCTCCTGCCCGGCTCCGCACCGCGACGTACCTGAGGCACCGGCTGTGCTTTATGAAGTCTAAAATTTTCAACTGGTTGTGGCTTTCCATGCAAACTCATTAGACACTATTTACACCCGCTGCAGCTGTGCAGAGAGAGGTTTTGAACTCTGGCATTCTACAGTAGGCTTTGTTTCTCATTTACATTTGCATATTAAAGTGTTTGCCTGAAATAGGCTATTGAAATTAATTCAGGATTAATTGGTGTCTTTATCTCATTAGGACAATCTAATTTAAGGATGATGAAATTGTTTAGCCTCCCGTTTGCATAATTAGATTGCTTTGAATTGCTGTCATTATTGTGCTCTTTAGCATCATCTGTAGGCCTCAAACAGACAAGAGTTTCAACCTCATAAAGACCAATCATGTGTTACAGCAGAGAGCTGTTAACCCCTTTTAACCCAAACTCCCTCCAACACGCCGCCGCACAATGGAGCAGGCACTCTGTGCCACAGCGGGGATACAGAGGTCTCCGCACCCCGTGTAACGGGGCGTCCCCGCCTTCCCTGTACACGCTTGGGGCGGCGAGGTGCAACCCCAGGAGCTGCTGGCGAGCAGCCCCGTTTCGCCTGGCCTTCCTGTGGGAAGAGCAGCGGCTCTCCTGGACAGTGGAGAAACTCTTCATGGTCAGATGGGACTCAGTGGCTGGCACATGGACTGCTCCTCCCGGGAGGCTGAGCAGAGCCACAAGCGCTTGCTCTCCATCTCATGTCACTGGAAAGGGCTGGTGGGAACATGCCCAAGGACTGCCTGATCCCATCCCTCCTGCATGGCCTTGGAAAAATCCCCTGGGCTTGTGGCCAAGACCTCCAGGGACAGTTGGCCTTCCCCTCTGTTGGAGCTGGGGCTACAAGGGATGCTCGTGGTCATGGGCACCACAGTGTTTTATCCCCTCCAAGGAGTTACCAAGCTCCATCTCCTTCTTCTCTATTTTGGAGGCTGTTTCTGAATCTCTAAGTGAAGAGCATCCCCCGAAGATGTCCTGGCCAACATGTAGCCCTCAGGTCTGGTATCGGCATGCTCCTTCTGCTTCAAATAGTTCTCTCCCCTCTGTGCTTACTTGGATGCTGAAAGGAGAGACGAGACCTGCCCACCCCTGTGCAATGGGACCACGCATATGAGGAAGCACCAGAGTGCCCACAAGGGCCAGGAAAGAGCAAAGAAAAAGAGAAGTAGCTGTAAGGCCAGACCTCCACACTGGATCATCTGTAAGCTCAGACTCACTCTGTGATGCAGGGGCTGACCTGATGCTGCAAAGGAGAGGACAGAGCCATGCCAGCCCCATGCAGGGCTCAGCCTCGCACCCGGGGCAGCAGGGACCACCAGTAGGGGAAGGAGGAGACCGCGCTGAGAAAGCACTCACAGAATGGCTGTGCCCAGGGACTGTAATCAGGGTGTGGATCCCCCAATGCTTAGTGCGTGCCCCAGAACATTACCCACTGAACTTACACCAAGGGACACGAGGATGTGGGTTGAAATGATAGCGTGAACAGAGGACATTGGCCAAAATCTACCAGCCATCCTGAGGACCCTCACAGCCCACAAGGGACACATTCCCCACAAGCAGCCCTTCATCTGCTTTTTAGTGCGACCTTCCTCGGCCCCAGCTCCCTGCCCACCCAGGGGACTTGGGCATCTCAGAGCCATGGGGACATGTGGGCTGGAGCCACCTGGAAACAGACATCCCAAGTCACTGCTGGCTGCTGGCAGAGGGTACCAGTTCAGCATCCTGAGCTAAGACCTCGCTTCCCCATGGGTCTCTCCATTAAAAACCAGCCTGTTCAGCCACACAAACGATCCAAAACGTGCATCTCAGAAGTATTTTTACACAATAAAGCACCACACCGCATCATAACTGGCTTCCTTGCTAGCAAGGAAGACCATGGCCTTGTGCGTTCCCCCCCTGTACCAGGGCAAACTACCTTTCCAGATGGCCGCCAGAAGCCAATAGCCACCAAAGTGCCTGAATCCGGCCCTGGAGATGCTCCCTGGACACCGAGAGCAAGAAGGGGGTCGAGATGGCAGCTCCGCTGTTGCTCCTGGGGATGCTCTCCGTCTGTCCTGGCCCGGCTCAAAGCGAGAGACCTGCTTCTCATTAGCGGGCGGCTGACTCCGGAGGTGGGGGCTGCGCCAGGCAGGCTGTTTCGCCAGTCGCTTCACGTATCCTAACATCTGGTTGTGTCTCATCACAGTGCAAATTTATGACCCTGGAAACAACATGTTGATGATGCACTGGGAAGAGGAGCCAGAGCTGTAATCCCGTGTCCAGAGCAGGGATGAGGGGAATCGCCACCCGAGGACTTCAGTGAGGGGGGAGAGGCGAGGAAGGACAGACCTGTGCCTCCCCGTGTGATGGGCGTGACTCGTGGGGAGGGGGGTGGAGGGAAGGGAGCTCCGAATGATGCAGCACAGCAACATTTTTCACTCTAAATCTCTCTCCTCTGGGAAAAAAATGCAAATTCAGCAACAGCTAACTTTGTGCAACTTCACCTCGATGAATTGCCAACTTTCAAACCAGCCAACAAACAGGAAACCTTCAAGAAAACAAATGAAAGATTTCATTTGAATGCTTTGAGCAGGAACATTTCCATTTGCAGTGACTGGCCGGTTACACTTTCCATTTTATGGTTAAAATTATACAGACATTTAAAATTATTTGAAATGGAAATGACAGATTGCCTTTTAGGTCCTCTAAAGGGAGTTTTGTTTGCCTAGGATAAGTAAATGTTTCATTATTTTTTCCAGAGATCAAATATATCAGTTGAACTAGAACAGAGTGGGACTTGGAAAGCCTTGTTTGCAGGTTCACACCAAAGATGTTTTAAGTTTTCAGTTTAGCCCAAACAAGTGTTTTTAGTTATGTTGCTTTGTTGGAGCTGCAGTGGAAAAGGAAGAAAGAAATCCAGCTCTTGCCATCGCAGTTAGACAACCAAAGAAGAAAAAAACACCTTAAGAGTCTGCAAGAGAAATGTCTCAGCGCAGTAGAGCTACGTAAAGCTTGCCTGAACCTTGCAGTTCTGCAGACTATTTTTTAGACCCCTGGTATTGCTATCAGGCCCTTTAATACCTTGGAGAAGACAATCTTGGTGTGTTGTCATATACACATATATATTAGCATAGGTGTACTTCATGCAAGGCAGAATGCGGAAGCAGGAGAAGACATGGTCATCAAAAGCTAGGATGCTATTTAAGAGAGGTGGGGTGAAGTTTCTTCCCTGGGCTGTCTGACAGCTCCAGAGCACAAGGGCCAGCTGGGAAGCAATGAGAGAGGAGCAGCCGAGGGTGCACCAGATTCAAACTGGTGTAAAAAAGGCCACTGCTCCTCAAACAAGATGAAGCACAACAGGAGCAAGCCTGGAGGAGGGAGGTGAGGATGTCTGGAGGTCTGGGAAAAACAACAAACACGGAGGGGAAACACAGTACAAACACACCTTCAAATACACCAAAGGCTTTTCTTTGTGTTGTCAGTGGTGGATGCATAAGATGTCGCTGCCCAAACAACCTGTGGGAAATCTGAGATGAGATCTCAGGAAAAGCTGCCGGTGGTGGGCACCATCGGGCAGCCTGGGCACACAGCCTGCAGCACCCACAAGCATGGCAGACACCCCAGAAGCAGCACCAATATGCCTACCATGACCTTCCAGCATTGCCCATTTGTGAACCCATGTGGCTTTCATGGTGGACACACAGGTCCTGGTTAGAGAAATCTGAGCAGAGCAGCCCAGCTGTGGATGGTTTTGCAGCTCACGGTGTGGACAGCTATGGAAAACACTGGCACAGCTCACCAGCAGCCTGTCTTACCTTCAGCCGGGTGCCCTGGCAGAGAGGTCTTAAGCAAGGAGATTGAAATCACTAGCAAATGGATCTTCCCTCATTCCCCCCAGAGCTGGCGGTCTCCAAGAACGGCTTTTCTTCCCCTGCTTTGGTATTGCTGCTGCTGAGCGTTTCCAGGGCCTGCAAGGACAGAAGCAAACAGTGGGTCTGAGAACCGTGAGAGACTCTGGGAATCAGGGTGGATTTGCTGTGGCACGCGACACATTATATTGTTATCACTAGAAAATCACGTAGCCTCCCCTGGAAGCCCCCCAGACCTGCTATTTCTTAACCGGGTGGTTATGTTGCATCCCATTTCAGTAGAGAGGATGCTAAGGAGATATCTGCTGAAGGGAATAGAGATTAACCTCCCCTAGAGAAAAAAATGGTTAAACCACCCGGAGGCGCACAGGCAACCTTCAGCTCCCCCTCATGGACCCGAGCTGGCCGCAGGCAGAGGAGCTACAGCCCTTACTGCTGACTGCTCAGGCAGCCAGGGCTGTCTGGTAGCAAGGATGACCCCCGTATCAAAAGGACAAGCATGCCCCTGTCATCTGCTGGAGCGCTGCGATCATGACAGCAATAGCAGAAAGCACAGCGCTTGCCAGAAGTCACGCAAAGTGTCCAGGAGCCTTTCACCAAAGACCTACAAAAGTTTTAAATATTCTTTGGTGGAGGTGCAAAATGCTGTCAGAAAACCTAAGCTGGTTAAGGGATGGCATAAATGTGCTGGTATGAAGTAGACAGCTTTCAGCTGCGAATCAGGTCATGGCCAGGAGTAAACATCTGCAACCAGTAGCCACGAACAAAAATGAGGAGCTGTGAGGAAGAGTCCACGCGGGGATTTTGGTGTGGCTCACAACCCAGTAACGGTCCCACACAAACCCCAGCCATGGAGGGGCACCTCCCCGCATCCTGGCTCCAGGCACAGCGCTGGATGAGGAGCACAGCGCCATGTATTTGGAGTGACCATGCCATCCCTTGGCTCAGCCAGAGCCTGCCTTGGGGGGTTAGCAGGGGCCAGATGCAGATTTACGGCCACCCAACCTCTGTCAAGCCCACATACTTCAGCCTGTGTGGTTCAGCTCTTCTTCCCAGAAGGACTTAGTCAGCAGAGTTCAACAACAGGTCTTTGTGTTCGCTTGTAGGATGCTTTTCAGAAGGAAAAAAAAAAAAAAAAAAAAAAAAAAAACCCCCCCCCACCGCCGGGGGCTGAATTCACTTAGATGCTGGGGATTATATGGGGAGAAACCTAGATTACAAATCAAAGAGCACTGAATAGCACATGTATATGTTCCAGTTATGAAAGCTGCTTAATGATTAAAGTCATCTATGCTTTAAAAAAAAAAAGGAAAAAAAAAAAAAAAGGAAAAAGAAACCCCCCCCCAGCATCTGAGGTTAAGTAAAACATTTTCTTCCATCTTGAGAGTTTGAAAGAAAAATGCAAAAAAACCAATTTCAAAACAAAAAGTCTTTTCACATTAGAAAAATCAGACTGACCTCTTGAGCAACGTCAAAACAAAATCTTAGGGCTTTTTCTAAATTCACACACACATGCATGTATATATATATACTTACCTATATAGATATACATTCACCAATACACAAGCTGCTTTTACTCCATGGGACTGTACCCAGCGAAACCCATCCAAATGAGAGGACCTCCTGGGTCCTCCCAGCCCACATTGGGGGAAATGTGCTGCCACATGCTACTCAGGTCTCACCGGTGCAAAAGACAGGGCCTGGGAATGGCAGTCCTGGCCGTGGCAGAATGATTTGCACCATCGGCTGGAGCAGAAGGCGACCGAATCCCAGCCTGGGACCCCCAGGCTCTGTCCTACCAGAATAAGGAGGCACCCAGCCAGGAGCTGCATCCACCCTCCCAGCTCAGACGCGTGCCCGTGGACCGCAAACCCATCGATCCTTTCCCAACCACGCCAGTGCCCAGGCATGGCCCCCAGGAGGGTCCCCAGGCCCTCATAGCTCCGGGGGCCAGGGGCCAGGCACACCAAGCCACGGCTCTGGCGTTTGGTCAACGACTCCTGACCCATGTAGGTTATCGGTCTCATAACCACCCAGCCTCGGTTTCCGAGTGCCAATCAGGCCTCTCCTTTGATCAGTGTTATAATCAGATACAGCACTCCAGCATGGATTATTAAGTTTTAACAGTTGACACATCATTTCTGATACCATAATCTGGCAGCACTTTACAATAAGTGACAGGTCCTCACTAATTCCTTTTGTATTCACTGTAGCAACGTTAATCATGAGTGATGAACTTTGCGTATTCATATGGATGTAATAGGCAGTTCCCAAGGACTGAGACTGTAATTTAGCTTTAACCTAATGGGCACTGATTGTAACAATAAGTAATTATGTCAGCTAAATGCAGTGTTGATGGCAATTGATGACAGCAGCGAAAGCCACGACACCATTTTGGAACTAAGCTTGGAATAGTCATTTGTAAAGCCGTAACGGCCAAGACGAGGAACAATGTGTCCTCTCCTGTGTATCCTATCATCCAGCTACCTTCAGCCTGGTGAGGACAGTCCCAGCTGTGACAAACACCCTGTCAGCTTCCTGTTTTACTCTTTGGCAGCTGATTTCAGGGTAGCCAAAAATCCAGCCTGCTAGATGGATGGGGCTGGTGGCACCCTCAAGCTCGGGTGGAAGGAGAGAGGCATCTCATCTTAAATGAGATGTTGGGATCAATTCCCTGGATCACCTTCAGATCCTCTGGGCAAGTCACACTGGGTGACACCTGGCCAACATCTGGTAGTGTCACCTTTCCAGAGAGCAACGCTTGCTGCTCCCCGCAGCTGCAGACCCTGGCTCTGCAGACCCAGACGGCAAAACGGGAACAGGCTGCAGAAGACTGGAGACCACTGCTGAACTCGGAGATGTCTGAATTCAGCAGAGGAAGTATTAGGAGAACACAAGCCTGCAAAGTGTGCTTGATAACCTAAAACACAGCATAAGTACGTCCACAGAAAGATGCTTTGCTATTACCCAGAAGGGCTAATGTGACCTCTTTTTTTTTTTTTTGGTTAGAGAGGAAAATGAGGATGTGATATTTTTAAGCCAGAATATTTGGATTTGAATTGCTTTCTTTAGAAAGGGGGAGCATGGCAAAGTCATAATAATAATCTTGTTAATGACGGTAATAAGACTGTAAGTGCTGGTGTCATCTTGAAAAAGTGATTTGTGCTGCCAATAAGAATCCTGTTTTGCTGTAATCATTAATGTGGTCAAAAAAGCTTGGAAAACACAAACACAACGTAGCTATAACGAGGTAGAAAGGATGTCTTCAAGGAAACAGTTCTGGGGGGCTCCCGCAAGGTGATGTCCCTGCCCCTACCAGGCTGTGAGGAAGAAGCTGCCTCCCTTGACATTAGCAGGACCTTTGGGAAGCCAGCAGCAAGTGCCTTTTTAAAAATACACGGTGAAATGACTCAGGTGCTCTATTTACTTACTATTTTAATTAAATTTCCTAAATTTGAAGCAGGTTTGGGTTTCTTTTCTGGCTGTGGGTAGATGAGTGAATTTAAGAGGGGTCGGATAAATGCCTCGTGGTGCTCTGTTAAGCTCGTGGAAGTCTTTCTAACCGGTCCTTAGTGTGGCCACAGCCAATAAGTGAGCTGAGGGCAGACAGCTGCCTGCAGACCTTGTTCACCCTACGCACGGGATCAGCCAGGGCAAGAAAAGGGCAATGCCGGACTTGAGGCTACTGTGTGATGCTTTTGGCACCATGGCTACGGAAATCAAGGGTAAGATGGGTCCCTCCTGACCTCTGAAAGGCCACAGGGCTGCCAGCTTTCCCATTTGATGTAACTATTTGTAATATCTCAGTTTTGGCTTAGGGGTCCTGGCCATAATTCCTAGTAAATGGGGAGACCTAACCAGAGCTCGAGCGATGCAGAAAGTGGCTTTCCTTAGTAAGCCCCTCCTGTCCGGGGTGGCCTGGCTGTCACCACCACAGCTGTGATGAAAGCAGAGGCCTCGGTCACTCTACCTTGCATCCATCCACCTGCTCTGTTGGTCCCTACTCCTCCCTTCCCTCCTTTCCCATCCATACACAATGCCAGAGCCCAGCTCAAGGGCACACAGGAGAAAGGCCCTGGGGGAAGGCTGAAAGCACAGAGGATACAGTCAGGTCTTGTGATCGTGGTTTAAAAGCTTAAAATTTACCTGGCAGAAAACAGCAGGGCAATGCTGTGCTTGCAGAGGCACGGGTGAGGCAGGGAGCTGAGCTCTGGCAGCCTCAGCCCTGAGGAGAGGCAGCCCAGCAGCACTTCCACTTGCTCATAGAGTGGGAGCTGAGCTATGATGGCAGGAGCCAAGTTTTTCTGCAGAGCAGATGCATCAGCAGGGTTTTGGTAGCCTCCCGGGACCCCAAGAGCTCCAAGGTTTGCACTTTTAAATGGGCTATTTGTCAGATTTCGGTCCCAGAGGTTGCCTTGCGGAAGGGGGGGCGTTGGCAAAAACCATGCTCCAGATGCCAGGAGGCCTCACGGGAGGGCAGGTCCCACCAGTGGGGAAACCATCAGGGAAGGCATCACAGCCAGGCAGCAGCGGTGGCACTGCAGGGCACTGAGGAGAAACCATGTAAGACCTCACGGTGATCCTCAAGCCCTGACATCCATCACTCACCCCAGGACTAACTGAATGCCAGCCCACAGCACTTGCCATGGAGAATGGTGGCAGCGTACCAAAAAGCATGGGCAGATAAAGCAAGAAACACGCTCTATGCTTTCCCTTGATGGCCAGGTTCAAAGCCAAAAATAGCTGCTTAAGTCCCCAATTGCGAGAGATTGGGTAAAATACCCAAGACGAAGCTGTTATTGCTGAAAATGCAGTAGGGATGTGCAGCTACAGGCAAAAATGTCTCGCACTAATTGCAGATGTGCTGTCAGGGGGATGCGCTGCTCCTGATGCCACGCAAGCAGCTGATCTGGAGCAAGCAGCAGCGCACGGCAGGCATCGCATGCTGCGTCCCAGGAGGTGGGAAGGAAGATGAGAGAGGGGTGCTGCTAGCAGCAGATCAGCGCACCAACAAGAGAGAAGACAACATTCCCCACCTCGACGGCCAGCCCCAACCCCAAAAAGGTCTTTCATCGCTATTGCAGTTGCTGCTGAAACACACTGCCCGCACACAGCTGCTGAGAGGAGGGGTGAGAGGAGCTGGGGAAAATACATGAAGAACCCTTAAAAATGGCAAAGCTGGAGAAAATCAGAGAAGCAAGAGCTCCAGGGGGAATGATGAGGAGAGGTGGGCTCCAGCGGTGATGTGAGGACGGGCACACCAGAATTTGCAACGTTGCTCTTGTTGCCATCATCTGCATCAAACATACACTCTGCAACAACTCCTTTCTTACTCCAAACTCCCTTGGCTGGGCTACAGGTACCCCTTCCCAAATTAAAGCAAGACCAGACCAGACCAAATCACAGCCTGCTGGCAGCAGCTCACGCGTGCTGTTCCTGCAGGGATCAAGGGGACCCCTCAGCACACGCAGAGCAGCAGCATTGTCCCCAGTCTCGCTGCTGGGGCACCAGCCGGCAGCAGCATTTGCAGCCCCCTTGGCTAGGTGTGAGCCACGCCTGCAGCGGGCAGCTTTACAAGTACATTTAAGCATCTCTAAAAGTGCATGCCAGCCCCCTCTGAGATGATAGCTGCAGCCCGATGCTTCTGAAAACATCCCCGGGGTTGTCCCACAGCTCCTGCCACCACCTGTGGCTGGTGCAAGCTGGCAGGGTGCTGCCAATTTACCACCTCACCCCAGCTGAGAACTGGTGTCTGTGATTGCAGAGCATGCCCACCACCAGCAGAAATCAACACCTGGCAGGTCTGTCCCTGCCTGAAAGGTCTCAGCACCCGAGCACTTCCTCGGATGGCTGCAAAGGCACTCGTTGCCTCCGCCATGGCCTTGGCAGGCAACGCTGGTGGAGGGGGGACCCAATTACCGCTCGTCACTGCCCCGGCGTGGTCCAGGAGTCAGGCCGATGTCAGAGCAAACCGTGACACAGCCGATGTGATGCCCGGCTCTGTGGTGGGAGCAGGGGAGCGCGGGGTGATTGGCAGCCTGCGGCAAGCAGTGTCAAAATCACGAGCCCTCCGCAATTAGCGGTGCTGCAGCGATTCCTCCTCCCCGTGTGAGGAAAGAGATGAGACAGCAGCTCCTCGCCCAGGGACACATCCTGGGCAGTGCTGAGCACTGGGCAGGATTCATGCCCCAGCCACGCTCCGGATGAGGGGCTGCCATGCGGGGAGTGGACAGCACGGCTGGTCCCAGGGAGGTGGGCAGTAAAGCCCGACTGGCAGCAGCCTCAGAGGCCAGCACTAATGACACCGGCTTGTCACAAGCTGCACTGTCCCCCCTGCAGCAGATGTGACAGCCCCAAAGTAACCAGGTACCTCCCCTGTCCCGGATTCCTCTCATACAAAAGTGACAAGAGGGACAGGTAATAAAAGTCCAGGCCAAATCCTTGACAGAGATCTGATGGCTTGAGCCGGCGCAGGATGCTCATCCCTCTCTGCCAGCTTCGTTCCGATAAATAGCCACTTCAACGGGAAGGGCAGCCGGCCAGAGCATGCTGCCTACCCCCAAATGCTGGCAAGACAGCCCAACACCACCTCCTCGCTTCCCTTCAGCTGGCCCACAGGCTCCGTCTCCTGCACACTGAGAGGGGAAACTGAGGCACAGCTCAGCATCCCCTCCCAGCTACCCCCATCTCTGCAGCCATGCTCCTGGGCAGGCACAGGGAGCCATCCCGGGAGCACTGACACAGCCCAATGCACCGGGGGAGGCAGTGAAAGCCCTGCTTGGACACCTGCAACGGCATCTCCAGGCCACCCAGAGGTCTTCTTCCCAGGTGGTTTTCAACCAGCTAAAGCCAAACTTTTTTCTCACCACGAGCTCTCCTTGGGGCTCCTCTGCTGACTGCAAACCCCTCAGTTAGCCCAAATTATACCATAGAAAGCAGAGTTGTGGTGGTAACAACAAAAAAAAGAAAGCAGGAGTAGCATCAAGTTGCTAGTGGCTTGGATGGGGCCCCCAAGCAGCCCTGTCTGCGCCCCACCGGCCACTGCGTGGCAGCTGGCACACGGGGACGGGTGAAGGACGGGCGATAGCCCTGAGGCCAGCAGCAGCGAAGGGTCCCTGCTGCTCCCCACTACCGAACCCTGCCCACCGCCAGCTTCCTGCTGCCGCCGCGATGCTGACGGCCCCGGTGCCCCAGCTGTACCACCTCTGCCCACGAGGCTCGGTCTGCACGTGTGCCACGAGATCTGGGGAGCGCTCCAGCATCTTTCTTCCTGATTTGGGTGGATCTGGGCAGTCGCTGACCCATGACTGGAACCGATCCTCCCTTTTCCCACCAGACAAACCTCCCCTTCCGCTGCTCAGGCACCTGTAAACTCTGGCTAGTTTACAGCAGCAAACCCTTTTGCACCTTGCATTCGCAGCTGCGCTCTCGTTACTGACCTGAATTCCTCTTTCACATCAAATTGGAGCAGTGGGCACAATTTTAGGCTAGCTCTAGGCTCTCTCATCCCTCTTTTATTCTGTGTCTGTTCCAGCTTCCTTCCCGGGAAAGCTCTGAGGATTTCTGTTCTCCCGCAGGTCTGTAGCAAACCATCATTTTGTACCAAGAGGAGAGAGCTGGATTTCCATCACGGCATCGCGTTCTTTCCGATCCTGTCACAAGCCCTGAACTTCTGCTCCTCTTCTTTAAACCTCAGGAGATATATCTTATAGCTGAGGAAAGACTGCCTACCAAAAATTCTAAAAGGCACATGAAAGGAAACAGAGGGCCAGAAGCATTTGCGGGCTGAGAAAATTCCCTTTCCCTGTTAGCACATCAGCCCTACCAGGCAAGAGCTGCACCCCTGAGGGTCACATCCCCATGGGTCACAGGAGGCGGTAGCTGGTGGTCCTGCCTAAGGCCCCACTGTGCTCAGGATAAATAAAGGATTTTAATCTCCATGGCTGGAACCCCCACAAAAAGCTGGAAGTTAGAGCGAGCTCAAATGCAAAGCTTGTTGCTCTCACATAAAACCTCCTTCTCCCTGCTTTCGCTTCCCCGCAGGACATCTCCCAGCTGACAAACCTCAGGGCCAGCCCAGACCCTGCTGAGATGACATCAGGTTTCCAGCAAGGGGGATGCTCTTCTAGTGCAGGGCAAGCAGCTGAAGTGCCATCAGGAGAGACAAAGGCACCTGGCAAACTTTGAGAAATGCCTCTCATTATTTACAGAATGACACAGGAAAACTTCAGACTGAAACAAGAAAGGCAATTAGTTTCCTGTACGGAAACAAAGAGACATCTGTGCCAAGTATGCTAACATATACACAAGGGGCAGGTACACAGTACATGAGGAATTTCTTCCAGCTGCAAATCCACCCCCAAATTCTCAAGTCAATCTTGAGTACTACGACGCTCAGCAATCCTCTTAGAAGTGTCCAGATGCTTTAATAACTTAATTCTAATCTTCTCAGACACCATTTTCCATTTAACTGCTGAAGCACTGGAATAAGACAGAGAGGTCAGGACTGAAGGGTTGTGGTGGGGAATAGCAGGCCTGTTTTGGAACTCCAAGAAGCCCAGTCCAGTTATGCCAGTCCTAAAGTCATCACGGGTGTTTCAGGGTACAGCATGCATCACCTGGACTCAGAGATCGTGAGCAGGTTTATGTGCCTCAAAATGCACAAATTGCACGCTCTT
>NW_009260621.1:1223498-1259381 GCF_000687185.1 Egretta garzetta | reverse complement strand
TTTCACCCCCAGTGGAGTTGGGCTCAAGGTTGGACCTTGCGAGTAGGAAGAGCTGAACTTCACTGGTGGATTGGGCTGTTGGGCATGTAGCTCGGGCTGGGTTAGATGCACCCAGACCCTACCAATGACAGCTTGGGTTTGCGTCAAAAATGCTAAAAAAGCTTGAGGTCTCATCCTCCAGAGCAGTTTGATTAAGGCAACCTCTTCCCAGGGGGGCTGGAGGTTCTGGTGGGAGAGATTTGCACCAGGAGGCTGGGACAGCACTGGAACAGGTTGCCAACTCTGCATCTTTGGAGGGCTGCAATGTTCAGCTGGACCAAGCCATGGCCAAGCTGATGTAGCTCTGCAGACAGTCCCACTTCCAAGGAGAGTTTGTGCTGGAGACCTTCAGGAATCCTTTCCAAAAAACATTTCAGCAAGTTCTGGCCTTAAAAGCAGCTCTCCTCCGTGCTGCACTGGGCAAGCCTAATCCAGCCTTGCTGCACATCACCCCCCACCCCAAGTACCCCCAGCCCCCACTTCTGACAGAGAGCTCCAGATTTCCCATCTCAGCCAGCTACCTTTTAGACAACGTTTTCTCAAGATTGTTTTAAACAAGCGAGGAAATTTTGGTGACACTTTAATACATAAAGTGCTTCTTATTTTCTCTGTGCCAAAGAGCAGTGCTTTCTAACACACTTTCTGAGTTAACATCAGGTGTTAAACAGACGCACGCATTGTTTTAGCAGGAGCCCACGTTTTATAATAGGCTTTCTATCTAACAGCTTGATATAGCCACTTCCATTAAGCATTTATTGCTAATGCATTGTAAAGTGTAACACGCTATATAAGCTATTAAAGAATGAAGCTGCCATGTACTCACCCCTTAATAATGAAACACTTATGAACGGGAACCTTAGGTTAAAGAGTTGTGAATTAAGTTTAATCTCAAAGAGATCATCTAGCACTCTGCCGGTATATTGCGGCACACTGTCAGTGGGAGGGTTAGGACCCGAGTCCCCTGGGAAAGTGCTCCTTGACTTTGCCTTGCAGAAGACCTTGGTGAAAACACTCCCCAAGCAAGAGTTTGGCTCAACACCACTGGCGCGCTGGAGATCCAGAAGACCTAGTTTGAGCTCTTCCTCAGAGGGATTCCCAAGATCGTCACATGCTCTGGTTATTGACTTTCTAATAATTCAATATAAAACCCAATCATTAGAAACCCTTTTAGATGAGATACATCTCCACCTGAGCATTATCATAATTTTTTCCTTACTATTCAATAAAAAAACCATTAACCTTTTAAGAAAATTGAGCAAACCCCCTTCCCCTGGCAAGTAGCAGGTTTTTTTTACGCAATCTTTGCCTAGATAAGTGAGCCCTGGGCACAAGAAGCAATGACCTGATACTACGGGGTTCAGCCGCAGAGGCAAGCAGCATCAAGACTGTTCCTTTGGAAAGAGAAATCGTCTCGATCTCTTCCCTCCTGCTGGTCTCACCCTCCCAGGGATCTATTTGTACACACGCTGCTGCACAGCAAGTCTTTGTTTCTTTTCCCTGATTATGTGTTGCTGAAAAAACAAGCCCCGTAACTCCAAAACCACTGCCCTGCAAACCCTGTAGCAGGATCTTGAATCTATATAAAGCAGGAGAGGGACTTCCTGTTGGCGCAAGAGATTGACCTTTTTCACACCCACCTCCCCTCTGGCATCCAGTGGTGATCACAGAATCACAGAATCATTTAGGTTGGAAAAGACCTTTAAGATCATCAAGTCCAACCGTTAACCTAACCCTGCCATCCCACCACTAAACCATGGCCCTAAGCACCTCATCTGCCCGGCTTTTAAATACCTCCAGGGATGGGGAATCAACCACTTCCCTGGGCAGCCTGTTCCAGTGCTTGACAATGCTTTTGGTGAAAAATTTTTTCCTAATGTCCAACCTAAACCTGCCCTGGCGCAACTTGAGGCTGTTTCCCCTCATCCTATTGCCCATTACCTGGGAGAAGAGACGAGCATCCACTTGGCTACAGCCTCCTTTCAGGTAGGTGTAGAGGGCGATAAGGTCTCCCCTCAGCCTCCTTTTCTCCAGACTAAACAACCCCAGCTCCCTCAGCCGTTCCTCAACAGACTTGTGCTCCAGACATCTCACCAGCTTTGTTGCTCTCTTCTATTGCTCTCTGATGCCCAAGTCCCATGTGTGTCCTTGAACATCTATTTACTGGGGTGGGACTGACCTTAGGCTGGGCTGGGAAATGGTATATTCAGAGAGCTTGTTCTGCAAAGGTCAGCTAGGGACAACTCAGCTTCCATGGGAAAAGGATGAGGAAGACTCTGGTCTTCATCAGCACTTGCTCTAACCTGCCAAGCTCAGGCCTGCTGGATTTTTGCCACAAATCTTGAAATTAAAAAACACTGGCTTTGTCCAATGACAGAGATAAATGACAACCCCAAGACCTCAGTGACATCTCTGGGGTGGGCCAAATGGCAAGGAATTTTGGATGGCCTAGATTTTTGGTACCTAATTCAGGATGCTTTTAAACAAATGCTCTCTGCATGCCTCAAACTCCTCCCAGAAAAACATCAGGTTCTTGAAGAGGTTTCTATGTGGTGAGGAAGCCCAGTTATGTGCCTTTTTACTCTTCCTCCACATTAGCAGTGGTTGTCTTGGTGGGAGTTCAACATGAAAATACACACACAGTACATAGGGAGAGGTTCAGCGCTTGGCAACAGTTGTGTCAGGCTTCCCCCTGCCCAGCCAGCCCTCGTGCACCCAAGATGCGCCACCCTAGGACAACCTGCATCTTGGGAGGGAAGAGTAACGAGGAGCAGCCACATGGCTTCCATGTAGCCACAACAGCAGCACTAAAGACACGGAAGAACAGGCTTCAGGGACAAAACACGTACCTCGAGGGGTTGGTGCAGTTTTTAGTAGTGTCCCCTGATGCTGCTGGGACACCCAAGGGCTCACGCACAGCGATGGCCACAGCTCATGAGGGAGGTCCCAACTGGAGTCACGGAAGAACAGGCTTCAGGGACAAAACACGTACCTCGAGGGGTTGGTGCAGTTTTTAGTAGTGTCCCCTGATGCTGCTGGGACACCCATTCACACATGTCTGGCTGATGTGGTTAAACAGGACACCTAAATTTACACAGAGACAGACACACTCTTGGAAGAGGTGGAGAGGAAGAACTCTCTTATCACCTGCAAAATCTCTTCACAGTCTGCAAACATTTAAAAGAAGAGACTGACTGCTCCTTGTCCTGGAAGTCAGATCAAAAGAAAAAAAAAATACAGAGGTTCCCCCTCACAGTCCTCCTTTAGGTGATGCATGTTTGAAACTTCTTCTGAGTTTTTGCAAATGAAGAGGGGAAAAGTTCAGCTCAGGCTGACATACCAGTGCCCTCAACACTTACCGCGGGGAGCTCAGAGAGCCTCATCCCTTTTGGCCCCCTGACCCCGCATGGGCACAGAGGACCCCATGAAATCTCCCCAGACATAGCTCCCCGAGCCCAGAGAAGCGGCCAGGTCTTGGTGAACGCACCACAGTATTGCCTGCCTCCCCCCATGACAATCGCCTTTCTTTTCGGTGCCCGTGGTTCCCTTTGTGTTTACGATAACAGAGGGATGCTTTATTGCATTTCGCCCGGCCCGCTGCCATGGCAACCGGCAGTTGCTGCGCGCTGTAAAAATAACCCTCCTTCTTTGATAGATTTCACTTGAGTGAAAATAACCCTTAAAAATAGGTTGAAATTTCCATACTAACTCTTCCAGGAGGTTCAAGGGAGGCGAGGATGAATTGCAGGATCTGCTGATGGGATGCTTGGTACTACCCCGGCACCCTCCAGCCTTGGCACTGAGCTCTCAAAGAGGAGCCCATTGAGGATGCTTTTTGGGAGCCACCACTAGCCAGTCCCCCTGGGTTATGGTGGTGCTGACGACACGGGGAAAGGGCCATGCCCACAATCATTCATGTAGCCCATGGTGCAATTTCTGCACAGCCACATCTATGGACGGGCCAGCGGATGTGGTGGATCTCCAGGGCTTCTTGCTATTTATTGCAAAGAGAAGAGGTGGTGTCCCCTCAGTGCCTGCTTTGGAGGCCTGATTAGGATAAAGCTCAGCTTCATCTTCTCAGCTCCTGTGCACCATGACCTCAAAAAAAGGCTTTTGCCTTCTCCAAGGCTCAGGGACCCTTTGCTAGAAGCTGGTTCTCTCCATCAGCACATAAGCATTTTACAGTTGGCCATCACTGGGAAGCTTCAGCATGGGTTTTGGATTAATAGATCAGAGCACGCGAACAGCCAGCAATGGATCTTGCCCCAAAGCAATGCTCCTCTCATGCCTGGGAGAGCTGTAATGGCCATCCCTTCACAGGCCCCATGCCCGGACTCTCAGGGACAGCAATGCAGCAAGATTCATGGGCACAGCACGTGCCGATGCTAGGAGAGGTTCAAGTCTCCCTTCTTTGCTTCGTATTATCTGTACTGGTCCCAGCCAGCAGAAAGATATTCAGAGTGTCGCTCTACAGCAATGAGGGTGTTGCTCTCACACCCACTCTTGACTCACCCTCAGCCAGGAAGGTCTTTATTTCCTTTTTGGCTCTTTTCTTTCCTTTTTGTTCTCCCAACCACTCAACTCTTCTCCCTCCAAATAAAAGCCGATTCGCATTTTAGAGGTGGCCCCCGATTCCTCCCATGAGTTTAGGTGAGTCGAACCATAAGAAGTGGAGTAATGAGATTATGATTAAAAGCACACCTTGATAGTGGGGCATCCATCAAGCTGTCATAGAAATCGTATCTTGGAAGCTGCTCTCATCAATCTGACCTTTCAATTATTACCCAGAGTTCATGACTCTAAGTGTATATAATTCCTACCTCAAATCTGAGAATACATGCCTTTGCTTTTTTGGCTTGCCTTGTGCATGGCTGTGCGAGGTCTCCTTCACCAGCATGTCAGCAGTGCTTCGCAATGCAAATGAAGTTAAAATAGCTCTTCTCTCATCAGAAAGATTGGGAACAAGAACAAGATGCCACCAGGGCACCAGAAGAAGGCTGGTTGAAATCTTTATCAATGTTTTTTTTGCTTTTTCTCAGTTTTTTCAAAGGCAGTGACTGCTGAGGCTAACTCCAGTAGTGCTCACAGCCCACACCCTTCGTTGGCTCGTGTCCCCACAGAGAGGCAAGGCTACTCCAGCCATGCCACAGCACATCCCTAACAACAGGGTGGGCCCTTCTAACCCAACCAGAACAAGCTTACCCAGGAATGAGCACAGATGAGATTTTCTGCCCAAACACCACTGAAAAAGCTCCTTTTTGTGAGCTACACCCCAGGCAACATGGTATTTCAGGAGTGGGGTAGAGCCTTATTCAGCTTTTCATTGGCATCGCTAGGAGGATTCCTTTACACTTCCCTAGGACCAGAGCACCACTTGCCTCCAACCAGCTCCATGCATCCCACCCCACCATCTGTCCAGTTTTGGGGGTCTCAGGCTGAGATAAGACACAATTTGCTTGGCACCAGCTTGGCATCTTGCTGGATCCAAGTGAGTTTCCATAGGGCACAGAGTTACCAAGCAAGGAAATCCCGCCTGAATCTTATTTGTATAGTAACACATGTAGGACATCAGACTGTGTCCCCTGTGCCTGGGAATGGGGGATCCTCTCACTCCCTGCCAGCTCCGCTAACAGAAGAACAAGAAACAACCGACCCTAGCACACCAAGTTTGGAAGTTGCTCCTAGACTGAATAAAACAAATTAAGCCATTTGCTTTATATTTTTCCTCCAAAGGAACCACGAATTTTTTAGAAGAGCAAACTTCCCTTCTATCTAGTGATTTTTCACAAACAAAAAAACATGGGAGAAAAGAAATTCCTGGTTGGAATCCCAGATTCCAGAGAAAGGCAGAGGAAATAGAAATGCCTTGATTTGGGATCTTTGACAAATCCAGCCCTGAAGATGTTTTGATGGTGTTTGTATTATTGTAGGGTCTGCACAGATTCCAATCACAGCTTTCTTGTACAAGTAAGTACCGAATGGAAGTTCTTCTCCAAAAATCTCTGCACTGCTCAGATGATGGAAATTGTGGGAATTTCCATAACAAGAGCCTTGAAAACAATCCCAGAGACTTTTAGTGTGGCCTTCAATCCCACAGCAAAGGCAAGACCAGAAGACATTTTGTGAGTCAAAGACGCTCTCAGAAGAAGGAGCAGCTTTCAGAAGTGACCCCAAGGCCAACAGGACATAAGTGCATTTGTCTGCCAACACCTGCTAATCCATGCAGCCCTTCACTGTGAAGCTGAAGGTGGACTGAGTACCTGCTCCCACGCCTTAGGACAAACCGCCCTCCATCGCAACCCTGCCCAGCTGGCATCACTGCAGCCTCATTTCTAAGCCACTGTCATTGTTGGCAAACAAGACACCTTCTCCAGGGAGAAAACACTTAGCAATTATTTCAGGCACAATTCTGCTTTAAAAGCCTTAATGAAAGATTAAAGGTAAACAGTAATGCATCCCCAGTGCCCAACTGGGTGAGGACAGTAGTCTTCGAAGAGAAGCACGGGACAAGAATGTACCGGCCATGCAGCCATCACGGTCTCTTTTTTTTTGATGCAACCTATTTCACCAGTCCCATATTCTGCACTGCAGAGCTCTGAGCACTTTCCCACTAATTCAAGTTTAAATGCCTCCGTAGCATGGATTTCCCAAAAGCCACCCAAGAAATTTCATCTAGCTGAGGGATCAGATGCCTCTGCATCATGCTGCTCAGTGTGAGCCTTGAGTAGCTGAGCCCAGCTCCTTGAGCCTTGCAAACCTCAGCCCCTTCGGGACTGGTTCCACCTTGTTCCTGGAAGTCCAGTGGAGCTTCCCCTCTGTCCAAGGAACGGGTCATACAGCCATACACCACCACTGTCCTTTCTCTCCTATCTGGTAGTCACATAAAAAAAGCAGTCTGGAGGCCACTAAACCTCGTTGCAGCCACAGGTTGCTCCCTCGCAGCCTGGCCTCCCCACATCTCTCATTCCAGAAGAATTGTGAAGGCCCTGGATGATGGCACCAGCTGGAGCATTTCTGCTGCCCAACAGAGATGAAACCTCCAAAGGCTCTGCTTCCATTGTCCCATTCTCTCTCTGCTGTTTCCCAGACCAAACCTTCGCTCTCAGGAATCACGTCTCTGCTGTCTTAGAGAAAGCCATTTCATTTACATCTCCACAACATCCCAAAAGGAAGAGGCTAATTACAGTTATCACCTCTGGCTGCTATATAAAACAAGCTGATGGGCTCATGCGTGCATCTGAGCGGGCAGCATCCACCTCATCCAACACACAACTTGTCGCTGGCAAAAGGCAGCCCCTTTGGCCGTGGTCAGATGGGGAGGAGAGGACACAAGTTGTGCTGTTACCGAGAGGGAAGTTCCCTCTTTCACAGGAGCAAAGGGGCAGGCGTGCTCGCATTTCACCTCCATGCAACCAAACGAAGCTTAATGCCTCCCTTAAGGTGGTAACTGCTGTTGAGCTATGCTGTGCAGGAAGGCTCTAATCCTGTGCTAATTTATTTTATCAAATTAAAAAGAGGAGCATCCATGGAACACCAGAGACCTCCTGCTCTCAGGGTCCCAGCAGAAAGCTGCATGATCCCTTTGTAAAGAGGGTTGGGGGGTTGTTGTTTTTCTTCTTTTTTGCCAAGAATATAAAATTAATAAAACAGGATTAAGGGAGATATGGTTTTAACTGATTCCTTAATCCCAGAGAATAATTAATGAGCGCAATGCACCACTTGGCTCAACTCTCCCCACATTTGAATAATAAATAGCATCCACACAAAAAAAAAAAAAAAGGAGGAGGAAGAAAAGGGAGCAAGAAGAAGGTTGAGCTGTATATTCTTAAAAAAAAAAAAAAAAAAGAGCTTTTGCCATACATACGTGTGCATCACTGTGTCTGGTCTTGGATCCAGAAAATACAGAATGGAAAAAAGCAGAGACCAGTTCTGGCCACACACAGATGTGTTTAAGCCAAGATTTACGGGAATCTCCACACATTTAAGAAATTAAATACCACTAAAAGTCTAGATAAAATGGCTGCATTAGGCCCCGCATGCTAACATTAGCCAAGGCTGACTTGGGTACTGTGATCCCAAAGCAAGGTGCTATCCTCAGCCAGAGTCACTTGCTCTTTATATGCCAATCTGCATCAAATACAGAACTTGAACTCCTGCAACACTCATCTTCACGTTCCTGACCATGCCATGTGCCAAAGGCCGGTCTGGTCTGCTACAGAAGGTGGTCTGTAACGATGCTGCAGATGGGATTAAGGCACTGGACTTGAACCATCCAAGAGTTGTTTGGTATATGATTATCTGTAGGATCTTCTAGTCAATGGAGCAAGAGTATCTGGGGTCCTCCAACTTAGGCATCTATGGTGGGAGGAACCATTTTTTGGAAGTGTCCCACAGAACACGGAGTCCTCCGAGACGGATTACCTCTTTTAAGTTCTGTTGTGTCCCTACTGCCTTGTCTTGGAGATGGAACATGCCTTCCTAGGGCTTACTCCAAGAGTTCCCACTGATCACAATGTCTCACAAGTATCTCCCAGCTCCTGTCCACTGCTCACCTATAGACCAAGCAGAAGTCCCTGCCCTGAGGAGTTCTTCATCCCAGCATGCAGAAGAAGGGTTACTGCCTCAGAAAAACACAGCTTCTCAAAGGATGGTCACATCACTCTTAAACTTCTTGACTTGAAGGGGAACCAAGGATGCTCTTCGAGGAGCCAGAGTAATTTCTTAACAGATACATAGATACCAATGGTGGACCTATGTCAGGCTTTCACCTTGACATAGCCAAGACCAAGGTAGTCTGAGTTTAGGGACAGAATGCCCTGAACCCTGGAAGAGCATCTTCGCATTGGAGGCCCACCCCAGCTGACCGCAGGGCAGGTCAGAGACATGAAGAAGAACTGAATAAGCATGGCCTCATCCCTGTCTGCAGCCCTTGTTAAGGCAGGGCTTTGCTTTGAACTCCTTCCTGATGAAATGATTAATGAATGTCATGCAGACCTCTTCCCTTCCTTCCCCTGCTTTCACCTGCCACACAGAGCAATACCAAACAAGGTGATCATGACAAACACAACTCTAATTCTTTATTAATATTAATCAGAGGCAACCTTTCCATTGACACCAGAACCCGAGCGTGTGTTGGCAGGGAGGGGATAACACCACGGCAGTGACATTTCTTGGGTAGGCAATTTTTTTTTATTTTGGGGTCTTTTTTTAGCTTGTACCTTCCCTTCCCCCCCTTTAATATGAGCTAGCGATACCTTGTACAAACAGAGGAAGGAAGAAGCTGATTAAATAGCAGAGTTGGAGCATAATGAAAGAAAAAGCCCACTGCAAACATGTGCTGATTGTTTTAAACGGGAGGCACCGGGAGGTGGATTTCAGGTGATACCGTGGTGGCTCCTCTCATAATCCTGGCTCAGGCAGCATTGCAGCTTTCAAGCTCAGAATGAATTTCATCCGGTCCCTGCTGGTGGGGAAAGAGGCTTAGGCAGGAGAGCAAACCTCAGCCCCATCTCGGGCCAACACCAGAGTGGGGCTGGGAGAACCGCAAAGCCAACCAGCTCCCCTTAGCTAAAAGTGGCCATTTCCTTGCGCCACCACACCAAAGCAGAAATATTATGAGCAGCAGTATGGACACATCTATCCCACCTTCAGGCACGCATCAACACACATACTCACTGCTCACTCTTAGCCTGCCTTGAGAAATGAAGAGGGAGATGAGCGGCTTGCGTGGTCCTCAGGTCACCTGCAAGATTTGTACCTTTACACAGCAGCTGGTGGTGGGTTCCCATGAGCACCCACCCCTTGGGATGTGCACTCAGTGAATGAGCATCAGGTCTGCAGGGTGAGGAGAGCCGTTTGTGGAGGAAGCCATCCAATTTTTAAGGAACAGAGACAACCAAGTCCCTCCCTTGTCACCCTGGGAGAGCAGAGGCACATTCCTCTAGCTGGGAGGACGATCACTGAGCACGGGCAAGAGCCCTGGGCAGGCAGGACCTACAGGCTTCCTTCACTATCTGCTTGCTCGTTGATTTTTCTACGTTTCCCCACCCTAACTACGGCAGGATTGCAGGGTGAATTGTACAGAGAGAAGCCCCTGGTTCTCAGCTGAGTGCAACTTCTCTCTCTGTCTCTTAAAACAAATAGATTTTCATTGAAATCAACATATCTTTCTGAATTGAATAGGTTTTCATGGGGACAATAAATTTCTTCAAAACAATGCATTTTTATTACAACGTATTTTTGTTCAAACCAATACTTTTTGACAACCAGATATTAATGACCAGGCCAAAGCCATAAATTTGCCTCAAACTATGTGTTTTCTCATGGAAGGAAATAATTTTTCTCATACAAATACATTTTTATTTGAATCAATCCTCTTTTTCCACCCCCCAAAATCAGATGGATTTCTGGAAGGGAAGCAGGAAAGCTGCATACCCAGGAAAGCCCCTTCATTTCAAGAGGGATCAAGTACTTGTGCGGGCTGTCTCACTCCCACCCTCCCAAGCCCAGAAGCTTCACAGGTCACTTGAAGCTTCAACATAAACTGTTTTTCCTATTGCCAGCATACCTAAACCGACACCAGGCTTCTGGTAGGCCCTACAGAAATGTAGCTGATGTCTCGCTCCCCTTGTTTTGCTGTTTGCTATCTGTTTGAAATTGTGTCTGCAGAACCTCGTTAAATAATCCTCCCTCGCACTTCCCTCCGTGCTATGGCTTACCCCGGCGCCTGCCAAATGCAACATGGGACTAACCCACCCCTCACAGCCCCTGGGCAGACCCCCGTGGTCAGTGGTGCTACAGGAGCCCTGGGCCTTCCCACCACCCCTTAGCAAGGTCTGAATGTCTTCCCCAGGGAGCTGGGCAGAGAAGAGCAGGTCTCAGCCTCTCTGCTGGATAGACCACACAGGGCAGCTGCTGCAAGCCACTGGGGACATGCACAGGGGACAGACATGTACCTGTTTAGTCCTGCATCTCTCCTTGTAACCCACCTCTCAAACCTCCTCAAAGTCTACGCGGGGTGCCTGAGCCCCCCAGGGGCAGCCCTTGCTCACCAGGGATGCTGGTCCTGCATGGCCCTAGCCTTGCCCTTTGGTGGGCTGAGCCCAGCAGAACTCAGCACTCACCCAGAGCACAAGACATCAAACTAATTTCAGCCAGACAGATTCAGCTCCGATGGTGTGGGCCAGAGAGGGGCAGGAGGAGCGGGGACAAGGGGCTGGTGGCAGCGTTGTTTCCTGGAATTGCAAAGGCTTTGGCTGCTACTTTTGCTACTGATTCAAAGCCAGACCAGGAGCAAAGCCCTTATTCCCTCCAGACCCCTGTTTGGCCAGCTGACCACCCCTATCAGACACGGCCCCTGCTTCAGCAGCTGCCCTCACTCATGCGCCCCTGAGCCCTAATCAAGAAAAATCATTTTTTGGTAGCAAGTAGCTGTGTTCAACTGCTTCAAGCCACACTTCAGGCTTGGGCCTGGGTCAGAGTCCGGGGATCCCAGGGCACTTCGAACATTAGGGGCTGACAAGGGTTCATTTCCCATGGCCCCCGTTGGCCACTCTTTGTTGAGCTTCCCCAGTCCATGTAAACATGCTAATTGCTTGGGCTCAGCACAGGGCTGGATGCCGCGCTGTTTGTTTTCTATTGAATAGGATTAGGGATTCTGACACCAATGATTAATCGCCGTGCTGCAGACGGCTGACGAGCCTGGGGAAGGCATCCTCTCCGAGCGGAGAGCGCGCACAATCTCTGCCAAGCAGCTGCTGCTGACTTCTATCTAACCCTCTGCATCTTGCCCTTTATCTTCCCTCTTCTCCCAAAATGTCTCATGTTCACCAAGCCAACCCTGGGTTCCCCGGGGAGCAGGGGGAGAGGGGGCCTGCGCACCCCCAGAGGTGATGGGCAGCCCTGTGCTCAGCTGCCACGATGCCCCATCTCCCTGTGCTGCTTCCCTGCATTGGCTCATCCCCTGTGTCCTGTGCTGCCAAGACCCTCCCGACATGCTGCAACACTTCAGCCAGCCCTTCTCAGCCTTCATCTTGATGGCTGGGGAGAGTCACACAATTTTTTCAGCTCCCATCACCCTGGCATCAGGGCACGGTAACATCTCTATCAGCACAAACCAGCCACAACCCCTCGCCAAGCTCCGCAAGGCCACCAAGTGCCCCATTGAGTGTCTGAGCCCACGGACCAATGCATGCATGGAGGACCTGAGCCCCCAGGAGGGGACAGCCATGGCAGCCCCCTTCACAGTGCAAAACAACAACCCCTCAACTTCCTGCACTCACAGGCATGTAAGGTCACACTGGGGGGACCCACGCTCTGCAGACAGGCCGAATGTTCCTGCTTCCCAGCTGCAAGAGCTGGATGTGCAGTGTTCTCGCAGCACCAAGGTGCCCCGTGCACACCAGCAGCCCAACTCTGCAAACACAAAGAGGGCACCGGTGAGGCCACCCAGTCTGAGAGGGACTGTGTTCAGGCATTAAGGTTTGAAGGGGCTGTGCCCAACACTGCAGCTCACGGTCACGTCTTCGGGGTGCTGTTACCCTCCCAAATGCAACTCCAGCAACCATTCTGCTCGCTGTGCCAGCTGGTCCTCTCACTGCAGCCCTTTCCCTCCTGCGCAGCACCCAGCATCCCTTTGCCCGCACAAGTGTGCCCACCTTTCAGGATCGTGTTGAGCCTCCCCTTGCACTTGGCCTCGCTTGCCTTCCTGCAGACAGCCAGGATTAAAGGTACCCCGCAGCACAGGCATGGGACATCCAGCACTAGTCCCCAGGCACCTTCAAATTCCAAAGGACCACCAGCGACCTGAGCAGGGCAGAGAAGAGCCTTTGCCACCTCCAGCCTCCACTCATGGCTTCAGCATCACCTCCTTGCTCTTGTTTTCCCCAGCAGCAGGCAAAGGGACGGTGAGGAAGAGGAGGGAGAAGAGGAAGGCTGGAGAAAGCAGCCCTGCAAGAGGCAAAGCGTGCCCTCGAAAAGTTGCAACCTTTACGATTACCTCTTCTCCTGACCTTGCAGAAGGAGCGCTGGAGGCAAATCCACCCATCTCTGCCGGTGCCTTGTGCGACATACTGTCACTCAGACAAGCAACGTTCTTAATGGATTTGTGGGAAAGGCCTGGCCTGCCTTTCCATCTGTACCTTCTGCCGGCTCCCCTCTCCAGCACTGCCTCCCCATACGACATTCCCTTGAATTATTTAGACTGGTAAATCTTCCTGCATCTCACATCTTTAGTCCATCTGTTAGCCGGGGCTTTGCCTTTATAGGAACTGTCCTTTATGCATGCCGGCATCTGTCAACAGTACACTTGCCTCTTTTATTCATGATCTTCCGTGGGAGATGGTACAAGCTGCAGAAATGCCTCATTTCTGGTATGCATTTCATTTTAATGGAAGATTACATGACTGGGGCCCATTTTATTACTTCTTGCCCTGCACATTCATCCATCACGAGCCCCATTTGCTGAGCCTGCACTGGGACGGCAGCCATCAGCCTGCTCATGTCGGATTCCTCCCGTGCTGCTTTCTCCCCCCCTTCGGGATGGGGAGGAAACGCATTGCGTTTGAGGAGGGGAAGGTTAGCAAAGGGGAAGCAATCCGCCGCCGGGGCTCAGAGTTAAGCCAGAGCAGTGGCTAAGCCAAGCAGGCTCTGGGAAATCAGCCCAGGAATCCAACCGGTCTCACCCCGGCGCTTGTCCCCCGCACCTCTCCTCACCTTCACGCAGTACCTTTCCCACCCACACCACCAACATGTACGGGGCGGGGGGCGGCTGTCCAGCCCACCAGGGCCCACACCCACAAATAATCACACGGTTCCCCTCCTCCAGGTAATCACGCGTCCGTACACAACCCGCTCCTACCTTGCACAACACACGCGGCACACACGCAGCACCAGGAGCAGCATAAATAAGATCAATGTGAACCAGCAGTGGTAATTAAACTGCTGGTGGTATTTGCAGTCTCTCTCTCTTGTAAGGAAGGTTGCATGCAATTAGTGAAAACATTTTGGACTGGGAACAGTGCCAGTTTGCTCTGCCCTTTCTTTCAACTCCCACAGAAACTCGAGGACCCCTGATTATCCTCCAGACTGCAAAAATAAAACCCCAGTAAAAACACCCCACTTCTACACTGCTTTTCCCTGAATTCAGGTCATACTGTGACAGGAGGCAGCGAGCAGGGTCAGAGGGGCCAGGGACAGAGGCCACCTCTTCAGAGATATGGGGACCTTCCTCCCCCAGCCCACAGTCCTCAGACATCATGAAACACAGGTTGCCATTTCAACCCAGAAAATAGTGTCTGTCCTCAAAAATCCCAGCCACAAGACCTTTCCTCAAGGACAACTGCTTCACCGTCTTGTTCACATGAGAAAGTTGCATTGTTTCCACCAGACATGCTGAAAGCAGGTTAGGTCAACCCTGGTGTCTGATCAGCATTAAACAACACTTCTGGTTTAACTTGGTTAGGAAACCAGTCTAAGATGAAGTAATGTGAGCCAGTCCTCAGCTGAGACTCCAAGTCAGTCCTTGCTGGGCTTCAAAGCATGGAAAACCTGAACCATAATCATCACTTTTGGCTGGGATGACAGTTCCGGCTGAGGAAGGAAAATGAGCAGCTTTTGGATGACAAGGAGTCCTGTGGAAAAGTCAGTATTCTTGTGCAACTTATAATATTAGTTACATACTAAAAAAATAGGAAAAAAATTGCCATAAATAATGTGCTAACTACCACAGCAGAAATTCAGGGGGAGAGAACCCAGACGCGCCTAGAGAAGAAATACTCAAGTCAACTGTCTCCAAACCGAATGGGATGAGCTGGAAAAGGCCGAGCAGCTCCTGCAGATGGGGAACAAGCCCTAGCCAGCAGCTGCTCCTACGCACACGCACGGCTCTTCGGAGTTGGTGGAGAAACCTGCGAGCGATAGCTACTCACCCAGCAGCCCAGAGGAAGCAATACCACGCATGTCCCATATGGCAAGAGAAACCAGCAAGAGTCTAGGCAAGCAACTATAGCAGAGACTAAGGGAAGCAGAGAAAACACACTCAGATACAGTTCATGAGGTTGCTTAGCTAAATGGTCACCGTAATTCTAATCTAACATTCAAAATAATCTTAGCTCTGCCCTCATTTCCCATCCAGCGCCCCCCTCTAGTAGATACTCTCCATACCATAACTAGTCCACCCTGACAGCATAACTCAGCAATTTCCTTTCAGAAATCAATGAGAACAAATGAAAATTTAATACATTCTCCAGACAACCCAACTCCCTTCTCTCCCCCATGGTAAATAAATAATGTGCTAGTCAAATGATGGATGGAGCGCTCGGAGATCGGTGGCCGAGTGCTATTAGGGGCTGGGGAGGTCGGTGAAGTGGAGATGTGGTCTAGCGCAGGATGAGGTGGTGGCTGTGGGTGATTCAAGCATATAAAGAAGCCAGGAGTGAGACAGGAGGCCCAGGGAGGTTTCTTCTGGTTGATGCAGGAAGGTGGCATGGAGCAAACTGTGCTGTCTCGTTACGGATTGCTGCATGGAGGCTTATTTGGTTTCTCTACCACAGACACGGCTAGATCCAAAGCCTGGTGCTGCCAATGAGAAAAAAATAAATTAAACTCCTTTTGACTTCAGCAGGTTTTGGATCAGGAGGTTTTGCTGGATGAGGCAGGTGGATGTGAGACTTTGGCTTGCCCGGCAGGAAGCAGATGGAGGAGGCAGAGAGCTGTCTGGGGGATCTTCAGCCTGCACAGGAGAGGGGCAATCGAGTGCAGATGCAGGGCAGGTCTGTCAGAGAAAACGGGGAAGGGGTGTGAAGCATCAGGGAGGAGGGACCTGACTGCAGGGCAGGTCTGTCAGAGAAAACGGGGAAGGAGTGTGAAAAAGTGAGCCTGGAGCTAAAGCATCAGGGAGGGGGGACCTGATCACAAGGTCAGCTGGACAGGAAAGAGCTGAGGTTTCTCGCTTGCTCCCCAGCCTGGGCTGTCTTATACAACCTGTATTCTGGGACACGTGCTTGTTAAGGAATTATATTTCACCTCAAACAAAATGGGAAGGTTTTCCTGTTTCCTTTTGGCTGTGAGATGGGTCCCTGGGGCTCCCCCAGGACACAGCCAGGTAGGGTCAAGGCAGGGCTCTTGAAGACAGAGCTGGGATGCACTGGCAGGACCTGCTGGAGAAACAACTGTCACCCTGCAGCTCACAAAGCTGCACAAATACCGTGGACGGGACAGATGGTGGTTGCCAGGGTCATTAACCTGGGCCAGATCTCCACACCTTCACTAGGACAAGCAATTGCGTTCATTTACTTGTGTTAATCCATACCTTCAAACCCAGGTTTGGGGCTCAGGTCTAGGAGCACAAGGCTGCTGGCCCCATTTCTTGCGGTGAGACACTGAACTAACACAATGTCTGCCCTTCCCAGACGCTGGCTCCCAGCTGGTATGTGTGGTCCCGATCGCATCTCCCTCTCCTATGCCATGCAGCTCTGGCTTTCGATCCTGTTGAACTTCAGGATGCACAACCAACAGTGCCTGCTCCGCCTCGTCCCACAGCTCTGCTTATCTGCTGAGCTGACTGTGTACCTCCTTATCTCTGGGGAGAGCCTCTGTGTAAATATTGCTGTAAATTCTTTGCCTTCCCTTCCAAGTAGCACTGCTCTTTAATGCCTTCCTTGTAAGACCCGCTTGCCCTACCCCAAGCCATTAGCTGTAACAGGACGTTAATAAGGAGGGGGTTCGGTATCTCTCAGGGAGGTTGACCTCTTTCACTAGAAGCAAGGCACCCATTACAGAGCAATGATAAATCACAAGCCTTCCACTCCTTCCCCAGCAGGCACTTCTTTGCATGCATAAACACACACAAGAGAGACACGCACGCTCCTGCATTAACGCTGGCAACACCCAAAAGCCCTGCCAAGCCAACCCCTACGGGACCTGGGGCCACAGGGCCTCTCCACCTGGTCCCCACCAGCTCTCCCCTACCTCCATGCATCCTCACAGAACAAGGCATCCTCCAGCCTCTGGGTCTTGGTGTCATCCTCACATCCCTTGTGTGGGTCTTAGCTACATCCACATGTGGCTCCCAGTGATGGTCTCAACACTTCAAACTGGTGCTGCCAGAAACACCATGGATGTTCACACAGAACCAGGTGGATGCCTGATGGACCAGGGCAGGATGAAGAGATTGTCCGTGTTCTTTCTCCAGGGTGGGACAGCACCTGTGTCCCCATCACCTGTGTCCCCATCACCTGTGCCAGCCATGCTAGATGCTCTGAGCCCGGTGGGACAGAGCACAGACCCTACCCAAAGCTTCCTAAGCAGGCAGCATTTCTCCAGACAGCTCGTTTTCCATTATCTTGAGGAGCTATTGTGTTTAATCTCAAGTGCAAATATTGCCACTTGAGCTGAACCAGCAAGGAGGACACAGCGGGCCCCGTAACCCAGGTATAAACCCGCACAGGGAATGGGACAAACCAGCTGGGACCTCTGGATGTCACCAGAGCTAGGCTACCACCATCCCCAGCACTCTGCTCCTTCTGAACCACTCCCAGCTACAGACCAGTAAAGAGATTTACAAACACCAAGCCTCCAGGAATTTTCCTGACATCCTTTAACACACGTTATTCCCCCGTGGCAATCAGTTCTTAAAAACCTTCTTCCATTCCACTATTCTTTTTTGACATAAAATCAAAAATACAGTTGGAGACCTTGCTGGCTTAAGCCCTCAAATTCAGACTTCAGTAGCTGACAACCATGTTGTTTTCAGTGCTGCTATTTTTTTTTTTCAAGCAAGCAAGACAAAAAAAAAAAAAAAAAAAAAAGAGAAAGCACCGAAAGTGAAAAATTTGGCTGAAAATTGACACATTCTGAGAAAAATTCTGCTCTGGCAGAAAAGAAAAAAAACCTACGCCCGTTTGACAGACAATTGCTTTTGACAGCAAACTATTGACCAGGTCTAACAAGCGGGCTCGGACCTGTTAGAGAAGGAGCACGGGTTTCCTCATCCATCCCGCAGCCCGCTTGCAGTGCGGGAGTGCTGAGTCGAGCCGGCCGCTGCCTGCATTAACAGCCAATTTGCTTTCAGCCCTTTGCAGCGGAGCTGGAGAGCATCCGAGCGCCACACACGTACTCGCCCGGGGGTCGTGCTCCCGTGCAGCAGTTCGAGCAGGGGAATGGAGCATCTTCCCGGCATGCCCTCCTCCGTGCTCATAAACAGCCGCCTCCTCTCGCAGCCGTCTCTGCTCATCCTTTAATTACGTTAAGGGAAGATTTCTGCTGAGTCCAGCACAAAGCTGGAGGCATGGCGGTGCGGGGAGAAGCGGGGGCTCCTCCCGGTCCTGGTCTTGCTTGCCCCATCCTCCTGATGCTCTGCCTCAGTTTCCCTGGTTTGATGACAGTGCTCTGTTGCTATCATCTGCTTGTAGCTAAATACTAACCCACCCTCACAGCAATTTTTTTGCTTAAATTTGAACAAACAAATAGAAAAAGTCCCAAACCATCACCAGCCAGTTCAGAGCAACAAGCCTGATCAGAGCAGATTTTGATGATTGAGGGGTTGGGTCCAAACTGCTGGGGATGGACAGAGAAATCCCCTCCCTTTCTGCCCTGCTGCCATGGGTCCGAGCACGGCTGTTTCCCCCGCTGTTGCTCAATGTCGGACTCTGGCTGCTGCATTTAAAACTTCGCTGCTTTTCCGTACTCACCTCCTTCCTGCCAGCTCAAGGGCTCTTGCTCCCTGGGGCTGTCATTAATCGGTTGTGATCAGAGGTCGGCTATAACCCTCTCACAGCAGCCTCTTGACTTCGCTCTCACCCCAGGGGACACACTTGGGGACAGAGCAAGCAGCATGTTGAAATATGGCTTTCCACCCCCACCCCCCTCCCCACACCTTACTGTAGAGCCCTCACTGTCAGCAGAGCAAGGAGACGTTCCCACTGGTGACATAAAGCCAGGAAATCAGGGCGCTCTTACTCCAGACTCTGGAGCTGGAATGACCTTGGGCAAAGGGCTCTATTTCTCTGTGCCTTAGTTTCCTATGATACTTAAAAAAAAAAAAAAAAAAAAAAAAAAAAAAAAAAAAAAAAAAAAAAAAAGTAGGGGAAGAGAGGGATTGTATTTCTAATATGAGTACTGACTCCAAAGATGAGACCTTGAGGGAAAAATCTGGCTGTGACACCACCAGGAAGCCATGCCACCAGCTCTTGGTGGCAGGGATAGTTCCCAAGGTGTGGGATGGGAATGCGCAGGCTGACCATGACACCCAGGCCGGGCAAGGCTCCCCAGCCCTGCACCGAGCACGGTTGGTCACTGAACCTTCTGCAAACAAGGGGGTGACAACGGAGAAGTCAATGTGGGATCAAGCTCCATCTAACTCACTTTTAAGAGTAGCGCCCACATGCAAAGCGGGCAGTATCACAAGAACAGCCTTTCTGTAGTTCAAGAAGCCCTGTAAGGGCAAAGGCAACTCCAAATATATGTGACTGTGGAGAAGCAGCCTGGTATGGAGGGGTCAACAGCTACCCAGATGCAAAGACCCCCGTACTGTGAACCTGCAGCTGCCTCACCATGAAACCTGTTTGCTCCCAGGACATTTCCATTCCCTACGCCACCTGGAGCAATTTTGCAGAGGGAGATCTCTCTCCCGAGGAGCAACACAAGAAGACCCAGGCTTCAGCTAGGCACTAATGCAATATAAATAACCACAGAGCCATCAGAGGTGCAAATCCGCTTCACTCTTCTACATGATAACACCCTTATAAAGGGATAGCTCACTTGGCAGATTATTCCCAGCCACGATGAGGGGAATGATAAGGACATTGGCTCTTCTAACCGCCGTTGGTAAATTGATGGGAGGTGGATTCCACACAAGCTCATAAAATTAAGACCTACAGATCAATCTTTCTTCATCTGTTTTCCTGCGATTGCTTGGCAGGCAAAAATATGCACAAGTGATGATGAGGTGTATCCAATCTTCTGCTAGCAGGAGATGGGTTTCCATTCAAGGCCAAGGCTTTGAGATGCCCATAAAGGCAAGCCTCCAGCCTAGTGTGAAAGAGATCCTTTTACATCTCGTTACACAGAGGGGTAAATCATCCCATGTTAAGTCATCAATTCGTCTCGCTCCCTCTGCTGAACTGGACGAGGATGGCCGAAAGGACCACGTGGGGAAGGATGGGGAAGAGAAGCCAGCACTGAGACTTTGGCTGGACCATGCTCTCTGCCTCCCTCATGGTGCCCAGGGGTTTCTCAGTCGTGGCCCCACAAAGCACGCTGCTGCCAGGTCACAGCATGAGGCTGCAGTGAGAGCATCCTCCACCTAAGCACTATGGTGATGGACAGCTAATGTATCTGGTTGTCATATGGATACAGGTGGATTGCCACCTATCTAGATGTTCAGCTGCCCAGCCAGATCCTTAGCGGGTGAAAACTAGAAGGTTTTAGCCCAACCCCATGGAAAACTGAACCTTTACCAGGAGCTACATCCTTCCTGGACACTTAAAATTGTACCACTGAGAGGGAGGCAGCTCCGTCCCCACTGCGGGGCGAGTGAAACAGTGGGTACCACTGGGCCCTGGTAACAGAGCTGGGAAATTACATCCTGACATACACAGAAGTTTCAGATCTGTTCTATCTGGCCATCTCTGAGTGCTGCTGCAGGCAGCAGAGGAGCTCAGAAGCAGGTTTAGCAGCGGTGGGAATGCCACTTGAGCTAAGCGTACCAGGGACAAGTTCACATTGGCTTTGGAAAAATATCAGCACAGTACCTGCTGGAGTCAGAGATCCTCTCCAGGAGATGGGGAAAGCCTCAGCATGCAGTCAGGCAGGAAACTCCTCCTAGAGGTAATTAAAGCCGTAAATAAATTCATTCATGTGTCGCTGGTGGCTGGGAAGTTTGGGGAGAGAGGCAGGGATCAAGGGGCATAGGCACCACATGGGCCAGGATGGCTCAGGATCCTGGAATTCTCCCCTTCCTCTCTATACTGGAGCAGGGAAAGGAGGGACCAGGGCAAGCAGCAGGAGGGGTGAGGGCCAGGCAGAAAAGCCCTTCGAGGGGGATGAGAAAAAGGCCAGAGACGGCAACAGTGGGCAAGGAGTAAGCAAAGGGTGCTAGGACCAGATGGGAAAGGGGGGGTGGTTGCAAACCGCACCTGGAAAGCCAGATCAGCTCACGTTAAGTCTTCCCACTTGCACAACTGTTCCTTGGAGATGTACCCCCAGCCGCTGGAGTGAGGGGCTACAGGCTGTAGGAAGCCTCCCATAGAGTCGATAGGTTTCTTGGCTATAGGTCTGCTAAACAATCCCTGCTTTGCTAATAGGAAAAAGCACAAAAAGCAAAGGCTGCTGCATATTCTTTCCTAGTAGTATGCAAGTATTCATCCATCTGTATATGCCTGGAAGCCAGTGGAGTTCAGCACTAGCTATATTTCCCCAAAAGTAGAGGACAAAAGAAAACATGGTTTTGTGAAAAAAAAAAGGGCATTTATAACAGGGTCCTTCTGGGAATCATTTCAGCTGGGATGTCGAGGAAACCCTTGCATGGGTTAACTCCCATTGAGATGAAAGCATCAGTGAGCAAGGGCCACTGGGCCCCAGACAAAGAGACCTGCAAAAACCTCACTCCCCAGCAGCCAGAATTTGGGCTTTTTAACAAAAAGTTGCCATTCTGGCCACATTGAGTCCACTCACCTTCCTGGCCTAGAGAAAGGACCTGAGCAGGTCCCCTCATGGAGACCACCTCATAGTCCAGCCACTGAGTCCTGGAGGATGACACAGCCCCTGGACCAGATTTTGAACCTGGAGGGGGACTTCAGCCTCAAAGCAGCGTGTTTGGGCCACCTCTCCCATTTACACTAGTACCGGTTGCTTGACCCCTGGAAAGTTAGACCTGCTCAGTGTCAGAGCTCAGCTTTCCAGAGCCAGGTTTGAACACTTTGGTCCCTGGAGCCTCGCCTGAGCTGTCACCAAAGTGAGGGGGAAGGAGAAATGTACTGTCAGGAAACGTAATCTCTGAAAAGTACAGAAATCCAACTGTGGGAGGATTTACAGGAGTTCAAAACTAAGGGACGCCAGGAAAGACAGCTAAATAAACACATAGATCACACGTCTTGAAAGCTGATGTCAAGATCATAAAAAATCAACTCGATTATAGGAGCAGACAGGTGGCGATTGGTGTAACCCCTACGCATCGTGTCCTGGAGCCTTCGTCTGGCCCTGTCCACTGGAAAGAGCACCCAGCAGATGTTTTCCTGATTATAAATGCTGTATAATTTATAATCTGCAGTCTTGCACTTAAAACAATCCCGGAGCTGTGGGGAGGCTCAGGGGTGGGGAGGCCAAATCCTTCCCATCCATTAACACAACCAGTCCCCATCAATTCCCAGTGACACAGAGAACAGACTATTCCCATGATGTGTTTGGGGCTGGGTACTCTCAGCAACAAGTACAGGGGACCTTAGAGGATTGGTCTGATGCCAGCAAGATACCTGCTTTTGAATCCTGTTCCAGAATCACAAGGAACATCCACCATGCAATGGCAGCAGAGGTGTATTGCTCCCAGGAAGAAAAGTCCCTCTCAGTGCTGTGCCAGGCTCTGCTAAGGGCAATCATAGCCTCTCTTTATCCTTTTCTCTCTCTTCAAAAGTTCAGAATCTTGCCAAGGCATCCACGAGAAGTTAGCAAGCGTTACAGCTCGTGTCACTCAGGATTTGGAAAGCAGCACCTAGAAATGGAAAACCCAGCACTTCGCTCCTCTTCAGAAGAATCATATATAGGGGCCCACGAGGGAAAATAACAAGCTGTAAAAGCATTCTGAAAACCTTTCCTCATCTTGGCATAAAATAGTGCTCCACGCTTTGCAAAGGGAATTCAGCACCTTGAATGCCTGGTTTCAGAGACAATAAACAGGCTTGCTCCTGGCCAGCTGAAATTGCTCCAGCACCAGTGATCCCAACAGTCTGATGTTCCTCGGCAGTTCTCAGTGCCCCCCCTTCACCAGCGACTGATGCCATGCACCCTGGCCTGGACACGTAGAGTCCTTCCCCCACCGCCACTTTGCAGCCACATCGCATGAACCAAAGGGCATGCTCCCTGCTAGGATCTGCAGGAACATGGCATGAAGGGGGACATTTCCACCACCTAAGAGCCAGAAGACCCTATGGGGTCTTGCACAGAGCTGCCTCAGGTGGTTTCAGGCTTGTGTGCAAATAAGACGGCTGTGTTTGGGTGACACCAGTTAGCTCCCAAGTTATAAAGTGCTACTGGAGCTGAGTTGATGAGCCCACCACGGGCTAGGAGGACTCCCCAGCTCAGCCCCATACTAACCCTGTGCTCCCTGCCCGCTCAGCCACACCCCCATGGGGGCAAAGCGAGTAGATGCAGATGGCACATCCTGACTCACAGCACCGACCTTCCCAAAGGAATTCTCACTGAGGCTGAGAAAGATGCTGAAAATATGCTCAGGGCAAGGAAGGACCAGGATGTGCACCATGGGGCTCAGTCCAAGGCCCCCACCTGGGCTGCCCTGCGCTGCCCCCAGCCCGGGCAGCCCGGCTGCAGGCAGCCCCAGCCAGCAGTCTCTGACCCCCCTCTAGTGGCTATAAAACATAGCAAAGTTCACGAACCCGCTACCAAAGCTGCCTTCTCCAAGCTCAAGGCAGGCCCCGAGCGCTGGGATGCAGGGTCTCGGCTCAGGTGTCCCCACACAAGGAAAAGGCGGGACCCCGGACCAGGAGAGCAATGCTCATCCCAGCTCCAACCCCAACCCACCCAACCAGCCCTGCTGCAGGGAAGATGCTGAGCAATGGAGAGAAGGTGATATCAGGGCCACTTTCCAGTCTACCTCCTCCATTTATTTAAAAATAAAATAAATAAATAAATAAATAAATAAAGGCACAGCTTCTCCTCCAAGTCCCCATAGATCAGTGGGGGCAGCCACTGGAGGCAATCTCCCTACACAGGAGAGAGCCCTATGTGGCTCTGAGCCTGCCCTGGGGCACGGTACATGCTTGGGAGGAGCAGCCGTACCCGAGGGCTGCCTGCACAGCCAGGCTAGGGGCACCCATGCCCCTGCTCGCCCCAGAGGCACAGCAGCCCCCAGGGACAGCGCTGCAGCCATCTTCAGCCAAGGCAAGGCAAAGGCACCAGGCAGCACTTCCCTGCTGCAACGCCCAGAGACCCCATGCTCCAATTCTGAAAGGATGCAAACTGGAGACATAACCCTCCCATGGGGAACCCGCGGCCCTAGGACAACATGGCAGAGAGGCAGCAGCATTCCCTGATAGCTTCTTCCTCCACCCCCAAGGACACAACAGAGAGACCCAAGCCAGGTTCAGAAGAGGCTTTAGGTAACAGCAGCCACAGCAGGAGGGTTGACAAGAACATCTCTGCACAGGGCCAGGCTCCCAAATCCCAGAGGCTTTTGTGCTGCAGGCATGCACACATCCACATGTGTCCTCCCAGAAAGACCCATCATCCATGCACCCCTCCAGCATTCCTGAAGTTCATCTTCAGACTGTACCGTGAACATTGAACTAGCCTCAAAATGATGGTTATAACAAGCGCTGTAAAACATACTGATGCTTTTCATCTTGGTTCCCAAGGAAAGTGGCTTATGCAATTACACTGTAGGCTTGTGCGTTCCAATCACTTTGGAACCTGTCAGCTAATTTTAATCCAATTTAGCAGAGAGACAGAAAACTCAGATAGTTTTAGTTTCACTGGGCTGTCAGCTGAAGGACAGACACCTTCTTAGTGTCCTCCCTCAAGCAAAGGCTGCAGCCTGAGCTACACTTCTTAGTAGACACCAGAGACTCCCCATGACTTTAACAAGCAACCCAGTGCACGAAAGGGGGTTTACAAGAGCTCCCATCCCTCACCCAGCCTCAAGACAAACCCGTGGGAAAGCTGCCTTTCTTGCCTCGCCACTTACCTCACTTCTAAACACTAAAAAACCATCACATTTCATTTTTTTCTCTGGGAAGTTTAACTTTTTTTATCCTAAGTTCCCTGTAAACAAAAAAAGTTCAGTTTCCTTTGGCCAGTGACTACAATCAAACACTATTAAAAGAAAAGCTTGCGAATGCTTTCCACTAGAAATGAAGTTGCTGGCATTTTTTTCCTCTTTTTTCTTTTTTTTTAATTCCCCGCTAGAGAAGGGCAAGAAAACAAATTGAGCATTTTTAGACAAAAGGGGGGGAAAAAATCTGATGAAATAAAAGACAATCCAGTCACATTTGGATGGAAGAAGCATTGTACCAGCTACAGGCCGTTGGCACCTGACAAACATCTGACCTTGAAAGATCAAGGCCAGGTTTAGTATGCGCAGTACAGACAGGGTTTTAATATAAGAGTTTCAGCTATACATAGGAACAGGTCCATTTTCATTCTTTAAAACAAAACGCAGAAGAAAAGCCTTCGTGGAGCCAGGCTGTTTGGTAGCCAGCATACCCTGGCAGCACTGGAACGCTGACGATGCAGGAGACACTGAAGGAGGGAGCCCAGGAAACCGCTCCAGGGTAGGTGGTGTGAGACCACGGTTAGTGGTCAGCTCTCCAAACACCCTCTGCTTGTGTTTGGCTCTAGCTGTCAAGATGAAATTAATCTTGCCTGGGCAGTCAAAGTTTGGATCTGCCTTCACTAGCCTCTAATGAAAAATGCATAGTGGCAAGCGTTGGAAAATCCCTGACACTCAGCACCAGAGGGTACATTTAAATAATTCTATGAATATAGATCAATAAAACTAATGTACTTATAGCCGCTGTGTGAAGTATTCAAACTAGAATAAAAGTCATCTTGTATTACAAAGCCTTGTATTAATTCTTAGCACCTATTGTTTTACATATTCAATTAATCTTAGTCAGCAGATAGCAACTCATACATGATATTAAAAGCACAAGGCATGAGAATCTGTATTAGAGAGACCAGACATCTTCATAATCAAGAGCGAGCTTGGAGGGAGACGTCACGACAAGAGCCCACTGCCTGCCTGCAGGCTGGGGGATAAGACACCACGTGGGCTGGAGACACGAGAGGGCAGCTACAGCCATGCTGGGACTTCCAAATCCCTACATGTGGTCTCCAGGAGAGCACACATGTCTGAGGGCTTCTGCAGTGAGGGATCTCAATGCACCAAGAACAAGAACTGAGGGGAAAAAGTATCTTCACAACATAGGTAGAGATGAAATGAAGACCTAGAGCAGGCATCCCTGGCCTCTAGAACACCCATTTGCCTGTGATTCACTTCCAGTACCAGCCAGGTGAGCGGAGGAGGTAGGAGAAAATCTGTAAGGTTGGACTTAGAGCCTTTCCAAGTCTTTGTCTGGGTTGGTTTGCCAAAATCTCTCTATTGGCAGCAGCCCTCTCAGCTGCAGGGAAAAGCTATTCATTGAACAGTTATTTTGGAGAGCTCCCCAGGGAATTTGGAACAGAAATCTGTTCGACCTAATAAAACATTATAGTAGAGGACTTGAGCATCAAACCAATTAGTCTAAAAGCTGTCAGCCCAGACTTGCCATCAAAAAAACTTGCATTTTCAAAAACGAGCTCCTACCTTGGGCCACTCCAGTGTGGACCAGAGGACCCTTCATACCACGTGACTGTCAGTATTTGAGTGCCCCACACTGCTGTGAAACCAGACCAGTCTCAAAGCCAGGCAATCACATTCAGCAACGTCTGTGGAAAGGTGGGCCAGGGTGACCAAGGGAAGAAGAGGCAAAGAACTCTCTAGTATCTCCCTTGGAGCTACAGAGGGTTGGAGGTCTCAACTCCAGCCACACTACAGGTCCTCTTCTCAACAGGTCTACTCCAGAAAAATGTCTGGCCCCAACTTTTTTACCTCTATGACTTTTCAGAGCATCATCCAGCTCTTCAGAGGAGGACACAGGCATCGAGCAGCTAGATGCGTCACTGCAGCTCCCCCCACCGCCACCACACAATTACTTAAATGGTCTTTGCATCTCTTTCTTCGGCAAAGGCCGTAACCTTTATTGACACCGTGGCTGCTGTGACATTCATTAAGCTGACAGTGGCCCTCAACACACTGCTTGCTGTGATGAATCTGGCGTTGGAAGGTTGCTCTGGTCTCGGTCACCAGGCAAGGGTGCGCCTTTCGCTGGTACAGCAATCTGCAGTCGCTGGCATGGCACCCCTGGCCCTAACCATGCTCCTGCCCCCTCATGGTGTTTCACTTCTGACTCACTCAGCGCTTTACAAACCAGCCCTGGGTTGGTGACCAGAACAACAGCCCACTGTGCATCGGGAGCAAAACCTATTCAATACCTGCAGAGAAGCCCTATATATCAATCTCAAAAGACAAAGGAACACTTTAAAAAGAAGAAGAAAAAAAAAAAGACCCACAATAAAAAAAAAAAAAGAAAAAGCCACCCAAAATGCAGCATCCAGTGTGATCTAGTGAACAGAGACACCATTGATAGAGATCTATGTTAGCCTATTAATAACACGAAGCTAGGCTTGCATCTGGACTCATTGCGCTTGTATATTAATCATGTACGTTTTATATAATAAGCCCTGTGTGTTGCCACAAGGTAGGACACCCCTACTCCCACATGGCAGGTTTAATGACTTTGCAAGGCTAACAAAGCTCTGCTTTCTGAAAGGAGGCTGGAGTTGGGTCCCTACCAAAGTGAGGTTCTCAGGAGGTAATAAAACACCAAGGAGATGCTATCTAGTGGATTTGGAGCATTTCACTCCCTTGAAAGTCAAGTCGACAGCTGATTTAAAGTTTCCAGCTAGGTCACACAAAAGTCAAGAGCGGCTGCATCCAGCCAGGTTCAGAGTTTGAATATTTATGGTGTCAATCTGAAATCCAGATAACCACAAATAATCTAAACCCATTAACTCCCCCTCCCGTCTCGTCCAGAGGAGAAAGCTCTCTGGACATTAATGCCCACATTGCTAGGGTTACCATGGGACTGTGGGCAAAAGGTTGTTTTTTCTGTTTCTTTTTTTCTTTTTCTTTTTTTTTTTTCTTTCCCTTTATATAATCCTGAAACCCTGGCATTTTAGCTTTTCAAGCACATGAGAATTGCACAAGATTCAACCCTAAATCAGTTAACACTGTTATTACGCATTGATGGCGATGTGTCAGGCAGTTCCCGCCAGATCAGCCTGCCTTCCAGGAAAGCCGGCATGGGCACCACGTGAGTGGAGCTGGTTGGAAGCACTAGCGTTCAGGTCAAATCCAGTCCACCACGGAATAGCCTGATAAATTGCAGTCATCACTACGCTGCAGTGCAGAAGTGCAAGGTAATAATCATCTCATGCTGGGCAGTGAAGCTGCCCACAGCACAGCCGCAGAACGAGGCACGCACGTCTCCGAGTGCACGCCACCAAGGAAGCGTCCTCTCCCAGGAGATGAAGCAATCTCACTCCTTTATCCTGAAATAATTCGTCTGACCCATGGGGCGTGCTCCCCTCCAGGACTCACTGACAATGGGCATAGGTCCGTGCGCCCCAGGGCTGGGCTGCAGTGCAGTTAGGGGGGCAGAGGCTGCTTTGAGCATATGACCAACATATTGCATCCCATCACGGGTACAGCAGCTTCCCAAGAGAGGCCTAGAGATGATGTGGGGTGACAGAAGATGCCCAAGAAAAAAAAATTAAAAAAAGAAACAGCCAAAATGCCAGAAATAGAGGCCCTTCTCCTGGATTACCTGAGCCTGAGCAAGGTTGGCATGCCAGCAGGAAGACTCTTGCTGAACAAAGCTGCACAGGGAGCAGAGAGCTCCTTTCCTACCCACCCACCAGCTGGATCAAGCTGAGACGTTACATGATTGTGATATGCCGGCCCTCTGGGGAGGCTGTGCCTGAAGCGTGGTACAGATCCTTCCAGGGACATCCTGCAGTATGCAAAATACTCCGGTGGGTTAGAACAAGGGTTTCATGAACAGGAACCTCTCAGTAATACCCCAGACAGGAGCCGTCCTGGGAGATCTTGGCACACTGCCTCTGGCTGCTCCGCAAAAGCTCCTGAAGAAATCAATCTCAAGGCTTTCAGTGGTGCTTTTGCATCTCCATTGGCAACTTGGATAGCCCATCCACGATGTCAGCTGTTAACCTAGTCTTTATGGCTTCTCCATGCCATAAAGGCTTGCAAGCAAGTCTCTCCTAAAAGACAAAAGAGGTGCTGCTGGTTAGCTGATGTGCTCAGGAGACCTTTGTGTGGTGGGTAGGTATGCGCAAGCCCAGGAACTGGAAACAAACACCTGGAGCAACACACAGGGCATGCACAAGGGGCAGCATCCCAGATTTTGATGCAGCTGCTACAGGGACAGCCCCACACAGATGTGTGTTGGAACAGCTCTGCAACACATCTGCTGGTGCTTGCCAGAGCCACGAGCAGCTCAAGGCGTTTGGCCAAGTCCTGGGACTTGCTACAGCAAGGTTGTGGGTACTGCAAGCCAAAGGAATCAGCAGGATGCTGGCAAGGAGGGCAGAGTAACTTGAGATAAGAGCAGAACCAGAGCAAACTGAACAGGTTATTCTGGCAAATATCTTCCTATCCAGAAATATCCCCCTAAAGACCAGACTGAGTTTTCCTCTGCTGCTGGAGAAGAGTTAGTGCCCCTTGGTGAGTTTTAGGAGGATTAGTACAAGTATTAGAGTTAAAAATAGTTTTGTAACTGTCTTCATGGGCATACAGGAACACGCCTAAATATAACATTAATTTCCATATGTCATCCAAATGGCTGCTTAATAAAAGCAGGGACTGAACCAACGTGAAATGCATTTTTCCCATGGACTTAGGTAGACTACAGCGAGCCCCATATCGCGTAAACAAAGCGGCTCCTGGTGAAGTCAGCAAAGTTGCTGTGGGCTGGAAACATTCTGCTTTTCCAGAGAAATTTGGGTGTCTGGAATGAGGCTGCTGTCCTTTTACTGACCCAGCTCCCAGCCAGCTTTGGGACCAGTCTTTACCGATATGATGTTGGATGTTATGAATTGCAGCGGTTCTTCGGGGCTGCTTTAGGTACCCGAGGCGCAACGATGAACTCAGAGGTTTGAGCAGCTAAGATTTTGCAGAGAAAGGCAGGCAGAGATTGTACAGCAGGAAATCATTCTACCTACTGCACGATTGTGAAATTATGTTGAAAATTGATTCATCTGAGAGAAAAAGGAAGTTTGTTCCCTCTGTCGTAGTAGCAATTTGCAGTGTTGATATGTGTCTCTATTTTGACAGATTTGCGGGGCAAAGTTAAGCTTGAGTGGGTGGCGGAAGTCATTCGGGGTGATAATGAACAAACAATAATTACACGGCAAAAGGGGGAATTGGCTGGATACCTTAATTATGCATTTCCAGACTTTCTAAACATTAAAGGATTTTACTAAATCAACATGCTATTTTCAGAAAGGAAAATATTATTGTGTGGTTGGAGTGCCACCAGAGGAGTGCATGGAAATACCAGTACACGGAATGTAATTGCACCTTGTTCTTTTTGGGCTCAGCCAATGTTGAGGAGAGGAATTTCCCCTGTTCTCTCCCCCCAGCAAGCAGCACCACACGGGGAGCTACCAGGCTTCGGCAGGGTTACCTGCTCAGCAGGTCAGGCTGGAAGCAGAGCAGAGCCATGCCAGGTTGCCTGGACCTCAAGCTTTGGACCCTCATGCGGGGTGTTTTTCCCGGGCACTTGCAGGAGGGTCGGGCAACCCTTCAGCAGCTGAAGAGTTCAGATTTGGGAGAAGGCGTTGCCAGAAATACCATTCCAGCCCTATTTAAACAGGTCACCCACTTATTCCTTTTTATCAAACTGTTAGTGGTAAGAGAAAGACTTTTTTTTTCCTTAAAAATAAAAAAAACCTCCACTTTGACTTCAAAAGAAATGTCTCCATCTTCTAATTCCTAATTTCTACTTAAAGCAAATCCTTCGCTTCAAAACAAACTCTTCCTCTAGAGTGCAAGTAAAATGTTTCAATTTGCCAAAAACTTCTTCCCCAAAAGAGACTGTTTCAGGTCAAGCCAAAACATTTTTTGGACCTGCCAGCAAATTTAGCGACACATTTCTTTGTGCTGCTGTAATTAGTATGAATGGGCTTCCTTAGCGCCATTGTTCCAGGAGCAGCTGTGCTACTTTGATGAATACTCATATTTTTGTACGTCACATGCATTTGCTATGGCCTGTTTATAAAGTTTCAAATCATACAGTCAGGGAGCAGAACAGAAATAATATCAGGAGACTTGGGCGATTAATCACAAACCGCAAACAAAGAGAAAAGACAGGGATCTTGTCATGGGACACAGGACAAGGACTCGGAAGACCCGGCTTCAGTTCTTGGCTTGGCCAAAGTCTGAGCTGGGCACGTGAAAAATTACTCTTTTGCGGGCAGGCAAATTATCCAGAGATGAAATAACTTGCCAGTTTGCCTTTTTAAATTCTAAGGCTTTTCACCAAAGGACTGTGCTACCTCCTCATTTACTGTGGAAGCAGGTAAAAAGTGTTCCACTGCCATAAATACATAACTACGTATATAACCAGGGAGAAATGCAGATTCAGTAACATCAAAATACTTCTCAAATCACTCCTGACTCTTTTATGTTGAAGGCTCTTCGTACCGAAATGTTTTAATTCTGCAAAATCAAAATGTCTAACTGCAATATTTCTGAGCCTAGCAATTGAGGTTTCCTTGTCTTAAAATATCTTTTGCTTCAAATTCAATTAAAATTATATTTCAAAGGAAGCATTTTAGTGACAGCACTTATTACTAAATATCAACAAAAATATCAGTGTTATTGTTCTATCAAAAAAAAAAATCTATTAGTTATCCAAAATGACATGTTGTGTTTCCTTCTGGCTTTTGATTTGATTATAAACCCTGAACCGGTTGTTTTTCCTCTGAACCTGGACAAATTTGTAAGGTTCACACTTGCCAAGGAGCCAAGCTCAACAAGACAAGGTTTGGCTTTACCAGAGGGTTTGCTGTAAAGAAGAGAGCAATAAATAATGCAAGTCAAAACCTGAAGCCCACAGGGCTGTTTTGGAAGGTAGGAAAGAGCCTCAGGATGTCGGGGGCAAGAGGGATTGCAACCTTCTCCAACACATCTTTCCCCAGAAACGCAGGATCTGCAGGCAACTCGCATAAAGTTAGAAAAGATCAACAAAACTGAGCAGCCCAAAATATTTAAGAGGGGATTAGGAGAAAATAATATCAGACATCTGCTACGTTGTCATGCCTCTCTTTAGCAAGCAAAAGCACCTAGCAGGATAAACCGAGAGTTATCAGTGTAGTATTTTGCTTCCTCCAAGAACAGAGGCCAACACAACTGGTGGTCACATGCACTGATGTCCACGGAGCAGCCCTCCTTCTGCTGGGAACGAGAGACTTGCTTTTCTTGGCCATGCTTGTATTTGAGCATCTGAAGAGAGGTGCCTGCACAGGACTCCTTTCAAAGCATCATCTTTCAGAAGCACTAAATCTGTTAACAAAAGCTTTAAACAAAATACATGGCCCCATTCAGCCAAATGCAGCCTTGCAGCAGAATCCATCCTGACTCCTCACCATACGCCTGGCTATCAGAAGTCCAAGTCCAGCAAGTCACAGGATGAAGCAGACCCTGTTTCTCTTGCCCAAGTCAATAAACCCCGCAGACATGGCCCAGACTGGCTCAGACATGACACCCCCAGATCTCATGTGGGGACATTGAGTCAGGCACCAACCAGAACCAGATCAGAGCTTGCAGCTTTGTTAGTCCAACCCCAATTCCACGGAAAACCACCCATACCAAGAGGTTCTGTAAACTAAGGGCCATTGGCCACCGTTGACAGCTGCCCACCATTTCAATTAGACATTCAAGCCAACTGCCTGCCCCCTGAGCCTATGCTCTTTGCTCATGAGCAAAGCCATCTTCCACCTTACAGTACACTGAAGCTCCCCATCCAAGAAAAAGCACACCTCATATAATCAGTTTTAATTAAATTTTCAGCAAGTATCTCCAGTTAAGCTGATAATTGGTTAACAACACCCATTAAAACAAGATGCAGACAGCACAAGTCAGTATCCCCAAGCTTCGTGGAAGGGCTCTTCCACCAAGCCTTCTCCCAGTGCTGCAAGTTGGGATGATGGCAGGAGGTGACAACTTTAACGGATGAGGGGCCAATAAAAATAAAGGCAGCCACACAGAGCGCACGGCTGTGCAGCTAACATTTCATTTCCAAGCAGGATGTTTTTTCAGAGGCCCCCATTAATTTCTCCAAGGTCCATGGGCCTCACTGTCTCCCATCTGTCTAGCAGGGAAAGAATATAGTGCCCTGCCTTAAACACTTGGAGACCTCAAGTCCCCTCTTTGTTCTCTGCTCAACCCACTGGTTAAGTCGCTAACCCTCTGCAATATGGACCCATTAATACTCAGTGCTATGAAGGGAGTTCAAGGCTGATTCATAATTCACCTGGCCCAAAAAGACACTGGGTTTCTTAGGCCTGGGGCCATAACTTTAAAATGTAGAAGCTGTCAAAAAAAAAAAAAAAAAAAAAAAATCAGAACAGTAAAAGGCTGTGAAATTTGCACACAGCAAAATTAATCCTGTTCCACAAGGTTCATTTAAGAAGTTACTGTAAATAGTTCCTGCAAGTCACACACAAAACAACATTTCCAGAAGCATTAATGAAACATTTTTTAAAGCCCCCCCTGAAGTTATTCCTGGCAGAAAAGGGGAAAAGCTGCAAGCTGTGGAATCTGTGACTGCATAAGGGAAGAAGCTGTCGGATCCCATCTGTCGATGAGGAGGATAAACGACCGCACACATCTCTCCTCTGCATTAGCTCCTAGCCCGACTTTGAGGAGAAGGAACACTCTCAGGTCCCAGATTTCAGCAGAGGAGGCAGAGATGGCAGCAAGTGGGAGTTTAATCTATGTAGGTCTTCTCCCACAGTCCCTCCACCCATTCTTTAGGAGCTAACAGACTCCAGATTGGGTGCAAAATTAATTGGTGGGAAGGAAAATGGGTACTCCGCATGGCAACAGGGACAGTGGAAAGTTTTCCTCCACCAAAAACCACAAACTGATGAGAAGGACATTCCTGGTGGACCTCAGTGGGCTGCACCGGAGCCAGACCCTCCTTGAGAGATCCTTCCCGTGCCACCACTGAGCAAGAGCTGCCTGGGTACTGGGTCCAGAGGAGAGGGTCCAACACCACAGCCTCCCAGGGAGAGACCTCTTACTGGTGTCCTTCACCATTATCAAAGAAAGAGACTTGAAGCCACAGAGCAGCACAGACAAGCACTGACTTGGAGAACAGGGGTCAGTACTTCAGCATATGCAAGGCTGGCATTTGATGTATTGGGATTAAGAGCCTGCAAATTGCAGCGTTCCTCCAAGGCTGTCTCACTGGAAAAGAGCTAAGGTCAAGACCAGGAGAGACCTAGAGGTCAAAGTACTGCCAAGAAAAATAGCTAAACAAAGCCCAGGATTTTTCCAGTCAATGGCCCAGTCATCTAAAGGCAGCATTAAACTTAAAATAAGAAATTTGAAATTCACTTCAGACTTCCCTTCCCTTATTTTAAACAGGCTTTTCTCAGCACAAATACCATTTTATTTCAGTATCCAGTTAAAATCAGCCTGGCTCTCCACATTCATGAAAACATCCAACACCAGCTTGAACTTCTGAGGTGCTGAGAACTAGATGGTCAACAACTGGGTTTTTTATTTTTCTTTGGAAGCTTTTTTTTCACAATATAATGGAAATTTGTCATATCTGGGAGGAGTTCTGGTGCATTTTTTGCATAACATTCCCGGTGTTTTGTAGCCTACTGCCACCCTGCAGCTTTCAATGCGGTGGCAAAGTGGGATTCTATGTTCAAGCAAGAGGTGGCCAAAGCCTTCGTCATCTCCGCTTCCACATGCTAGAGGTGAATCCCTGACAAGAAGAGCAGCCACAATTCACTACTACTGCTAACACTATCTCAGCCCAGTTTGTGGTGCTGTCCCAGCAACACAGGGCTTGGGTTAGTGGCTCCTGAAGTCTCCAGGACCTCCCAACACCCATGAGACATTTTCTGAAGCAATTTGCTACAATCCTCTTCCTCATGAGCCAACCACACTCTTACAATAGCTGCTGTCATTCTTTATGCTGCTTTATCTACATGCAAATAGCAAGACATTTTTATTTAAACAGGTCCCAAAATCCTGCTTTGGGAGCAAGGGAATCTCTCTCACAAAACTCTCTTGTATCAAAGCTGTGACCTCCCAAATAATCAAGTCAAAGTATGTGCATACAGGGCCACAACATGACACAAGAGCCCCCAAGTCATTGCCTTGCTGGAACAGAGACTGAATTGAAACCAACTGACCTTTTTCCTCCTCCCCATGCTTTTGCAGCAGGGATATAAATGCACTTTGCAGGTAGGAGATGCAGAGCATCTTGCTCCCTAATTTTCCTGGCCACTCAACACCGGGTTTCTGAAAAATCCTTTTGCACCCTAAAGACAATCTCTCATAAGGAACCCAACAGAAATATGCTCCCTGCTTTGAAGGTTACCAGTGAATAGAATTACTGAAGGGGTTTGCGCTCTACTGGATTAAAAAGGAATGTTGTGCCCTGTATTGCATTACCAAAGAGACCCATTACTGGTTTCCCAGTGGCCAGTCTACAACCAGTGCAACCCAGTCACAGCTCAGACAACAGTGCAGAAGATCTTCTGCAACTTTGTGAAATCAGCAATTAGCCCCTGAGCCTGGGGAGAGTTTGTCAAGATCCCGTCGCAAGCAAACAATAACACAGAAATACAGCTTTGAGGGGGAGACGATTTATCAAGCTGACCACAGACGTCTCCCTCATTTTTTCTTTAATAAATCCAGCCTAGCTCTTGGCTGTGTTCAGTATCTTGTCATTGCTTTAGTCTCCTTTCAGGAAT
>NW_009260621.1:1212891-1223470 GCF_000687185.1 Egretta garzetta | reverse complement strand
CAGAGCCATTTATTTTCCCCAGCCTTTCCTCCCATGGAGGCGATGGAAACTGAGGCACAGCAAAGCGAGCTGCCTGGCCCAAAGTCGTCAGGGAGGGGGACAGGATTACCTGTTCATTTGGGCTGGGCTGATTTGTACTGGCTATTTCCTCATCTGCACAACGAGCATCAGGAGGCTTTCGCTCCCTCTTGTGAATAAGCTGTTTAGGAATTACTCGGATGTTCTTTGCCATCAGATTTTAATCACCAGGAGTGCCTTCCTTGTGGGACTCCATGGGGCCGTTCAGGCAGCCAGCCAAGCTCCTCAGAGCCAGGCCCCATCTAAATACACGTGCAGATTATTCTTAATAACAGCAGAGAGGCACCAGCTCGGCTCCAATCTTATCTCCAACTCCTATTGCCAATGCAGCATTTCTATCGCCATTTCCATGTCCTGGTGGTCCTCCCAAGAGGGACATGGCAAGCTCCAGGCTCTAGTCCCTCCTCCAGTCCTTGGAGACACTCCTGGGAAGAGCTGCACTGGGAGACACGCGGATTGCCCTCCGCGGTCCAAGCAGGAAGGTCCGTTCAGGTGGCCAGCTCTTGGGAGCTCCAGGCATCAGCACCACGAGGCTGCTGGCAGATGCGGTTGCCTGTACTAATTTCATGCCCATTCTCTTCACTCGCCGCAAAATTCCAGGCAGGCCTTCCACTTTGGCTGACATTCAAAACTGTCACCTCTCCGCAGACATTAACTTGGAGGCCTCTGTCATCCCTCACATTAAAATGCTATCACAGGGAGTCAGCACAGCTTGACTCAGCCAGCTAAGGGGCTGGCTCCGGCCGCACTGCGGGGACAGCCGATTCACGCTTGACATCCATGGTCAATTTGACAGTGATGGACACGCTACTTAGGAGTCATTTGCTGATCTCGTTTCCCCAGGTGGGAGGTCGTGCCACGGAGCTGTCTTCCCTAAGGAGAAGTGGTGATGCTCTCCAGCCTCTCCAGGAGCAGAGACGTGTGCGGATGGGTTTCCCTGTCTGCTTGCTGAGCAGAAGGCAATCTGCAGAGCCTGCCAGGAACCCAAAATGCAGCCGCTCAATCCTCCAGGTGATGAGGTGGCTTTGCTCATAGACAAGTATCTTGCCCCCCAGAAAAGTCATGTCCATTTCTGTGGATCTTCCCCACATCCTTGCCAGAGTGTGTGCTCCTGTGTTACCCCTTCCCTTCTCAGTCAGGACAGGGAAGAGGTCCTCAGTCTTCTCAACCAATCCTTGCATTTTCTGAGCCCGCTTGCTCTTGCTGCGTGCGCTGTCAAAGGCCACAACAGCTTGCTTTCAAATCAAGACACACCTTTGCTCGCAGATAGGCTCTAGTCACCATACCTGAGCTTCCTTACAGTAAGGAGAGGCAGAGGCGTGATGCTTATTAAGCTCCAAAATAGTTTTTAATGGACATATGCATCCTCCTTTCACCAGGTCCCGTCTCAGTCTGGAGGTGCTCACCCTGTTACTGTCACTGTACAGCCTTCAGAGCAGACAACGATAAAACAGGCAATGGCCAACAGCCCTCACAAGCCTCAGGGGGGCAACGCTCCAGGAAGGAGAGGGCTTTATAAGCCTTCACCTTCCACCACGAGCCCCAGGCATCACCATAGGGGAAGCCAGCCCTGGGATGGGTTAGCAAGGTTCCCCCAGTGCCCACAGGCCTCGCAGGCACACAGACTGGGTGACTAATTCAGCAGATGCTTAACCCAAACTAAATCACACTCCCCATTTGACTGAAGGCCCCTCAGCACCTGCATCTGCTGATGTCCAAGCACATCACTGTCATAGCTCCGTTCCCAATAAGTTGGAGACGGTAGTTGTCTCCTGTACCTCTGCACACATCTCTAAAAATGAAGCCCACCTGCAGCTCTAAACTAGCTTGGTTATTCTGGAGCATAAATTCCAATTAAACCAGGTTGAGTTAAACCAAACCAAAATACACAGGGAACTAGTTAAAGCTGAACTGAAAATACAAATTTCCATATAGACATGAAGCCACAAGCCACCAGAGCTGCAGTTCCCTGCATCTTTTTACCAGAGGAGAGGGCAAAGCACTTATTTTGATGGTTGTTGGTTTTTTTTTTTTTTAAATGCATGGAGCAGTTTAGAGTCTAATCACCTAAAAACTCCCTTCCACTTCTTATTGCCCTAACACAGTATCATTGGTAACATACTCAAATCCCAGGGCTGCAAAAGATAATTACAGCAGGGGAACTCAGCCAGCTACCACTGGGAACCTCTTCCCAGCTTTTCCCAGTTCTGGGAAGCCTGAGCTAAGCCCCATCCTAAATACCCTGTAAAACAGATGTCTTATGCATCGTGCCCAGAAGGCCTTCCCCAAAATTAGGCTCTTTTGGATCAGAGAAAGGGAGCAAATTCCAGCATCCTCCAGCCCTTGCAGCGAACATGGCTCCTTTGAGAGCAAGACACGATCCAGCTTGGAGAGCGCCTCTCCCCACAGCTGTGGCTGCCTGGCTCTGGGACAGCGGCACACTTTATTTCTGTCACTGGTGCCACCTGTCTCAGATAAAGAAGGAGACTGAGGAGCTTCATTCCCCCCAGAGATACCCACAGATTGATCAAAGCCCTCAAAAGGCTTTCTCTCTCAAAGGTGACCAGGCACCACAGGGTGTAGCAGCAACATCCCTTGCACAAGAGAGTCCGGTCCCTTCCCTCGCCTCCAAGCAGCAGAGCTAAACACAGCTGCTGAGCTGGCCGGGGTGGATGGAAAGGGACCGACTGACAGGTGAGTTGCGGATCTTACAGCTTCAAAAGCAAAGCCCAGACCCTAACATTGCTACTGCTCTCCCTTCCGAGCAGCGAGGGTCCCCGACAGCCGGGACAACCTGGCTCTGCTCCACCACCCCCATTCCTAGCCAAGGCAAGACAAGGACCACACTCGCCTCCTGGTTACTTGCTCAGTCCTTTTATGGGGAAGATTGTTTTATAGCAGGGTCTGGTAGAGTACTCAGCTTTCCCTTCCAGACTCCAGCAGAAAGAACTTGACCCATGTCCTCAGACCCTCTTAGTCATCGGGCTGAGCCGCCTCTCCCCCCCTCCCACCACCCTTCTCTTTTATGGAGTAGCAGCAGCAGCAGAGCATGGGGTGAGAAGTCAAGGGAAGGACAACTTGACTGATGGAGCTCAGGTTGTGGGGTCAGTGCAAGGCGTCGTGATCCGGGCTCAGACAGAGCCATTTCCTCTGTGATTTTATCCGCTGCGATTTTTATCTTTCGTCTGTTCACACGTCATGCCACCTGGACATAATACAGAGCAAGCTGAGCGCTCAGTTCCAGACTTAACCCCTTCCCTGCCTCCCAAGAAAGCGGGAGGCCCCAGGCACAGAACAATTCTGTGCTTGTGGCTTTGCCTGGCAACAAGGGGCTTTTCTTTACAGGCCCTTTTTATTGCCTTGAACATCTGTAAGTGGCAGGTTTATCTTTCTCTGCTGACCCCATGGACAATGTTATGATTTACCCACAAATTTCACATTCTCGACAGCGTTCATTAGATGTGATTTTTGGTATTTGTTTTAGGAGAGACGTGCTGGTTTCAGTTCCCGCTCTAAGCCATAGGAGCACAGCCCTGGTAGCTTGCAGCAAGGGCTCCTCAGGTGATAGTGCAGACATAAAAGGCAGGCAGAAACAATTTCCTCTTGCTGCACAAAAGGTATTCAGCCTCAGCAGCTGCTTATATACAGGGCTGGAGTAATGAAGACCAGCCCTCTGCTCCACTGAGCCCAGACCAAGACCGTGGGTGGAATTAGGTGGCATTTGACATGAGCACAGGTGTTCAGACCAAGCTACGCTGAGTTATACCAAGAGCAAAGAGCATTTTGAATGTCTGCAGGGAAATTGGCAACAATCCCCCCACCAAAGTCTCATCCATTGAACACACAAGGTCTAAAACCCTTATAAAAGGCAGATGAAAACGACCACCCCCACTCTGCAGATGAAGACCAGCATAAGGAAGGGGAGGAAAGGCCAGGACCTGTCCCAAATGCCATGTCCCCAGCCATAGTGCACGGTACCTCACTAACCATTTCATTGCCAGACATCCTCTCACCTCCACAAGCTGGGCAAGAGTCCAAGTATCCTCACACGACATTCATTGACCTTCCTTTCAGGTCCATGTAGCATCAAATCCCATGGTCCAAACAGGATGCAGCTCCAGCAGGAGACACGTGGGAGACCCAGCCTGTAAGACGCTGTGGAGGGCCCTGCAGGAAGCCTGACGACCCCCATAACATGTACCACCATCCTCCTCCAGACAGGACCCACCTCCCCAGCCCTCCGCCTTTCCTGGCTCCTCCAAAGAGCAGAGGGCTGGTTCCCACATCCGCCTAATTCCACTGTGATAAATTACCACCGGATGGGACAAAAGTAGAAACTGCTTTGAGCATGGGGTATTTTTAAGGTGCTTATGAGTTCTGGGTTGGTTTTGTTGTGGGTTTGTTTTTTTTTTTTTCTTCAAGTTTCCTTATTTGTTTCCTTTCTTGCTCCTGGTATGAAAACAGGAGAGAGAGTTGGAAACTCCCTGTTGTTTATCTAAAAAGTCTAGGGAAAAATACAAAGCGCAGCTAGCCACAAGAACTGTACAAGTCTTGAGGTTATTTTTATTTTAATTTGTGTTTTCTTAAAACCAGTGACCTCACTTTCTGAATTAGGCACAAAAAATCTGGACAAAACAGCACATTCTCAAATAAAACCCTTTTGGCCTTCATGTGTGGCTCCCAACTAAGCAATCTATAGGTGGCAAGGTGCAATATTTTTAATGGCCCTTTCAAGCCAAATCAAAGCATCTTAGAAGAGCTGTAACACGTTGCAGTTCTGGTCCTCTTTCAGAAGGACTATGGTAGAGGGCAGGGATGACTTGGTTTTTTCAATAAACCGTATGCACAGTGAACACATACGAATGAATTTCAAAAGGTTAAATAATTCTCATGCAGAGAGTCAACTCTCTTTTGACATTAAAAGACTCCTTTATTTAGGGCAGTCCCTACATCAAGGGCTGCCAAAAGCCAGGTAGATACAGTGGGAAGGATCTGTCCATAAATGACCAGCTCTCATACACTCCCAAAGCATCTGCTCTTGGCCACTGTCAAGAGGAGTTTACTATATCAGAAATGATCCATCCAGTTTGGCAGTTCTTATTTTTCTTACAGGCATGGAAAGCCAGGCATACAACTGACTTCAAGAGAAATGGGCCCACTTGGCTACATATCAATGTTCACCCAGTGGTGCATCAGCTCTTTGCGACAGGGACCTTCTGTCCCATGTCCGTACATCGCACAGCAGAGAAGGATGCTCAGCCACGAGCAGTCCCACAGCCTCTGCATGTGTCCAGGTGTATGAAACTTAACTGCAGTACATGGGCTGTAAGTCCCAAGCTTTACCCTACACCAGCTTCACACAAACCCTAATTTGCCACAAAATGAAAATACCTCTTTCTCCCTTGCACAGGAGACTGAATGCACAAAGCAGTTCGACATTAGCATACCTACTTCAACATGGTCTTCAGCCTTCTGCTGTCTTCAGGTAATTCCCTTCGGCAGCTCCCCTCTCCTTTAACTATTTTTGCCTCAGTTGCCCACTCACTAGATTTGCCCTTGTAGCACATCCCCAGAGACAGAAACACTCCTGCCACTCTGTGCTAGCAAAGACACAGATGCCTGATGCCACTTGGACGTCGCTTGTAGGTGCTCAAACATCTGCATTCAGAATTCACATCCCCAGACATGCTTCTCTCCACACACAGAAAATAACCCTGAAATAAATCAAACAGACCATAAGAACAACTGCACCTTCTATCTCTGGGCTGAGGACACAGACACTCCCGTTCCCGCCACCTTTTCCCAAAATGACCCTTCTAGATTTTTCTTCTAAGAACCAACCCCTGAATTTCAAAGCCATCCACAGAAACCACAACTTCCAGATCCAGGTTTGCATGGGAAGAATCACACTGTGACACCAAGCTGGAGGTAGCAAACGCTGCAGTGTCTGCATGTGGGCAACAGCCCCCAGAGAACAGGCAGCTAAGCCAAGCCCAAACCATCAGACCATCGTTCTTCCCAGCAAGCTGCCAAGGGAGCCCTCCAGCAACATAAATTTTGGGGTGCCCTTGCTCTGTGGTCAGCCCCAGTCAAAGACGTCTTATCGCTGGCCATTACCCCATGCGGCACAAATTCATGTCCCTATCGTTAAAGAGACACATGGTTTATTTACTCATTACCATATCCAGCTGTTAGCTTTCCTTCTCCCCATATTTCAGGGTAAGTAGTGATTTGACATAAATAATACCCCATTCAGCTACGGCCTGAAAGATATTGTAAATATTAAAAAAAGTCTTCAGCTCCAATAGCTCTTTTCAAGTGCTCGGTCCAAACCCTACTTAGTATGGGAGTAGGGGGAGGTTGGGAAAGAGAAAACCCAACGCCATTACTTAAATAGCCCCATTAAAAATGAGCAGAGAGTGAATTACGGCTTTATTAAACAGATGACATTACATCAGGAATGATGAATCATAATGTTTCTTTTCGGGATTACAATGGCATACGACCTCTTCAGCTGTAATCATTTGCCTCCTATTCTGAGCCACCATCAGGTGTGCTGGTCCCTCTCCCCGCCACATTAACAGCAGCACTGGGGACCCGCGGGCATTGATTTCTCAATGGCTGGTGAACTGCTGCAGCTTGCTGCTGTGGGGAAGGGGAGAGAGGGGGACCATCCTACTGGGAAGTCTGGAGGGGATACTGGTTGTTGTTCCCAGACCTAGATGGGCAGGGAAGGGCTGGATGCCTTCCCAGAGAAGCACAGGGGGTTTTCTCCAGATTTCCAGGAAGGAGGGTGTCTGGAGTCCCAGGCTCACTCACTTGCCTTGGTTTCTCCTGTGTCAGAGGAGCTGAGCAGGGTGAAGCACCAAGCTGGTGGCTGAGCCCACTGAGGTCACCAATCCCCCCATCCACCTGCACCTCTCAGTTTACCTCACACCAAGCTCGTGGACAGATCCATGAGCAGAGTTCGCACACTCTGGCTCCCTCCACATCACTGGCTCTCGTCTGTCCGGCCCCATGTTCCCATGCATCCAAACAATCCAGCCATCCTGCCCCTGTGGCCTCACCCAGCTTCTCCTGAGGTTGCGCTGGGGCAGACGGACAAAAGGACAGACACACGCAGAGCTCCAAAGCCTCTGGAGAGGAATCTGTGGTAGGAACCAGATTTGGGTGTTGTGTGTCTTGAGGCTTTTAATACCCAATTCCTTGCCATCACAAGGGCTGCATTGGGGCATATAGTTGGGATTTCAAGAATAAAAGAAGTATGGGAGATTGCATAGTGCAAGACAACTGGGACCACACAGGGTACACAAAAAGGCTGTCAGATACAGGACTCCAGACTGCAGCAAGACATAACCCTCTGGTACATGTACTGCTCTGCTGGTTTACCCACCAGAAAAGCAGATCCCCGCTCCCAAAACACAACACATGAATTTAGCTGTTTGCTGGCCCTGTCCTCTGCAGAACTCTTTGAAGACTTCTTCAATCCACCTCCGTCTCTTCCCCTGTGTGTTTAAATCCAATCATCTCCAAGGCAGGTCATGCACATGGATCAGAAAGAAGAGCCCCTCTGAAGATGGACTCCCCTCCCCAGTCAGTCCTTGCAGGATTGACAGAGACACTGTTAGGAGAACCAGGGCTCCCAGTCCCTGCAGCCCAGCAGGCAACATCATGTCCCAAAACCACCACATGAAATGTTTCCCACGTTTTGTTCCTCTCATCCTTCTCCCAAGGTTTGCCTGCCACCTATAAATAACTGGGAGAGCGTGACATCCAAACTCCTAGATAAAGCAGTGCTATGCCACAGCCCCGCACAAGCCAAACAGCTTCTATTTTTACATCTTTGGTGAGAACCACGTCTCAGCTATCAACAACACACACACAAAAAAAAAAGCCCCGGCGCTCGGATCCCCACTCCCCCTCCACCTTCTGCTCAGGCAGACCTCAGACAAGCGCCCGGCGGCCCCATCTGCTCGTCACCTGCTAGCATTTGGGTAGCAGATACGTCAAACTCCCGGCTCACGTTTTCACACGTAGGAGTTTGCTGCCTGAGTGATGAGGCTGTCTATGCTCCCATTGTGCTTTGCCATCCAGAAGGGCTTTTTTCAGAGCCTTTACAAAATACTGCATGCCAGTAGCTCTTATGTAAGTTATCAACCTCCTTGCCCCCATTTAATAGACTGGGAAACTGAGATGCAGAAAGTAGGCAGAAAGCAGAAAGACCTGTGACCTCCTGTAGTCCTCTGCTCCTCAGCGATACCCATCTTCACCCTCTGAGATGTTCCTCTGTCCACTCATCTCTACAACTGTAGCTGCTTCTTCAAAAAAAAACCAAACAAACAAACAAACAAAAAAAAAACTGTCGAGGGCAGTTGAGCTCTGGCTTTGGCCCATGGTGGCGGAAAGGTCCAGGGTCTCTGAGTAATCCTGGTCACACCACAGGAGGCCAGGACTCCTCACCTGCCTTAGCAATAGCAGGCCCTTTCAGTCTGCCCCAAACAGTCATTTGCACCTCTCTTGCCCTAGGTCTTGGTTTGACCTCTTACCCCTGCTACAAAAACCCAAGGGCATGTCCCTAGAAAAAGAGTCATTAACCTCATGAGGGATCAGGCAGTCGAGGTCTCAGCCATAATTCCTACCCTGAGTGGGTGGTAACATCTACAGAGATCTGTGACTAAGCATAACAAAAAAATAAATCCAATAACTAGGGAACTGGTAAGCGGACAACTTGAATTCAGCTTTTACATGTCAAAATTGACAATGACAATCATTTCTCTTTCCAGTGCAATTGTTGCAACAGCACTGACTAATCTTAAGAAAAAAAAATAATACCCACCCTAGATTTCACTCTAGTCTAGAAGTGAGTCAGCTCTCAAACCTCAGCTAGAATGAAAGGCACTTGCTAGGAAGGATGTGGGAAAATAGAGGGTTAGATTCACCAGGCTCCTCTTGGGTCATGCTAAAATTACTACGATTTAAGTTAATGAGTAGATTTCCTTTTGTTCCAGCTCAGCTTCATTCTGCAGCATTACAGCCCTTATCCCAAGCTGGAAGCAAGCGCTATTCAGATAAAACAAAGCCCGGCTTCCCTTTAGCATTACCACCAAGACTTCTTCATAATAATATTTATAAAATAGCTATTAAGATGGGAGGGGATGGTAAAACCACATCTGTAAAAGTCAACCACTCGGGTTATAAAATACCAGGAATTAAATCTGCCCTGCAACAAATTCCCTTCCCACCCACATATTTGCTTGTTTCAAAGCATCTTTAATGGCAGGGCCACATCCTGCTTGCTCCTCAGGACCTCTGACTCGTCCAGGCTGGTGACTGAGCAAAGGGCTCCCCAAGGCTCTGCTGCTGCATCTCCTGACACTCCGTACCATATTGGGCCCCAGTCTCTGCTCAGGCCTGTTTGGCACTAACCACGGGGGGGTTTGGATCAGGGCACAACCATTTGGATAGCCCCCACCCCTCTGCAGAGCAGGGACGCTCAACCACACATTGCTTTGAGCTCTCCAGGGCTATGAGGGAGACAGTGGCAGAGGTCAGAGCAGAACCACAGGTAACTACGACAACGGGACTTGCTCCTTGGCAGGCTCAGTTTGGCACCATCTGTGCTTCTTCCAGGGAAGAGGAAAGCATTTTTGTGCAGCTTTTGGCAAGAGCAGTTTTCCAGCAACAATCTCATATGTGGCATGTTCTGCTCCCTTATCCCTTGCTGCTGCAGTCTGCTGGGACAGCTCAACCCCTAAAGTAGATTTGAACTCTGATGTCTTCCCATCCTTGCCCTACATACCCATCATCACCAGGAAACCGATAGCAGAGAAGAAAAGGCAGGCTACCTGGCTGCTCTGGGTCACTGGGAAGCATTAGCCTCTTGGGAGTTACTAGTAGCCCATGCAAGAAACTAACAAGGTGGAGACTTCCCCCAAAAGGTTAAGTTGTTGGAACCAAGCATCAGTGCAACCACCACAACAGCTAGAGGGGAAAAAAGCTCACAGGCAGGCAGTCGGCTCACTGCCAGACACTCAAGATCACCACACAGAGATGAGGCCAATGCACGAGACCAAGGGGCCAGGCTGCAATGGGTGATGGGTGTACCTTCAGATGACCTGCAGATCTGCACACCCAGTGAGAGACAGGGCCACAGCAGCACCTCTGATCCAGAAGTTTTCAGAGCATTTTCCAACTCTGCAATACCCTTATTATCCCAAACCAAGGAGTATCATTTCACTGCAGCCAGCCTCAGGGCTCAACATATCTGGTTTCCAGCACAGCCTGGTCTGTGGAGTTCACCCAGCCATGAATCATAGAATCATAGAATCACTTTGGTTGGAAGAGACCTTTGAGATCATCGAGTCCAACCCTTAACCTAACCCTGCCATCCCACCACTACACCATGTCCCTAAGCACCTCATCTATCCTGCTTTTAAATACCTCCAGGGAGGAGGACTCTACCACCTCCCTGGGCAGCCCATTCCAGAGCCTGACAGCCCTT
>NW_009260621.1:1206048-1212759 GCF_000687185.1 Egretta garzetta | reverse complement strand
TATGACTTGTGTTCCAGACCCCTCCCCAGCTTGGTTGCTCTCCTCTGGATGTGTTCCAGCAATGCAACATCTTACGTAACGCGGTTACACCGAGCCCCAAAGAGCTTGCCACATTGGGAACACATGGAGGAAGGTTGCAAGGACCAGCAAGCCAAGGACCTGCGAGGGAAGGCTACCTACATTTGAAGTCTCCAGCTGCAATAACTTTTTGCTGACTTTTTTCAGCATCTCAATGGTAAGGAGGGGATGGGAAAGGAGATTTGTGAGAACAGGAAGAACCACTGTATTTATCCAGGCTGACACCCCACATAACACCAGCCAGAGCGTTTCAGCTATAACCCCTGCGTTGCGCCAAGCGTTGACACTAATAGGACAACAGCGGAGCAATTAAAAGTAGAGACAACAAGATATCAAGTCAAAAAGGCTCATGGACAAGAGACAGAAAGACCTAATTTCTGCTTGTTTGCTTTGGTGAGTGGAATATTGTCAGACAGACACCATGCTCAGGAAAAACTACATTTCTGTGTCACTGCCAATTAGCGCCTCTTCTTTAAGAGACTGGAATACTCCTGCCTTTTTGCTGGACCAAGTTGTTCACATGGACCTCACAGAAAGCATGTCAGAGCTTGGAGTGCACAGCATCCCTCTGCACAGAGAAGTGGCTGAAACAAGAAGCTGGCCCTGCGCTAACCCTGATTTAAAAACTGTTCACAGACTGTGGGAAATGAAAATTTACACAGTGCCTTTGCTAGGCATGGGGAAACACAGGGGAGAGCCTCTGAATCGGGAGGCAAACAGCAACTCACTGAGGCGTTTACGCACTTCCCCAGCAGAGTTAACATCCAGTACAGTGTGGGAATGGTTGTACTGGCTTTAGGGCCCCAGGTATAACTATTCTGAAATCCCTGCACATGGGATTATACATCCCCTGTTCTGTGGTCCAGAGCAGCCCAAGGGCCCATGGGTAGTGACAGGGTCCTGGGGGAAGCAGGGATGCAAGTTGGGTGGGTGTCTTTTCTAACACATCTTTAGATGGACAAGTGGCAATGGAAAAAGTGAGCAGCAAGAAAGAGCCCACTCCAGCCAGGCAGGACTCATGTCCCTAATGTGTCATGTCCCCCCCCACCAGCGCCCATGACCCAAAGCCCTCCAAGGTCTCACAGTAAAGTCACAGCAAAAAGCCACCGGTGAGGGTAAGGACAAGGTCAGGAAGGAAAAATCAAGGGTGGGCGGAAAGCCAGTAAGCACGGACAGACTGGAAAGCTGGACATCAAACCTGGTGTATGGCAGCGATTGAGAGAGGAAGAAAACCAGGACCGGAGGCTGCGTGTCCAATCATTGCTTTCACTAGATTAAAAATGTAAATTCCCTGTGTACTAGCCTGCCTTGGAGTTATTGAGAGTAACAGGCAATTAGGAGTAATGAAGTAGCAATGACAGCGGCAACAAGCAAACCTGTCTGGGAAAGGAGTGGGTTTGGGTGGTAGGTGCAAATCTCCTCTATTTGAAGAGTGCACAGGAAGGGGCATCTGGTCCAGCTCTCAATTTACTTCTCTGCCAGTTTAATGCTTCCTATCAAGCAGTGGCCATATAACATTTAATCTCGGTTAATAGGATCACTGGCACGCTCGAGGGAGACATTGCTGGGAAGAGGCACAGGCAATGTGACCCATGGGCCTCAGCAACCCACAGGCGGCTCTAGAGCCAGATGTGTGCTTTGCAGCTGGATCCTTGGAGCTCTAAAAAAGGTTGATCATATACCGTATGCCCTTCCCCAGTAGAGTGTTAACAGTCTCCCTTTGCTACCCAGCCATGCATTTCCATGTAACTAGCAGGACCTTAATCCTTCAGAGGTCATGATCCATCACTTCCAGGGAAACCAGTCAAACAGCTCCAAAAAAAAAAGAAATCAAAAAAGTAAATGGGAAGATGAAGTAATTGCTGAGCACAGTGGTAGAAACATCACCATCTTGGAAAGCCCGTCTAGAAAGACAATTTGGCATACCCTAGTCCCTCTTGTGCAATACAGCAACACCACGAGCAGCACCAGAGCTGAGCTACCTTGGAAATACCTGCAAGTCATCCCCTGCCCTGTGCTCTGCAAACGCAGCCTGCGATGGACTATTGCTGCACAGATGTCTCATGTGGACACCTCTACTTCCACCCCACCCAGGAATGTTAAATGGAGAAGAAAACCCAAGATTTAGAAGAAAACCCAAGATTTAGACACCACCAGCCTAAGCAAGAGAAGGAAAATGCTAGGAAACATCAGAAACCTGAAAAAAGCGCTGGGGACAAAAACCCACACAAACCTGGAAAATAGGAGGTGAGGGAAATCTGAGAAATAAGAGATATGGAAGGGCTGGTGAGATGGAGCTACGTGGAGGCGACTGGGTTATAGGCAATCTTACATCAGTTTATGAAAATATCCCATTAATCTTCATAGCGCAATCTTAATTGCAAAATCTTTCATCAGCCCTGTTATTTGTGCACCTGTCACTGGAGACACTTGGAGTTGTGGTAACGCTGCCAATTAGGGTCCCGCCCTGCGCAGGGCTTGTAGGCCTGCTAGGCACATTACAGAGGACTAGAGGGGTTGTTTTAATTAAATACCCCCAGACTAGTAGGGAAATATTTAGAGCAATTTAACAATCTGCTGCAGAGTTGTTAAGCCTCCAATATATCTGCTTAATGTTCATTTGGGTATTTAATAATCTCCCTACCTTATCTAATCCTGTTTAAATTTAAAGAGATGCATCTAAGCTGGTGAAGTAGCTAGTGCTTATTAACAGCCGCTGGTTATTAAAACATATTTGAGATGTCATCAACAGCAAGCAGTCCCAGTAGCAGGCAGGAGATTTGGTGCCTGCAGATGTATTTCTTCCTTAACTGGGGCTGCCCAGGGACAAGACCCAGTGCTTTCATGGCAAGTTCTGCTGTCGCCACACCAGTACCCTTAGTTTCCCAACCTGTTTCATCTGCCTGTGGAAGAGAAGGTGGTGGACTTATTGTGTAATTAGTCAAAGCTACAGGTTATCTATTTTTAAGGTTATTTTCTAGGATTTCAGCTACTCAGATGGGAACATTTTAAAGAATTGGATAATTTGTTTTCTCAGGTTAATGGAAGTTATGTTTTGTTTTGCTTTGCTCAGCCTTTGCCTCAGACCCTTTGAGAGTTCTTCCCAACTCTTCTGTGAGGTCCACAGAAAATCATTTGCCTGAGGATAGCCTACAAGGCCAGAAAGACTTTATTTCACAAGGTTTTAGTCCAGCTATCCTTACATAATTTATATGTTTCTAGGCTGGCTGTCCTGTGCTTTGTAGTCTCCTTACCTCAATTAGATGCACTGCCATTTCCCACAGCAATGCTCTTCAGGTTGCCTTGGCCATCTTTCCTCCATTCTCTCCAAAACAGGTAGCTCCAGCACACTTCGAAATGGTGCCACTGAAAACTGCATTCGGGGCAGGTCCCAAAATATCGCTATCACAGACAAGAAGAGGTTGTTATGTCCTGTGCTTTGTAGTCTCCTTACCTCAATTAGATGCACTGCCATTTCCCACAGCAATGCTCTTCAGGTTGCCTTGGCCATCTTTCCTCCATTCTCTCCAAAACAGGTAGCTCCAGCACACTTCGAAATGGTGCCACTGAAAACTGCATTCGGGGCAGGTCCCAAAATATCGCTATCACAGACAAGAAGAGGTGGTAGACCACACAACTCTCAACTCGAACAACTTATACAAAGGGAGAGTTAAGCCAACGATTTAAGTGTGAAATGACCTCCAGGCAAAGCAAAGAATTTTCCTAGCACATTCAGGACACAAACAGTAAGTCAGTCTTAAATCCTATGAAACTGAACAGCCCTAGACTGTTTAACAAGTTCTAACCTACCCAATTTAGAGTACCTTCACTGCCGAAGCTAGAAAACAGCAGCTGTCTATGTAAAGAGAGGGCAAAACCCTGCCAGCCAATTTAAAACCAGAAAACACACCTGGGAGAAATCTCCTTGCCCAGTTGAACGAAAGACACTGTTTTCAAGAGCTAAGGCCACAATGCCTTGAAGGTTTAATGTCAGCATCCTCAGCTGGGCAAGGCTCCCCATCCATCTTGCTCCAGCAAGAGTATCTCAGGTTCTCACCGTAAAGGGCTGATTTTTATCATGAGTCTGGTGCTCTGCTTTTGGCCACCCTGTTTTGAGACAGAAATGGACCATTTGGAGAGAGTGAGCCCAGAGGCGACATATCTGCCACACGTGTTGCGCAGGAGCACAGCCATCCCTGTTGGTCCTTACTGATCCAAGAGCAGCTTTCAAACAGGCTGCCAGAAATGGGAAGGGAAAGGTTTTTTCAGTCACATCTACCACAGAATATAGATAACAGCCTAAAAATTGAGGCAAGGAAGATTAGGTCAGATGGGGGGCGGGAAGAAAAAACCCAACACACTTTCTATGCTTGTTACATTATTCTTATTAGAAGCCCTGGAAGAGGTTGAGCAACCCCTATCCCCAAGGGTCTTTAAAAACAGATTAGTCCAAAAATGACATAGGTAGAGTTGATCTTACCTTGGGGCAGGTAGACAGACTCACACGACCTTGGCAAGGTCCTTTGGATGCCTCTTCTTCTGTGGTCCTATGCTGCAGCACAAGCCATGCTGAGCCCTACCCCATCCCCTCTTTGCCCTACTGCAGGGGACTGGTTATGCTACCAGTCAGAGGATCCTGTACCTTAGAAACAAGCTGAAACCAGGGACAGATAGTCCATAAACACAGTCCAGCAGAAGCAGTGTTCTGGCCTGCAAGGCTTGTTGGTCTCACGTGAAAAAAAGCTTACCCATTTCACATCCCCAGCAGAACCCCCAAACCCAAGCCCTCCTCCGCAAGCAAAGCCCACAGTCCCCACTCCAGATTTGGATGACAGATGACCAGAGGGGAGCAAAAGGAACAGATATTTTTGTTTGTTTGTTCTTTGTTCCTTGTGTCTCAGACACTGGTGTCATTTAGGATTTTTTGTGGAGGAGACACATCAGCACAGTGACGGATCCTGTCTGGTCCCATCAGCACCGAGGCATTATGTCCCCAGAGTAACGCGAGAGGACTGTCGTTCCTGCAGGGAAGGCTGCTCAGCAGGAGGTGTCAGCCTGGGAAACACAACAATTGTTTCTCTCCCATCGGTTTGGTGGCACTTAGAAACTTTCAGGATGGGGGAGAAGGCAGAGACTGAACCCAGAAGTGTGCCAAGGACTTGCACCGAAGGACAGGGAGCAGACTTCACACCCAGGCATCGTCATGATGCCAGCCACCCACCACGTCAAGGGAGAAGGAACAAGTATACTTCAAGTGGCTGTTTCCTACCGGACATGCCCTGCGGGGTAAGGAAAGGGACTTCTGAGCCCTCCTCCCGTCAGCTGACACTTCCCACTGCACTCCCTCGTCACCGCTGTGTGCAGAGCTACAGTCACAAATCATGGGTTTATTTAGAGTCTTAAAAAAAAAAAAAAAGGATGCAACCATTTATAGTGCAATTTCCTTAATTCTCAATAAAGGATCCTATTTGCTTCCTCCTCCATAAGTCACCTCTGGTTTAGCAGTGCAGTAGCAGGCAGGACAAAGGGATGGCATGAGTTAACACTCCAGTGCCCTCTAGCAAGCACAGCTTTTGCTGTAGCAGAAGGACTTCACATCCTCTTTCACAAGAGCATCAGAGGACTTCAAATTGTCTGTGGCCATGCGGAGAAGAGCCTGGTGAAGGCTGGCCACGCTGTCCTGCCTGCCAGGCAAAGAGGGATCCACGGTGCAGAAAGACTGAGCTACATGCCACGTGCACAAACTGAAGAGCACCAACTCTCCGGAGACCCAGTCACCAGATCACCTATGCTCAACACACTGAAGGTCCCAGCTGGGGCTGTAGGTATAATTTTATATAACACACAAGGAAAACTAACTGCAAAAACCAGTCTCTGCATTTGGCTTACTGGGAGAGTAACTAGGTTCTGGGCTCTTTCTGTGCAACGAGGTGGGATGCACCGATATCAAGTACACGTGTGTTATAACGCCACATTTAGTCTCATCTCTGCTGTTCAGAGCTACCCAGGCCTTGCCTTGTGCCAGCAGGAGATGCCACGACACAGATCTTCACTGGGTAGAAAGCGCTTGGAGGAGCTGCTTGTGAACAGCAGGCTCAGAGGGAGAAACCAGCAGAGGCATGCACAGAGCAAGTGATAATTTCTGTGCTGTGCAATTACAGCTGGGAAGGAGTAAACCTCTGGTGCACAAACCTGCCAACAGTTTACTGCCGACAAGGAAACAAAACCGACAGTTGACACTGGAACAGCTACTGATACCCTGTAATCATCTTAAAAATAGACTCTTTGCAAACCTGCTTGTTAGTAGTGAGAACATATGCTCTTTTTAAGAGGAGGGGAGAAAAACCTCTCAGCATCTCCAAAGCAATATTTGCATTAGCCAGAGCAAGTGTTTGGTGAAGCTGAAGCTGCAAGCATCTTCCCAGAACTTGGTCTGGCCCTGCTGGATGACCAAGACACATTGAGATCCTGCATTGCTCCAGCACATCTCCCAGCACCAAACACATTTAGTCCTCTGAGCCCAGCAGCGAGTGCTTGCACTGCTATTTCAGACACCCAGCTTATTCCATCTTCTTAGACATAATACATGGCTGTGTTACCTAGCACAATGCTGTGTTCACCACCCTATTCCTG
>NW_009260621.1:1193846-1206015 GCF_000687185.1 Egretta garzetta | reverse complement strand
TTCCTGCTGCACTGTGGCATGGAAATGTCTGTTGTCCTGACTACTCCTGTCTCTCAGCATGAAGTCTTCTGGGTCCATCGAGGTCTAAGCATGACCATGGCAGAGAGACTTCATCTCCCTGCTCATTCCATAATCCTCTCCCCAGTGTTGCTCAGCCCCATCGTCCCGCTCTCCTTCTCAGGACTCTCTGAAGGAAATCATGTGACATTCCCACCCCATCCATGTTCCTCCAGTGGCTAACAGCTGCCATGGTATCCCTTTTCACAGGGCTACAGTCAATACATAAATGTCTGACGCAGGCAGAGACTCTCCATTACCCAGATGTAAAGCCATAGCGAAGCACAGTACTGCATCTCCAAATCATGCCACCAGCCACCTCCTGGGTGACGTGGAACAACCTGACCGTGGTGTGCAGGCAGACAATAAAACCCATCAGTTGCGTGAGGCACTACCCTTCTTGGTGCACAGCCTTTACTCATGGTGAGTATCACCCAGTGCGCCTTTTAACCACAGCCCCCAGGATCCCAGCTGCTTCCCCCCAACCAAGGTGGACAGAGGAACATCTCTGAGCCAAGTGGTCTGGAGTCTTACTCCAGCCTGGAGCACTATCCATCACACAGAGCTGGATGACAGCACAATCCAGAGACTGCTGCATCTCAGAAAGTGCCAAGCATAAGGTATTCACATGAAGGATAGCACAGCTCAGGACTAATCCAGAGTCCATCAAAACAGAGACTTCAGTCAGGATCTGGTCTGTTCTGGTGGTTTTTTGCTTGATTCCAGCTCATTTCTGTCAAATCTTCTTGAAGACAGAACAATATCCATGCAGAAAGAAGAGAGAGCTGGTTTGGTCCCTACCGCATTCAACCCAAAATTCACCCACCTGCAATTTGCTGTCCCCTCTGTGCTCAACACATCAACACTGCAGGAGAGAGAGGAACAAAAACATTCCCTTGTAAGTGGATTTCATTTTGGTATGAGCCATTTAGAGATTATATCAATTTCAATTTGGGCAGGGATCCAAGGTTAACGTCCCTGCTCTTGTTAACAGAGCTTTGCTTGCAAAAGCCCATCAGCTCGGTTTTACATCTTATTTGGAAAAGTCAGTGCAATGTTGCATCATGCTCTAGGACAAGGGGAGAGGAAAGGCAGATCTTGGTGGGGCTCTGTGACTGCTGTAGCTAAGAGCAGTTTCCCTAGGACTCCTGGACACACATCACTGATCTCCTCTGTCTGCCACTCATGAACACAGACATTGCAGACTGTTACTGTACAGCCCTGGGGAAACTTCAGAGACTTTCCGTTGTCTCCACACAGTCAAGGAAGGAAGACCTCTGCCAATCAGGCACAACACACAGCATGAGGATGGCCCCCTCCATCCATGATCACAGCAGCATTCAAAGCCACACATTCCTTTAAAATCCACATTTATGCAGACTGTGGTTTCTCAGTTCCTTGAAGTCACATCCACTTCTCTGTGGATGTGACTCCACCAGGGTCATGTTGCTATCCAAGTTCACAAGGTCCCTCTGGGTCCTTTGGTACCAGCCCAGTTCAGCCTGTGCATGCTTTCCCACCTTGCACCCCCTCTAGGAAGATTACAGGCTGTGCCTACACGCAACTATGTGCCAGAACAGCAACTGCAGAGTCGACCCAGAGACCATCCTGTCACAGAAGGATTTCCAACCCCAGCATCTCTGGGACAGAAGGCACAAGAGTCCATCTGCAAGTTATGAACTATGGTAAGAGATGGTCTTCAGCAGTCTGGGTCTTCAGCCACCTTGAGACACCCCAGAAAGCAGGAGAATGGGAGCATGCCCTGGGTAACAAGGAGCACAGTTTTGGCTGCCATAATTGCCAGCCTGGAAAGGATTTGGCTGCACACCAGCAGCCATCTTGCCATCAGGAGACTGTCTTTAGTGCATGACCCCAGCACCTGGGCAGGAAGACAGCTTCTTCACCCAGGGCAAATGTACTAACGGCTTTCACTGAGGCGTTCTCAGATTAGCTCCCAACAGTCAATACTGCCAGCATGAATTATTAATCAGCGTGTCATTCAGCCTCAGAAGCTGATATATCCACACCACACAGGAAAAAAGCTTTTAGCAACACACCCGTGTCAGCAAGCCCAAGGGCGAGCTTGCCAGGCACTTTCTCGCACCTCCCCGCCGAGCTGCTGAGAGCCGGCAGGAGGGGATCCACGGTGGTCTGCTTGCTGCCGCCTCCAGCAAAGAGCCATGCCGGCCCCACGCGCCTCCGCTCCCAGAACCAGCTCCGTGCGCGGCTGCGTTGGCTCAGCACATCCACCTGTCATGCAAGTCACTCGTTTGGAAAATTATTCTGCTGGAGCATCACTGAGGACACCTTGCCAGTGAAATATCAGACAACATCAGGCAGTGTTTACTTGCTCCAGTGCAGATACTACACATTTATTATTTACACTTTGCAGCGTATTTTTAGAGTTATGTCAATAAGACAGACTTATCAAGTGATCTGTTTGCAGTCAGTCAAAAACTGCCATGATTCCCAGTTTGCCTGAGGGATTTTAGGACAGGGATTTACCATTTCACATGGGCCTAAACCACAACACAAGAGACTGGGGATCTGAGAGACACATTTGGATTTGTAGGACCTCAAACTGAGTTTGTATTGCTTACCTCCTTGGTGCTCCAAGGGGAACCAGCCCTGGGGAAAAGGAAGGCTCCTGAAATGGTGTAATAACAAAGCATAGAAGATCTCCCTTGGTCCCAAGCATTTGAAGAGATAGTTGGGTTGATTTTTACACTGTTCCAACTGCACTAAAAACAAAACAGAAGCGGGAAAAATAATTGGGCCAAGCTGAACGTGTTGTCCTACTCCCTGGTCACGTTTGGAGACTGATCAATCAAAATTGACGCACTGGATACTGGGCTTAACTGAAAAGATCCTGTTCATCGCTTATTTATGGTGAACAAAAGAGATGATGCAAAGCATTTCCCAGGTGACATCTCTTGCACTGCAGGGCTTTGCGCTTCTCCTGAGTACAGGAGTTCCTTCATGCGATGACACCAGATGCATCCCCCTGAGCCAGAGCCGTCCAGGCACCATGGCTGCTCACATCTCTCCCTGAGCTGGAGGTCAGCTCTCCCACACAGGACCCCAGCAGGAGGATGCAGCCCATCCAGCCTGGAAGAACTTGGGAAGGATCAGGCCAGTGATGGCTCATGCATGGGGAACGTGGATGGGTCTGGCGAGAGCATGTCACAGCTGTCCCACCTGCAGATGTCAGCTCCTGTGCTAGTCAGTATTTTCTCCCATCTTTTCTACTGTCCTTTGTCAGAGGCAGGGAAAACAATGAGCATTTCCAACCCAGTCATGGCATAAGCTCATTATTCCCCTTGCTAAGAGCTGCTTAACAGTAAAACTAGCAAATATCCTCCCTGAAGCCTGAACACATTTTAAATTTCTTCTTTTGAACTGCCTTTTGAAATGAACTTTGTATATCTAAAGCTAGAGGAAAAGAGCTTTCAGTTGAACATGAGAAAAAAATTCTTTACTTTGAGGGTGACAGAGCACTGGAACAGGCTGCCCAGGGGGGTTGTGGAGTCTCCTCCTCTGGAGATATTCAAAGCCCGCCTGGATGATGTCCTGTGTAACACACTTTAGATGAGCCTGCTTTAGCAGGAGGGTTGGACTGGATGATCTCCCGAGGTCCCTTCCAACCCTTGCCATTCTGTGACTTCAGAGAAGTCCACTAGATGGTATGCGTTCTAGCACTTTCACCAGTAACACAGACCAGCCACTATTTTTCTCTTCCAAATCCAGACGTGATGGACCATTGAGTGCCAAAGAGCAGTAGTTATCCCAAAGAGTTTAAGACATTGTCCAAGAGCTCAAATTAATAGCCAGGCTCCAGGTGGCAAGGCATGCATCCTCTCTAGCAGCAGCTCTCCGATGTAGAAAGATTAACCAAGGTCCTCTCCCCATTCTCACGTTTTTGATTACCAGAAGTGCCTTCATCATTCTGGCCGAAAGACAAAAGCATCCAGCCATACATCTACACAAAGCCACCAGGTATTTTAGCAGCCGTGCTCTGCTGCAATTCCCATTTCCACAATGGGAAAGGTTTAAGATTTGGTTCCTGAAAAGTCCCTTTTCATCAGGCCTTGAGCTGGTTCTAATATTCAACCTAACTCTGCAGTTCGGTGGCAGAAATCTGAATTCTTGGCCCGGTAATGAGTGCCAAGGCAGTTGTTTTTATCTTATTCAGTCAACGAGAACATGGAAATCAATTTTTCCCAATCTCAGTTATGGCTAGAAATCCATTCCTTTTAGGCCAGCTACAGGATTAATCTATTGAATGGTTTGCAGGCATTTTGCTGACATACAAACATTTGAAGAATACATTATGCTTCCCCCCTCCTAGTATAGCATTAGCGCTTTTTTTTTTTCCTGTAAACATCTTTGTTCGGGAATCCATGAGACAGGATGTGGAAATGCATCTCTGTCTTGCAAACAAGCCCTCATGTCTGCAAAGTTTTGCACTGCACTTAAATTGCCGGTGCTTGGCGACTTAAAAAAAAAAAACAAAACATAAAAGCAAAGACACCTAGTGATGTACAAGACATGCCAGCAACAGAGCACGTCCTGAACTGCCTTTACATAGCCAATACTGAACAAAGCATCAGATCAGCAAGTATAAATGAAATAAATTATATAAATTCCAACTTCCGTGGAAGCCTTAACCTAAAGACCTGCCAGTCTAACAATTAGTCCTCTCTGCTGGCTTCACAACATGAGGACGTGCATGTAGAAAGCCATCTCACATCTATCACGACAGTAGTCTACTGCAATTCTGCTCACCCATGAGAAGGGGTAGTTGACCACAATTTATTATCTTCTCATAGAAAAATGAGGTTCCCATCACTTGTGGTCCTTACTTTGGTCTCCAGAACGTTTCTTGCCCTGTTCGCAGCAGGATTGCAAGGTGCTCTGCAAACTTTCTGGAAGAATATGTTACACTTAATGCACTTAATGAGATAGCTGAATTTTTTTTCTTTTCCTCATTTTACAGGCATGAAAATAGAGGCAAGTTTTCTTCTTTCACCAGAATAAGCAGGCCTTCCTGAAAACACTGTACTTTCAACACTAAAGCCTTTTCAATTCCCAGAGTTATCTCCCACCCAAATCTGGGGATACATTGCCCTCAGTTCCAGTATCTGCACTTACCCATAAGAAGGATCTAAATTTCCATTTGTCCAATATCACAGCTTCTCCACACCCAGTCTACAAATGTCAGGATTGTTTGTAAAACTTTCCACAGGTGATGAATTTCAGGCCAAAGGCTAAGATTTGTTTTAAAATGTTCTTCACAAAATTTGATCTGGGCAGCAGTATCAAAATGGCTTTGGAAGAACAGAGAACGATAAAGCAATTATATCCCATGCAGTGGGACAGCAGAAAGTGAGGGCATCCATCTCACCACAGCTGTCCTTTCTTCCTCCAGCAACCTGAGCTCAACAGACTGTGCAGATCTATTTCCCACCCCTGTGGAGGGCACTACAGGTATTTCCGATTCAGAAAATACTCTCTATGCTATAATGTGTTATCCTGGCCAGAAGGGACATATCTAGTTATAAAGATGTGGTAACCCTGCTTACCTACCTACAAAAACACGCTACCCTCCAGCGCCACAGGGGGCGAGCAGAGCCACTCCAGAGCTATCCCCACACCTGGACACCCCACTAGATGCAGACAGCAGTGGAGACCTCAGGAGGCATACAGGAAACCTCTTTGTTTCTTTGCCTCAAAATGCCATGTATGGGTGCAATGTAGGAAGGAGAGCAGAACAGCAGCACCATTCACTCAGTAGCCATTCCTATTAGCAGCTGATCCCTGCTCCAAAATAGTCAGCTGTGGACACCAACCTTGATGCCTGAATGGTATTACATTCACCTGGAGTGTCACATTGTCCACTAGATCTCCTCTTAAGAGCTCTCAGGCTACCCATGAAATACATCTTCAGGCCTGTCCCCATCATGGTGCCCTCCTTCCCCAAGCTGATCTTTCCAAATTAGTGCCCCTCTGTTTCTGTATCATTTAGCTGCTGGGCTGAGGCTAAAACAATACATTATGCTTCCTTTCAAGCTAGGAGCAAATCTCCAGAAGTGGATTTATCTCACACAACTCTCAGCACTTGCAGCATTGCATTTCCCCACAAGCCCTCTGGATGCTCTCCAGCTGCCATCAGCAAGACCTGGCCAACAGGTGAGTCCCTCCAAACAGCATGGCTGTAGGCTTTCTGGTTATCCCTTGCAAGTCTGTGTTGCTTATACCAGGATATAGTCACCTTTCATAAAGCATGAAGACACTTACAACATTCTGGGAAGCAAGTCCCCTTGGAGGGAGAGCAACGTGCAATGTGTCCATGCTGTGCATTGCCTGAAGGGACTCAAGGACTCCTTTGTACTACCATATAGTATCACTGGAGAGCTTCCATCAGGTTTTCTCATCTTGCCAGGACATCCAAGACAGATCCACAGTAACTGAATAATCAATTAATCCTCCTGTAGAGCTCCATTTACATAATGAAAATGCAGTCTCCCAATATACCACTATTTTTCAGTTGTCTAGACTAATATATCTGTCCTGTAGTTGGAGGGGGGAGACCTAACACAGCTTCTATTACGGGTGGCAGAGTTCCAGCTGAAATCACATGGTGGCAATAAAACTTCTATTGATTTCATGTAAGCATTTAACCCTAGCAGAGCACATATTCCTCCAACAGCCCACAACGGACTCTGAGTCCAGCAACCCAGACTGAATTACAGTTGCACCTCACATGGAGCCTGGGGAAATCTCTTCTCTTTCTCCCTGGCTCCGAAAGAAGTCATAGACAAGCAGAAATCAGACAGGCTTCACTGCACGTTTTGAAATACAGTGACAAGTTTGGTTTCTTCAGTTCAATACCTGCAACTTATCTCAATGAAAACCAAAACAGCCATAATTCCAGATCCAACTCATTTAGCAAGCAAGGGCCTGGGGTTGGGGTCTTTCCTTGCACATCTTCTCCCAGACTGAAGACTAGGACCAGTGGTGCTTAAACAACCCTCCTTCTCCACTCTACACAGCACTGGCAAAGTGCAAGTCAGTAGACATCAGAGACTCCAGAGCTGAATTAAAGCCCTTACTCTTCCTTAACTTTTGCCTCCGTAAATAGGATATGCAGAGCAAACAATGAGTAGCTCACAGCAGGGCCCATTTGCAGGCCCTGGCTCCCAGCCAAACCAGACTGGCTGCAGGTGGGTGATCAGCAGAGAAGGCTGAGGTTCAGCTGCAGCCCTCGGTCCTGCCACAGGCTTCTGCAGATCAACAGGCAAATCATTTGGAACTTATCTCCAAGCCCACAAAGTCAGTGCAAGGCTCCCCATTAATCCCAGACGTTGAACAGGGGACCAAATGTCTGGCCTGCGGCACCAACAGCACAGCTGGGCCACTAGAGCTAGAGTCGAAGCCTTGCCAGACCTTCTCCTGGGCAGGGCGGTCTCTGCGTGCAGCAGGACAAGCCCTGAACCAGCATGCAAGTCTCCTATTGCTTCAGTAACAGCACTCTATGCATTTCCATAGGAGTGTGGTTTAAGTGAGTGTGCTCTGCCCTCCTCTGCTACAGATTGTCTCTTCAGCCTGCAGAAGCCTAGGCACACTCCTACATCTCGCTTGAGGGATCACACGGTGCTTTGTGGATGACACAGCCACCTAACGCAGATCCAGTGACTTCTGGCCATTGCCATGACCAGAGCACACACAGAAGTCAGCTGCTAATTGCAGCAGCCTAACATTACAGCTGGGAATAAGGACACTGATGCCACACCACAGGGTTCCCCACAGTCAGCTGACAGCGACGCTGAGCACAATTTGTCCCCATCTGAACAAGCAACTGTTCTGCCAGCGAAGGCAGCTCCCCCAAGGCACTGTCCTGACCCAGCACCATTGTCAGAGGAGACAAGGTCTTCAGAGCAGACACACAAAGCACCACAGAATCTCATACGTAAGCTGAGGCCGCAGCCCGCTGAGAGCCGTGAACTGCCACACTTAGGGACACATGGGTTGGCCAGACCCTGTGGGGACAGGACAGCCACCATGCCAAGTGAGTGTCAGGGATATGCCCTTAAAGTCTCCTATCTCCTCCCACTCAACCAAGCACAAAATCAGGAGATTTTGCTTCCTGTGTAAGCAAGTACCAAGATTTACCTCGACACTTGTAGGTCACTGGAATCAAAAGATTTCGGAATGGGAAACTTCAAAACCCTTGAAAGCTCAAGATTTTGACAGCACACCTCAGTATCAAGCTGCCACGCTTTCTTCTGGCTTTTCCATGTCCCCCACAACATCCTTCTCCCTCTTGTCGTGGGACAGAGCTTCTCGCCTAATAGCCCTCTACCTCCATGGGATGAGGGAGACTGCACCAGCACCAGGATCTCTGGATCTCTGGTTCTTCTGACCTTCCAAACAGAGCCCAGGTAGTGCTTCCATGAAACAGACTGAAGCGAACACATCTCTGCTCTGGCCCAGGTGAGCTCTAGGCCTGTTTCTTCTCTAAAGTCACTTCAAATGTCCTTTGAGGAGCCCTGGCCTGCTTGACTGTCACCATCCCTCTTGCTCCTCAAAATGTGAATTCCAGTTTTTGCAATCAAAGGTCCCTCCAGTTCCTCTCTGAGCTCCTAGGGAGGATCAAAGTGCAGAGCAAATTGGATTTCCAGGGCTAACTCCTCTAAGATTTCTTGCAGAAGCACACCCAAGGTGGCACATGGGGGGACATGTATCAAGTTGTGGGTCTAGTGGGTTTTGTGGATGTGTTTTGACAAGCTCTCCCCAGGTAACGGTTTTCAGCATAGAGGAGACCATGAGGAGCCATACTAGTAGCCGTACAGTACTAACAGGGAAGCAGGGACTCACTGCTTCCAGGGCATCCCAAAGCTTCAACCATGAGGAGAGCCCTGGGCTACTGAGGTCTTGTTCTTCTCACACAGGAGGACTAAGGCCCAGGGTTTTCCATTTTTCAGGTGTTCCTCTGCATAGTGCTGCCCAAGGATGACACAGAGCAAGTCATTTAGACTTGGCAGCCCTGTATGTCCCAGGCACAAGTTTTGGCACAGACTCCAAAGCCTGGGATGCTAATATCTTCCTAGACAGCAGTTATGCTCTTCTGTGCTTCTTCTGTCAAGGCTTTCCCTGCTTTGCCCCTCATGTCCTACATCCTCCCTGGGGACTGTGGCAAGCATAAAGACAGCTCCTTTTTTCCATAGCTCAGAACAGCTGCCTCACACAACAACTTTCTCTGCAGGTCTGGAGCTCTTGAGAACAGCCTACATCTGGTATGACGCTGTGTTTGGAGTCATCTCCGCTCCCAAAGGACAGTCTGAGCCAAGCTTATGTTACCAGCACCAGAAGCATGTTCCCCACTTCCTAAACATTGCATCAGAGCACACAGTGTCAGAAGCATTTGGAAATGCATTGAAGCTGCCTCTGCATATGTGTGTCAGAGGACACGCACGCATCCCGTCTGGAAGCTAGAAGAAAGGCCATCTGCCTTTCATCGCGAACTGGTGACGGTCACAGATTCTTCCCGTCGCTTTGGCTACTGCACACTGAGCTGTGCCCAGCTCCGCAGCGTGCTCCAGAGCCACCTCCTGGCTGAAAGGGTAACAGGCCTGCAGAAAAGCAAGAGAAAAAAAATCCTAACAAACCCAAATACCAACCCCCAAATCCCAGTCGTTTGATTTATAGCTGTGATGCCCCTCCACATCAGGTTTCAGCATCGCTTCACTCCAGACAGACAGTACTGTGCTCCCATGCCTAACCATGGCCCCAAATCCGGGACAGCACAGGGATCTTACTGCTGGAGACAGTTTTGCCTGCAGCGCTGCCTGCCTTGCCACCCTGGCTTCAGGGCAGGCATGCCTGGTATACGGGGGTTCACCCCAACCTTCACCCAGGTGCCCCAAGTCACAGGCAGGCGGCGGGACACAGATGCTGCAGTGTGTGCCCAGCACACCATACAGAAGCAGGGAAGGTGGCTGGCACCAGGCAAGATAAAACACCGAGACGGAAGCTGAACCTTTGCACTCAGGCATGCAAAGGCTGGCATTCTCTTTTTCCCCACCACTTCCACTTGGCTCATGGGCAGCAGAGACCTTACTCCCCCAGCTTAAAATATTCACTTGTTTCAGCCAGTTCTGCATCTGTTTACACCAGGGCTTTTCCTCTTCTGCAGAAGGTCTGTGCCATTCCTTTACCAAGGTCTGCTCAGTTCAAGTTACACCAGGACAGCCAGGAACTGCTCCCTTCCAGGGCAGAAGAAAGGACAGGAGACACAGTTATCCCAAAGAAAGGTTCTTGGTCCATCAACACAGAACAGGAAAAATTTCTCTCAGTCTACAACAAGGCCAGACCCTGTTATTTGATTAGGCTTTTTTTCCAGCACGGCTGTGCAAAACATCCAGGCAATTGAGCTGCCTTGAGGAGAGCAAGATGCAGTTTACAAAGGGCTAAGTGTCCTTCCTCGGTCCTACGAAAGGCAAGTGAAGAGATTACCACCAGGATCATTCTCTCTGATGACCAGGTAGTGCCCTTCAGGCTTGATGCTCCTTTGCACAACAAAGGGTACGTTACTTAACTCTGGAAGCACAGGCTGTAGACAGCGGCCAATTAAAGCACGGATTTAACTCTAAGCCAAGGTTGCGCACAACAAAAAAAAAAACCTGATAAAATATCATATTGAACCCTCAGAAAAGATTTTCCCTACTGTAAAGGTGCTAACATCAGGTGAAGGTAGGGTTACAGCAATTTATTATGATCTCTAGCCTGGATTTCTTTCCTCTTAACCTTCTTTCTTCCAAAACGCCCCTGCCATTTCTAGCTCATCCAGCCCAATACAGAACAATGAACTCAAGCCTCCTGCATGATCCCCAATGTGAGACCAGACCTAGGAGACAACCACAGACCTTGAAAGGTCTGGCGAGAAGAGGCAACTCACAGCTCCAACCCCACTGCAGGGAAACCCAAAGGCAGCCAGAAATCTACCTGCCGTGTATCCTTCAAACAGGTAGAAACGCTCCAGACAAGCAGCGTAGCCAAGAGTGGCACTGGAGTCCTTATGATGTAAAATCTCTTCCCATGTTGCGGCATGTTGACCTGACAACATGCCATCAGAATTTTAAATTATGTATCTGAAAACCCTTCTCCCTGTCAGCGAGCGTTTGAACCTGAAGCGAAGCCGGCAGCGGAGGAGAGCAGACAGGAGAGGTAATTACCCACGGTCTCCTCCAAGAGCTGACAGAAAGCAGGCCCCGTGCTGGAGATCCTGGCCTCATTACGGGCATAGCAAAACCACAGCCACACTGGTGTTTGAAGCTGAAGCCCCAGTCGCGTGCTCAAACTTCAGAGACTGAGCAAAAGCCAGCCCTGAAGTTGTCTTGCTCATCGTTGCGGCATTTCTAACACAGGAAGGGGCTTTCTCCTGAATCAATGTGTGTTTTAGAACTAACAGAAAGCAATGGAGCAAACTCTCGTTCCTTCCCTGTTGATGGCAGCAAGAAAAAACTGTAATATTCCACATAGTAGCTGGGGAACAGCTTTTGAAGCCGTACCAACTTCTGCAGCAGTGGTACCTCCCAGGGAAAAAGACATTTTGCCCCAAGAGAGCTGCCTCTCCACAAAAATCAGGGTCTTCCGTGGCCACACGCACTTCTTTGACCATGCCTACATGGGGCAGGGTCTCCCTGCTGCCCACAGAGCCTGCTCCCGCAGCACAGGACAGCCTTTTGCCATGCAGCTGCCAAGGAAAGCAACGTGCAGCAGCACAGAGACTGAAAGGTCCGCAGGGTAAGGCAACTCGGCTGGCATGGCACAGCCCCTCCCGTGCCTCGAGACTAATACAGCACGGTTTTTAACTGGCAGACAAACCTGTGCCCAAGGACATGTGTGTTATATGCCAGCCTTGGGGCAGGATCTGGCCCACACTGGCCTGTTACCACTCCAGCTAGCCGACCGGCCCTCCTTGCCCCTGTAGGTCCCCAGCTCAGCCCCTGGCCAGAGGGCGGCTGTTGCCGTAAGGACAGATGCCGGATCATCTCGCACTACCCAGCCCTGCAGTGCTGGCCTCAGCATTGAGCCAGCAGTCCTGTTTGTG
>NW_009260621.1:1130672-1193794 GCF_000687185.1 Egretta garzetta | reverse complement strand
TTCCCACCACCATGCTCACAGCCCAGCCTTGCCCTTTCCCAGTTTTGCACAGGGTGTCTTTGACATGTTTCCAGTGACAGCCCTTACGCAGCTCAGGCCTCCAACTGTAGTGAGGGGAACACGAGGGCACAGCACCACCCTGTCTGTCTGCAGCTGAAGGACTTGCAACATCAGTGATTCGAGTTCCATCTCTATCCACCCATCAGCCCCGGCTGGGGTCTCCTCCACACACCTGTCTCACAGCCTCTCCTAGTTACCTTTGCTGACCTGCTGATCCCAGGGGACAGGAAGGTAATTCCAGCTCCAGTCTCCCAAGCTGCTGCTGCTCATCTCCCCAGCTACATCTGCACAGGGAGTCTGTGAAACCCCTGTGACAGAATGCTGTCTGAGGAGGGGCTGAGCCACCAAGCCCATTTGACAGAGAAACTGCCAGCTGGACGCGGACTACAGACCCAGGCAGCAAAAGGTGATCTGTTCCAGCCACCTCAGCCCCTTCCTAGCAAGGGCCTGGCCCAGGGAAATAAATGTCCTGAATAGCAAAGGAGCAGGGAGAGACACATAAATGGCCAAGTCCTGCAGAGGTGTAAGAAAAGCCCTGCGCCCATTTACTCCAGGGGAAGAGACATGAACCACGTGAAGCCACTTGAATACCAAGACAGAGGTGCAACGGTGATGGAGAACCTGCAATGCCTAATTTCCCGCAGTGCTATCTGCCCTGCTGGCTGGTGGCCCAGGCTGAGCCAGAACAGAGAGACTGGCCAGGGGGACACAGCATACCCCTCAGTGAAATGATCCTGCAAGGCTGCAGCAAGTCTAGCTCTTCCCACAAAGCCAGGAATGAGCACCTTTGCCTTGGAAAGGTCCACTATTAACTGGCAACTTCCTTTGGGAAAATAGAGACTTCCAAAACAAAACCTGCAGACCTCCAAAACAAAACCCACGGCATTGGTCATGGTCTTCCTAGCACAGCAAGCGACCCTCAACTCGCCGTGCTGGCACTGCCTGCCCTGGGATCCAGGGAGCACGGGGCAGAGTGAGACAGAGGAAAGATGTGTCAGGCTGTTCAGCTCCCCAGTCTGAGGAAGAAGACAAGAGGGGAATGTGTATGCCTTAAAAGGGTAATGTTGGCATATTATAGGCAGCAAGTTTAACGACACCTAATCATAACGCTACAGAATTTTGGAGGGGACGTAAACCCTTGGGCTTCAAATGTCCTTTGAAAGACAGAAGAATGGGAATAAGTCACCCCCACTGCCACCTGCTCTACAATTTCCTCCACCTTCCACTGGGACACCCAGTGCTGGAGCCATCACAAACACTAGACTGCCTCAAATGGATCTTGGTGCAACTCCTGCCACCCTGTCATGCCTAAATTTAACTAACACGGCCAATCATTTCCTTTCCAACAGGCCTCCTCTTCCCAATCCTTTCTCAGCTGTTTTTTCCACTATAAGCCAAATTAGTTTGGCAGTTTGGGGTCCAAGCACCAATGCACGGGTATATAAGTCAAGCCGCACCGTTCTCCCCGCACCCTCCAGCTCTCATGGCGCTCGAGCCTGTGCTATGTGTGCTAACAGATTTCCCACCAAGCTCCAGGGAGTGAGATCAGACTTCAAATGCCTCCAAGAAAGCCTCGTATTTCTCTCCACCGCATGTCCCACGAGGATCTGTTAACACAGGCAGCTTCTGCTGCCATCCCGGTCGGGGCTGTGCTCGAGCAGTCTTAAAATGGAGCATAAAGTCCTACCTCCTCCTCCTCTGGAAGTACACATCCTCCTAGAGGGATCGGTGGGAAATTTCACACAGGGTTAGTTTTAATGCTTTGAATATTCTGTGAGGTTTGTGTTCAATTTCTCATCATAAAGTTTTAATGGGAACTCTTTGAAATTGCCAGCCTTTCTGATACATCTTCAGACAGAAACTGTCTGCCTATGCAAAATTTGGTGAGGTGCATCCTGATTGTATCTGGGGCACTGTCTACAGTTTTTAGTTTAAAAAAGAAAGCACATCAGATATGCAAGTCTTAGCAACATTTTTAACCACGATGTGTCAACATTTGTCCCACACTTGCAAGCCTGATAGCCTAAATCCTTGGCTGTGGGATTATATATATTTGATAAAGGTGATTTTGTAGCTGTCTCCTGCAGTGGCAGGCAAGGAGCTGAGGACATACATAGCTCAGCTCAGAGCTGCCACGGGCTAAAACCCACTCCCCCACAGATCACTCAGCCCCTTCTCTCTGCCATAAACACCACTGCAAAACTCTTGGAAACACCAGGGAATAAAAATCTTTGTTGAATAAGCTCACTGCTATGCTACCTAACAAGCTCCCAAAAGTAAATCTATGTCTTCTCCCCAGAGACCTAAGCCTTGCCAGCATGAGCAGAGCTGTGGAAGAACTGCAAAGAGGCACTGGGTGGATTTTCTTAACATACCATTACTTTTCAGGACTGGATCTGCACACAAAATCTAGTCCTAAACAGTCAGGGTCTTTAGATAAAAAGCAGAGGTGAGGAAGGGAATTTTAAAAGAGAAGAAAAAAAAGAAAGAAGTCGAAAACAGGGAGGGGGAAAGAGCTAGAAACTTAATTTGGTCAGGGAGAAAGAGTAACCTTGGTTTTTTAAGACATCAGCTCACCACAAGTGTCAAATGTGGAGAATGCGCAAAAGAAAGTTATATATAGGACAGAATGAATTTTGTAAAATAGAAACAAGTGATGATCTCTGCTCTGAGATGGGATTTCTGACCCCTTGCACATTATGTCCTGGCTTTGGCCTTCCCTCTCACATGCTAAGGACAGCACATCTGCTCTACTCATTTGCCCTGCACGGGAGACCTTTTTTCTGCCAGCCTATGCCCCCAGTTAATAGCCACAGCTCTCCGCAGAGATTGCCGAGCTTAGAGATGTGCCCCAGCAGGTCCCCACAGCCCGCCCTTGGGCAGCACTGGTGCACACTGGTGAGGGCACGGATGGCCACAGCCTTGTTCTTACACCTTGTCCCCACCAGTACGGCAGCGGCCTCAGGTGGGGGGGGAATTTTCTAGTCTCTAGCGATCCACTGCTCAGTGCTGATCCCTGCAGGATTAACCAGCCTTCAGCCGCACGCTGCCTGCGCAGGGGATCAGGGTGCATTCCACCCTGCATCCTTGGAGCACCCCCGACCCAGGCGGGGGGGCTTCCCAGAGCGGCACTGCATTTCAAGAAAAGATGGGTTTCTCTCGGCTTCTCCCCTCTCTTTACCAGAAAGACTTTATGCAAATCAAAGCTCTATTTCGCTGGCTCCTGCTGTGCTGCAGAGGGTTGGTGGAGGGGAGGAGAGGGGAAGGGGTGGGAAGGAGGGGGGAAGAGGATGGAGCCTTGTTCGCTATCAGCTGCTCAGAAGAGCAGAGCAGAGACAAGATTGATGATGCTCTCTGGATATAAGATCTCCTCCTTGTGAAAGGCTGCTTATGAGGCCTGATAGACTTGTCATCTCTTAATAAACATCACTGATATGTCGGTGAGGAGAAAGCGGGAGCGAGGGGAGGACACACAGAAAGGCGGCTGACAATTTACTTAGAACGATGCTCTTCTCTCGCCGGGGCCCTCACATGCAGTTCAGGTGGCCTCTTCCCAGGCAGGAACATCCCCAGCCCAGCCTCACCAGTACCTGCTGTCTCGGCTGAGCCCAGAGGCAAGCTGAACTCAGCATCTGGGCAACAACAACCCCTTTCCCTATGAGCCTTAGGCCACCAGCCTTTTGCATATATCTCACCCTATGTCTCAAAGCTGGTAGGATTTTCAAACAGCTTGCCCAGTAGCTATAGGAGCAGATCCCCGTAGGAACAGAGTGCAAGGGAGGCGTTTCATCAGCACCTTGCAGAGTCCAAAGCTGTTTCATTGCTGTTGTGCTCAGAAGGAGCACAAATTGCTCTCCAAGCGTAAGTGGCTCTGCTCTTGCCCACATGGCTGTAAATCAGAGGGACTCGCCTGTGACCAGGAAACACGTCCCCTGCTCTCATTTAATCTCTGTAAAGCAGCAAGGAAATTTTTAATGTCTGGAGGGAGCATTTGCCCTACCCAGTTCCAACAATGACAATCACAGGTAGCAAATGTGACATTACCACCAGGAGCTTGCTTGGATACAAAACACCCACTTATGGTCACCCTCATCTAGATACAGGCATGCAGATTTTGTGTGACTACAGCCACATTTTCCTTGCGTATCTGGCTCAGTTTGTATTTAATCAAGCTATGCATGGTTAAAAATCCTCCAGAGCATTAGCAGGTGCTTAGTGGTGCTGCATAAGTGCAGAGCTAAGGAATAACGTGCTGTAAGCACAGCTAACATAAGTGTTCATAGCTCCCTGTGGGGCTAAGAATGACTGCAAACCAGCTTCTCTACCCCAGGCTTACATATGCAAAGAGAAGTTCCTACCGAGACCACATAGGAAGCAGGCGGCTGGAAGGCAGGTCCTCTGCATGTCATAGCTGCTCCCGTGTGAGGCTTAGACCTGCCCACAGCTACAGGGACACATCTCCAGCAGCGTGGGAAGACATCAGGCTCCCCGGCATGTTATGGCCAGCCCAGTGCACAGGGATGATCGGGCAGCTCTGCTCCTGTGGGCAGCCCAGCCAGGCAGGCTCCTTCTGCTAAAGCTTTTGGTGCCCACCAAGGTTTCTTCCCCTGCTGACTCCCCTCACACACGGTCCTCCTCCAAACCTGACCCAGGACTCTGGCGCTTGACGATACATTTTATCTTACACTATTTCTCTGTAAAATAAACATCACGCAGTGATTTTCCCTGTCTTACACCAATCCCATTGTCACTAACACAACAAGATGACAACAACATGTCATCTAACAACTTGATCAACAAGTCCCAAGACAAACTCATTTTGTTGCGAGGACTCATCACATCCCCAGCACCAATACTTAGATTCTTAGCAAACTAAGTCCTTTCAAGGCTTGGATTAATTTTTTTGAGAACTCACCATATTTCCACCATGGCTTCTGCGTTTGCAGGAACCCAAACACACATGCAACTCTTTCCAAAAAGTTAATAAGGGAACAGAATTCCAAGGGCTAGATTCACCATCAATAAACAAACACCCGCGCTAAATGGGCACAGGAGCGCTTATGCGCCAAATGACTACCTGGCAGAAGAAACAAATATATTTCTCCCCGTTTTGCACATGACCTTTCCACCATATCTCCCAGGAGAGAGATGTCAGGCCTCCCTCCTCCCCAAAATTAGTGACCCACGAGGAATAAGTCTCTCAAGGCCCACAGCTCCGAGTAGACCTGGACGGCCTCAATCTGATTAGAAAGGAAAACAGCCTCAACTCCAAAAGGTGAAAGTGCAGCCCCGGCATTTCCTGCCCTCGGTAGGCCGTTTCCATAATGAACTAGTGTCCCCAGTGTCACCTTCTCAATCAAACAAGGACTGCAACACTTGAAACCCTCCTCCTCCACCCAAAGGAAATCAGAGGGATTTTTGGCAGCCCCCGGTTACAACGTTAGCATTCTGGCATTAAAAACTGGAATCACGCTCACTAACTGGCATGTTCAAGCCTGCCTTCAGTTCCCCAGCTCTGCAGGAATATCAGATCACGTTCAGCTGATCTGACTGCAGGTTCCCCTGCTTACAGGATTTTTCTTAGACAATCAACACACCATACCCCACATCTAAGCATACAGCATGACTCTGTAGTTCATATTTTAGTATGAAACAGCTTGCTTTGCAGTTACTCCAAGCATACAAACATCTCAGCCCTCTTACCCCAGGTCAAATCTATGAAACAGCAGTTCCCTAGCACTTCCAAAGAGATAGAAATTCAGGTATTTAACACAATAGTCCCAAATCCTCATGCTTTCCTTGTCTTCGAATATTTTAAGAGCTTTTTTTTTTCCAAGTTTCAGCTGCTGGTGGCAAGAGATCACATGAGAATCATAATAATTGTGCTAAAGGATAATTATTAAGTTTCTAACCTCTGTGGCTGGAAGCCCTTGAAACCAGCAGGCAAACAAATAGGAAGTCTCAAATGGATTTTTCCTTAAATTTCATTCCCCCACATAAGCCCCAATGGCCCCTCTCCTCACCTTAGGACTTAGAGTCATGACTCAGAGCTTGGCTGGAGTTTCAGATTCATTTGCACATGCTTGCTTCATTGGGATTTTTCATTGCACTGGAAAAATGATTTATAGATCAAAACCCCCACAAAAAAAAAAAAGCATGCATCTTGTAGATTTTTTTACCCCCGCATTTTCTCTACAAAAAAGATAACAGTAAAAGTAGAGGCTAAGAGGTTTTCACAATGAAAAAGTAAAAAAAAAAAAGCTTTGTTGAGGCAATAGACAATAAAGAACCAATTAACTACCTCATCCAAGAAACTGAATTAATTAGCATTAAAAAAAAAAAAAAAAAAAAAAAAAGAGAACACTAATCTAAACTCCCCATTGTGATTCAAAAGTTAAGGTACAGTATATACATTTTGTCCTCAGCACTTAACCTAATGGTTATAATGAGAATATCGAAGTGGCTGAGGATATTATTTGGTCAGAGGGTCACCACAGAGAAAGACAGATAGAGCATAACTAGAAAATATGAGGGTATTTTCGCACCACATTTTACAAGTTGTCTTCCAATACAAATAGAGCTATATAAGAAAAAAAGACCTTACTATATCATTTAGAAATTCTTCACCTTAATAGAAATTAAATTAAACAACAAGAACACAGTGAGAAAAAAACAGGATTTATGAGTGATGAAGAGATCAAGTGGGAGTATAAAACCTAGTATTTGTGGAGACATTCTTTTTGTTTTTTTTTTTTTTTTTTTTTTTTTTTTTTTTTTTTTTTTAAGTAATCTGAACATAATCAAGCTAGAAAAAGAAACCACAAAGGGAAGGAGGAATTATTCACACTCAGGAACCGTTTGCAATCTTCCACTGTTTAATGCCCTTCCAGTGCCATTCCATCTATGCATCCCCACAGATTTGTGCACGGAGCAAACACCGACATTTCCTTCCAGAGAATTGCTGTGGTTTCTGTCAGGCTGTTTTGGGGAGTGGGAGGAGGTGAGACTCGTGGATCACAGGGCATGAGAGAGAAAAAGAAGAAAAAAAGAATATTTAGAGAGAAAGAGACTTAGAGGTCTAAGGACAGCCAGGGGGGTGTATTTCTCCAGCACAACCCTACTTGAACAGCAAAACTCTCATCAGAAATACAGGATTGGAGCCCTTTGAAAACTCTGCCTACAGCATGCAGCAAAGATTAAAACCCCAACAGTTCCCGTCTATAACTCAGCCCCGTTTGGCAGGCAGCATCACACAACTGAAATCGTAGAGACAAACGGAAGGTGTCAAGTTAGTAATTTCCCAGCTCTACAGTGAGCAGCATGGAAAATATGTGAACCTGTATTCCATTCTCCAAATCATATTAATACTCAGATCTCAAGCAAGAGATAATACAAGGGTAACTAAAGCTGTCCTAGCCAATATTTTGAAACACAGGGATAGAAATATAATGCAAGTAGTGTTTTAGAATATATGTTAAAACACCAAGTAGTGGGGGGAACAAAGCTAATGAACTTAAAAGGTGACATCTGAACAAGTAGTCTATTACCCAGGGAAAATTCCAGCATACTCAAAAATCATATATCATTTGCTTTCACATAAGTGCCCATTATCTCTGGTTTGGTTTGTTTGGGGTTTTGTTGGTGGTGGGTTGTTTTTTTTTAATGTAGGAAAACATCATCCCTCCAAAGATCCCCGACAAAGATTTAATGCTGCCATTTTGTATCCACATCTCCTCCATCATCTTACCAAAAGTCTCTCCCCCCTCCCCTGCTGACATAGTGCAATTCTCCAAATCTGCAGTTTTAAAACAGAAAGTGAATCTGATTTTGACTCAGACTCCAGATGGGTTATAACTATAAAGATATTGTCATGTGAAAGATTAGGTGCTAACTTATACAAAGAATTGTTCCTCTGCAAACTTAATAGCCTCCAAAACAGCAACTGCCACAGAAGGGTTACCAGGTTCCAATATTGCTATCCATAATAACAACAGTAGATGCAAGTGCTGGAAACTCTCAATGGTATTCAATGCTTGGTCCAGAGAGCCAGTAACCCCTGCATACGTCTTAGGACCCTTGCAGGTTGTCTTTGTTCACACATTACAGTTGTGACAGTCAGTTTGAAGTTTGCTCTAGGACGTTGGAGAGGTGAGATGCAGTGGAGGGGCCACAGTGCAGGTAAGCTGCCAAGCCTTCAGGGCTGGGGATCTGGTTCCACTGTTACCTACCGCTGGCAAACACAATGTATGGAAACTACATCCCACCTGTCCAACCCACTGACCACCCACAATTCGCTCACTGTTTTCCTCACAACTCTCTTACCTTTACGCAAGGCTTGGCGCCTATGATCTACATAGCCCAAGCAGAATTAGGGGCCATAAGTGAAGGAGAGATGGAAAATCAGCAATTGCAGCACCAGGCCTGGAATGAAATTGTCATCTCATGCCCCAGAAATCACAGAACAGGTCCCAGCTTGGGGTCTGGGAAGAATCACATCCCATCCTGGATCCAACCTCTCTGTGCATACTGAATTGACCTCCTGACCACAGCTCTGAGTAATCACACAGGACATTCTTCCATGTACCACTCTGCCTCCCCAGACATTACCTCACCACCCAAGTTAGTGGAGGCCAGTTACATCCAAGTCTACTGCCCTGAGAGCCTAACCACCTCAGCCAGCAAGAGTTTCATCATCATCATCTTCAAAAAAATACCAGAGATTACTATCACTCCGAGAAGACTCAGCATCAGTGCCATGCTGTGGAGATGGAGTCCAACACGGCAGACCACGCTATCAGTACAAACATAACTGGGCCCTACTCACTTCCTTCCAAGGTTCTCCATACTCCAGTGCTGCTGCTCCTTGGATGATGTCTTCTTCTCCAAGAGATAGCAAGAATGTGTCTCAACAGGGCATATGGATAGACTTGTAGACCAACCAACTGTGCCATGCCCCATAGCAGAAAGCAGATCAGCAGCAGATATGAGCTATTTCCAACTACGGAAAAAGAACAAAATGAGTCAGCTTGCTTAGGTGGGGCAATAGAGACGCCACAATGCCCATCTGCCCTGGGCAAAATGAACACAGGCACACAGAGCACCAGCCACCAGCTCAGCCACTGGAAACACAAGAGCATTAGGCTAACATTACAAACACTAAGTCTGAAAGTGAGTCCTTCCTCCCACCTAGTGGAGACACAAACCTAAATCCCGGAGAGCAACGGTGAAGTGACTCTGTGTGCGCACTGGAACAGATTCTGCTGGAGAGAGAAGAGAAACACCACAGCAAGTTGAAATGTCCTCTGATTGCCCCCCAAAAGCTGGAGTCCATCAGTGCAGCTGCATACCTACATGACAGGAAGGCAGCTGGCTCTTCTGTGCAGAGCTCACTGGCTATCCCTGCTGCTGCTACCCAGCAGACACTGTCACTACAGGCCTCTATATGGTCTTGGACTATATTTGTGTAAAATAACAACCCATGGGACTCCATATGCCAAAGGGGCTGGAACAGAGAAGCAGAAGTATCCAAGCAGCCAGAATGCTGCATGTGGCATGATATTTGTCAGATAGGTGCCAGAAGTGTCTAAGGAAGCTTGGCAGGGTTATCCTGTACCCACAAACCCAGCAGTTCACGCAGAAAGGCATGCTGAGCCCCATTTTCAGAAATCCCAACCTCCCAACCTAACACCAATAGTTCTGTGCTAAAAAACCTGCCTCCTGTTGAAGAAATCATGCAAAGGGACAAACTCCTCTGCTACTTGCCCTGGCTCCCCCAAGGAGAACAAGCATCCTCGGAGATGAAATAGGGCCTTTGCATGACAAGCAAAACTGTGTTCATCTGCAAGATACAGGGAAGCCCTTCTAACCCCCACACACAGGTGAGCTGCACCTCCCAAGGGAGAGAGCTCAAACCGGGAGATGCCTTAGCATCCCTTCCACTCAGTCCTAGAAATTCTTGTTCTCTAATGCTCCTCCTGCTTCCCTGAGGCTCAAAAAATGCCACACTGGGAGCTAAGGGATGGGTTTCCAGGGCACATGAGGCACGCCGTCTGTCACTAGAAAGACGCATTTCTTAGGTGCCCAGTTGAGACACAAACATGACCCGTGATTCCCATGTCACTATAATTCACCCAGCCTTAACAACATCCCCTTACTCAGCACAATCCCCCATTTGTTTGACATGAAGTGACACTGCCCAGCCCCACAGAAAACAAGTGTTTAGAGGGAGGGGGATGTTAAGGAGCCTCATTTCTTTAGCTCAGATGAATTAATCCGTTCTGCTTGCTCAAAGAGCTGGTTTGCTGAGCTGTGAGGAGCAAGTCATGCACTACACAAGGCATGCTGCAACATCCCCTGAACAGCCATGCCAGGTAAGGCTGGGGAACCACTAAATTAACACTGGCAACCATTTGCACTATACAAACACTGTGGCTCTAGGAAACAGCAAAGTAATATTTTTAGGAAATGCTAGAGTAGGGCCAAAACACACAGAGTTGGCATCAGTCTTACAATGAAGACTGTTTTCCCTGTTATCCATCTTGCCTCATGTCCAGGAACCCAGAAAGGATCAGGCTAAAGGTACACTTCTTTTTTCTGATGGATCATGCAAATAGCGCATTGCTATTGACTCGCGCAATGCCAACATGTACACAAGTGTAGCTGAGTGAATTTTACCTAGAGACCAGGAGGAAAGTTTAGTTTCCCCAAGTTAACTCTAGCAAACCAGACCATAGATCTGATTTGTATGTGCCAGGCTCCTACCTGATGAAATGTAGGATAAACTTTGTGCAACAAGGAAGAGTTATAATAGACGATGAATAGATAATGGGGTATAAGGGCTCTGAAAAGGTCACCTGCACCATCTCCTTGCCCTAAAACAGGAGCCATAAACCATCTCCATGCTTACCCATTCACACATTTTTATATTTGTGGAGCACCCAGCACAAAAGAGCCCCATGCTGATGGACACTTTGATGATTTAAACGTTAAATAACAAATAGGTGCTATTTATGTGGAAATTATTCCTGTTGGGACAGAGACACGAAAGCAACATTTTCTCCTGTGCCTCTGCCTGCCTCACCTGCACTCTCACTGCTCATCCATCTCCCAGGATTGCCTGGAACATTGCACATGTAGTAGCATTTTCAAACAGCTCACATTTTCTTTAAAAAGTCAACCTGTTCAGTAATGGCTCATCCTGCTCCTCCCACCCCCTGCTACGAACTCCCCTGGGGCCAAGAGGGGAGAAGATTCAGCCTGCACTGGAAAACAGCTTTATGTACATTAAAATATCACCACTTGTGAGTCTGATGCCATTGCAACCTACAAAGCCAGAAATAGCAGCTTTGTCCCAGCGGAATAGAAAGGGACAAATTTCCAGCCTCCCAGAAGGGCTCAAGGTATGCAGGTGCACTTAGTCCTGCACTAACAGAATCTGTAACAGCAAAAATATTACAGGGAGGAGGGAACAATATTGTTTCAGGTCATTATATTTTATATAATGTCCTTGTACACCTGTACAATGAACCTCCAGCTCAAAGATTAAAATAAAAGCATTTTACAGAGATGAAAGTAATAATCCTACGTCTATCATTTTCCAAATCACTAAAACAACTTTATGAAGCATTTGGTGCCTTCAAGGACCTTTACAAGGTATACGGGTGGGAAACAAAGAAATACTTCTCTGCAACCAGCCATCACCTCAAAACAACAAATAAAGACACCAAACTTTTTTTTACGTAATTTTCATTCCCGTGTTAAGCAAAATAAATATTTCCATTTTCAAACTAAAACATTTTTTCTGTCCATCAGGCTGCAGGATTCCTGGCTCTGCCGCAACCATCCCCTACAACTCAGCCAAACCGTTCCAGCCCAGATGTGCAGAGGCTTATACTTTTCCAAAGGTATGCAAAGAACAGGGGGAACGAGGCAATTACATGTCTTCAAAAACACTTTGGGGTCTTGTAGAATTAGAAGACGAAAACAGGAATGCAACCCATCCCTCCGCAGCTGTGTTTGGAGAGGACAGTGGGTTATCACGGAGAGCAGACTAGCAATGGGGCTGTTGGCAGTGGGAACAAGGACAAGAAATACAAGGATAAGGCTTGCACCAGCTTTTTCTCCCCGTGCTGAACAAATTGTGTGCCAATAAAGGATATGTACAGGGTGTAGAGTGCTCCTGCGTTTACAGAATCACAGCCCAAAAAGCTAGTATGCAGGAAAGGAAGGGAGCAGAGCTGTTTCGGGTCAGCAAGAAGAGCCATGGCATCCAAAACACAAGCAGTGGTTCACACTCTCTTCCCTCAGCAGCCACGATGGGGTAAAACCCACCAAAATGCTTGTCTGTTCCCAATGAGGAGGGATGCTTCAGGAGGTCGCCAGTCATCTCCAGCCGCCCTGAGACACAAGTGTTTTGGAGGACAAAAATCAAAACAAGGCCTCTGTTTCCCCCCTTCCCCATTGCTTTCCAATCTATATGGTCCCCCAGGAAAGCACTTGCAGACTTGAGGCTGTCTCCAGCCCTGTGACAGGAGACAGATCAGGACTGCCAGGGACCGTCAACCGTCACAGTGCTTCATACACCAACCCTTCAAGATCTACATGGTTATAAGAGCACCAGCCAGGCCCACAGAGGGATTTGTCATGTGACTACATCACCTTCTAGGAAGCCTTTACTGTTATTTGCCCCAGGAAACCTGGAGGGGACAGGGCTCCTTCAACATCACAGCAACTGAGCTAAAGCAAACAGCCAGATTTTAGGCAGAAAGCAGCCAAAAGGGACCCAGGAGTTAAAACCAAGAGTTACTAACTCCAGATATCATGTGCCTCTTGGTGCCATCACGGCAGCAAATGATTTTGCATTTTGCTGGCAAGGTGAGAGTCTTAGAGACGCCAAGCAGAAAGAAAAGTATTCTACCAAGTAGAAACCGCTTTGACCTTCCCAGTCCTCCCAGAGATGCGCAGGTGTGCGCACACAGATGCACACACCATCACACTGCCACAGCTGGGCTTGCTATTTTGGCAGCCCGCGGATCCGAGCTGATGGAAAGCGCACTGGATGCAAGAGGACCGCGCACAGTGGCACTCCTGCAAAACACGAGCTCAATGCAGTGGCGGCAGCAGCAAGAGCCGAATTCCCATTTAAATAAAATGCCAAAAGGCAGTCAGCGAAAGTGACATTTATGGTGTTACTACAAATGCATTCAGTGGGAAGCTGAGTAGCAGAAGCAGGTTGGGGGGAAAAAAAACAAGCTGTAGTGAAAACTGCCATCTGTATATTGTGCCCCATTTTTAATATTCTGTATTCTCATAAAAAGTGTTGTTTCTGTCACTATTCAATCTCCCAAACTCACATGGAACACTGTTAAAAGTCAGCAGTGTGTGAAATGGTATTTTAAAATAAATGAAACCCGCTCGCAAAGCTGCGGAGGAATATTGCAATGCCAGGGTGCTGACAGACAGGCATTGAAAAGTAACAACCGTTATCATCTTAAAGCAAAGCGGATTAAATAAAAACCCACAGCTAGTGGTGCATTACCAAGTCTGATATTGACACAGCTGCCGTGGTGGTTATTTTTCATTGTCTCATCAAGACAAAGCATCATGGGATATCAATCTTCCCTCTGTCAGGCCATGCCTGGTGTAAAGTTTTTCGTTTACATTTTCATTATATCCCTTTTATCTCAGCTGCCAGCAAAAAATATATATATGTATTTTATATATATACACACATATATACATATATATATGTATGTATAGCTATAAGTATGAATGCATGTATATACTTTGGGGAATGGGGAGGCTGGTTGACCTTCAGCGTATTGCCAAGCCGCAGCCTCTGGCATGAGGGTCCCCTCTCTCCCAGGACAAAGCCAGCCCCTCCTTGTCCCTGTTAGGGGTGGCAGGTGAGTGGGCCACAAGAGCTGCTTTAGGTCCCCTCCAACTGGAGATGGGCTCAGTGGCAAGCCGGTAAAGGTACGATCCCCCCCCACCAATCCCCCGCTCCAAGAGCTTTATAGCCAAGAAATCCAATCAACACAGCTGCCAATGCTTTCTAAGCAAGCCCCTTCCTCTAACCAGATTTCACTGGATAGACCAGCCAAGTCTGTTCTGCTACCCAGCTCAGTTTGGTGCACAGAGAGGGAGAAAGCAAAGCAGAAATCACAATTCTCCATGGAGGGCACTGGCTGTCTCATCAATACTTGTAGCTGTTACATTTCTTCCTTTGCAGCTCTGCAGATTGATCTCTGCATCCGATCATTCCATGTATTTCTGTCCTTGATACATCTTTAACTTTTCCAGCCTTGCAGTATTAGCAAAGCACTGCTCCTTGTTTTTAGGAGGCTTACGGGCAAAAACCTCTTCCTGAGTACACCGAGAGCCTCTCAGTGCTCACTTAACAAACCCAGCACCAGTAACTCAGCTTGTGCTTTCACCCCCACTAACAACTCTGCTGTTCCAAGGCATGAGGCAGAACCAGCTGCCTGCAGCTGGCCACAGCCTTCCCCAGAGCAGCGAGGGCTGCAGCAGAAAGAAAGGGCTCCTTCCCTTATTCTTATAAGAGCACCCCATCTTCCAAACCTGTTGCAAATGTCCGCTATGGCTGCTCTTCTGTGCTTATTATTTAATTAAGCGCAGCCTCACTTCCAACATTTCTTGTTCTGCCTCAGAGGCAGCTCAGCACTGCCTCTGGCAGCGCTTCAGTCCTTTAAGATTAGGAACTCTGGGAAACGTAGTTCCCAGTGGAAAAGCAGGGCTAAAGCAGCCACAGAGGGCAGGTGGTGTCCTGGGGAGAGCTACAAAAGGGGCAGTAAAAATAATGAAGCAAGACCCCTTGGGAAGGGGCCACAAAGGAGCAAGTACCTGAGCAATCAGCCACCAAACCTGCCTGCCTCCCTGCTAGTGGCCCCTCTGATGAGGGCTCTGTAGGCTGACAGTGCAAAATCAGCACCTCCCCTCCTTTCTTCAACTCCCAAGTCAGGTAGCTGCCCAAATCCTGTGCAACACTGGACACACACAGGTTTATACCAGCCCACATGTGCTCTGTTTATAGCCCACCATGCTCAGTAGCAAGAGTAAAATATTGATTATGCCTTTCTTAAGCCGGGAAAGTGTGCTCTGCAGCGGCCCAGAGTGTTTTCCCCATCCAAGCGGGCATTACCTCCAATACGCTCATCGGCTTTGCTGGCAGTTATCTTGAGGTCAAGCCTTTGCTGCCGCTCTGCAGCTCAGCTGCCCCAGGAGCAGGGCAGACCGGTTCCAACAAGCAGCATTGCAGATGCTCCATCGCCTCCCTGTGCTCTACTCAGACCCTGAGGATCTTCACATAGATGGGAGGGCAAATGTTCCCTATGGTAGAGCAGGTGCTCCCTAAACACAAGAAATGCCTGCATGAAAAACACAATGCAGTGCAAAGCAATTCATCCCCCCACCTTCTTTTCCCCGCCTCAGTTTCCCCAGCATGGGACGCAATGTCCTTCGGCACTCCACAGTCCCTCTCCTGCTGCTTCACCCAGGCTGTCTACACCATTCTCCCCATTCCCCCACTGTAAAGACAGGATCCCACTCCCAGAAACCTCCATCCCATTGAGGAGTCTGCAATCCTGGTATGTGTGTCCTTTGTCCTGCTACTAGTGACATTCCCTCTCCATCCCCCAAAATGTTCCCTTCCTCCAAACAACATCCCATCTTCCCAAGGGGTTTCCATTTAGAGAGGAACATTAGCCCCTGCAAAAGGCCAACTTCTGGGAAGCCATGGCAGCCCAGTGAGGCTCCAGCCTTCACTCCACCCCTCTGGGGTCAGCAGCATTCTTGCTTACTTGCACCCAGCCTGAGTTTGACCTGTAGGTCCTGCCCCACCAGCCTGCAGCCCCAGACTGACAGCAGTTACACCTTCTCCGCAGCGCCCGGCATAGCAAAGGGTTACACCAGCTCTTCCAGCAGTGTTTCCTCTCTCTCCCTCTCTGCAAGCAGCAGCAATTGCCATTCTGCATCCTTAATAGCAGCGTAATCAAAAGTTATGATGCATTTTTCAGTAATCACAAGAAATGATCCCCACTTAGCGTTAAGTAAAGCAAATTTGCCACTGGAAGGATGAAAAAAAAGAAGAAAAAGAAGTCAAGAGCATTTCAATTTTCATTTGAAATGAATGAGTCAGAGTCAATTTGGTAAAGCAGTTAACAGCAGCTGTGCTCCCCTTCCCAGCCCCTTAACAGGTACAATTTGCTTTTAACAAACAACCTCACAGAGGTCTCTGGCACTGTGTTAACATAGTGGCATTCAACCCCTCTTGCTGTTGTGTATTTAAATTGGGTAATAGAGTCAGGCAGAAGAGATCCACCATGAATCTTAAGAAGTGCAATTTGAGGGGGGGGGGGGGGGGGAGCTTTTATAAAAAATAATAAATTAGTTTGAGAACAGGTTTTGCTGGGTTGTTTCAAAGCAGCATATTAAAACCAACAAAAGTCCTAGAAAGCCCCAGCATGGTGGCAAGACCCCAGCAAGCTTGGAGCCATGAGCAAGCAGGGCCCCTCCACAAAGAGCTCTGCAAAACAAGCCAAGATATTTGACAGCCAAAGCACCCTCAGCCTGGGTGCACTCGGGATACTTCCCCACACACCAAGAGCAATAGTGGAAGGCCCTATGTCAGGGGAAAACCAAAACAAAACAAAAAAACACACACCACCAAAAAAACCCAACAGACCACCACAAACCGAAACAGCAGCCCTGCACACTGATGCTACGGTTGCCCCAACGCCCAGGGGCATCCCACACCATCCCATAGTCTCAGCAGTTGCTTAGAGAAAGGGCTACGCCTGGGCTGGGAGGAAAAGCAAAGATGTGCCGTGAGCCTACAGCCACCCCTTCTTATCCCTCCTGACCCCAGAGCATCTCTGTCCTTCCCTCACCCCAAAGACAGGCCCTTGACGATGCCCTCATCTCACCGGGCTTTCAGTTCAGGCAGTCATCTTCTCTCGTTCATTTGTTCTTTGAAGAAATCTCATTTCATTACCTTCCAGGCTCCTCAGCTTTGTGGGGAATTACAGGAGGTCAATGAAAAATTCATGTTCTCAGTCAGTAATTGGCATTTTTGTTTCCTTTTTTTAGAGGAAGGAAAGCAAAGAAGAGGATGTGAATGGGGCAGACATCAGGGTGAGTGGGTATCTTCTGCCGGTTATTAAGATAAAGTCTCTCATATTGCTCCTGTCCAGTGTACTCTGGTGCTTGCTCCAAGCAAGCCCTGTAATCCTGCATATCGAAATTTGAAAGCATTCCTGGTACTTTCATTAGAGGGACAAGTAATGAAAGCAGACTGGACATAGGCAATTATTACAGTGTAATCCGCTGGAAATGAAGTCAATCCAATCACACAGCATTCTGCTTTCTCCTCATTTTTTAGACTTCAAGTAAGTGCTTCCCAAATTCCAGCTGAAGTTACTGTTACAATCAATAGCGTAAGGGCTCTCAGCATAAGACTCAATTAATATGATGCTAGCAAGTGCTCCCCTATTGATCTCAGGCCAGGTTGAAACACCAGCCAGCAGTGGCACCAACTACTAGCACTAGCAAGGAAGACAAATGCAAAATACGGGGCTGCCAGCAAGCTAAAAGGAGAAGCAAACCAATTTTTCAAGGATGCCCATGAAAGAGAGACACCCCTGTCCTGAAAGCACGGGAAGTTCTCCAAAAACCAAAGTCTCCCTGGCTGTGATCTGCTCCTGTCGGCAGATTTCCATCAACAAACATGAGACCAGGAATTCACCCGCCCAACACATGGAAAGAAACTCTGTTCAGCCACCTTCAAGGTCCTGCCCCGCGGAGCTGCAGACGGGCAATGCTTCTTCCTCCGTCTCTCCCTCCTGCTAGCAGTGAGCACGCTGTCAGCCAGGAAACAGATTGCTACATACGGCACGGCCAAGGCTTGCGATGATTAGATCTATTAATACAGTGCATCTGATTCACCTCCAAGGCCCCGACGCTCGGTGACAAATAGGGACGGACTTCCCCGCTTTGCTGAGCGGGGCCCCGTGATAACGACCTCCTTGCCAGTGGCTGCTTGGAGCCTGGATGGGCAGGAGCCAGCAGAGACCAGGGAGAGCAGCATCGCCCACATGCTGGTGGGTGCCCTGGGAAGAGCCCCAGCAAGGATAGAAGACAGCGCAGGGAGCTGTCAATCACAGATGGTGGTCCCAGAGCTTGTGTCCTAGCAGGTCCTTTTCACTTTGAGGATGGAAAGGGGTCCTCGTTTCCTGTCCTTCCCGCATTCTCATCGCAGTCCCACTGCAGAGACTGCTCTGGTGGCCCAGTCCCTGCTGCTGTAAAATGCCCTTGGGGGTCCCTGCATGCTCATTGACTGCCGCTTGGGACCTGGGTTTCCCTGAAGTTAGAGGAGGACCTGTTCCTCTGGACTTGTCACCCCCAGGAACATTTCTTCCCACCCACATCCCCAGCAAGAACAGCCACCCACTGAGGCACAGCAGGGGAGGTGGAATGGGCAATTCCCTGGGAAAAAGACTCTTCCCTTGAGCTTAAGGAAGAAATTCTTTACAATGAGGGTGGTAAAACACTGGAACGGGTTGCCCAGAGAGGCAGTGGAGGCCCCATCCCTGGAAACATTCAAGACCAGGTTGGACGGGGCTCTGAGCAACCTGATCTAGTTAGCAGTGTCCCTGCTCACTGCAGGGGGGTTGGACTAGATGACCTCTAGGGGTCCCTTCCAACCCAAAACATTCTATGACTCTGTGATTCTATGACCCCACACCTAGGCCCAGGTTCTCCTGGTACCATAAGGTGCCCCGCAGCCATCTTCTCAGAGCAGGGGAAGTTATGCTTCTCTGTTCAAAATCTTGTACTTCCTAAGCATCCTGTTCTCTAGCCGTCCTTTGTCCATCTCCTCATGCACTTAAAACAAAACTGGAAGGATCAGAATTTTAGCACCTCAATCAAAGATGCAAAGTTGTGGGTTGTTTGTTTTTTTTTTTTTTACAACAAAGTGAAACCCTACCCATCCCGTATCACAGTCTGCTGTGTGACTTGTAGAAATCAGACAGACCCCACTGCCTCAAGGGCTGATTTACAAAGGATGAGGCTTTCATGCCCTAACCTGCTTCTCCCACCCCACGCCTTGCCCTGCAGAGCTTGTGTTCTCCCCTGCCATGCCCATGGCCAGGAGAGAAAAGCCAGACAGCCATCACTCCAGCAGGCCTGACCTCATATCTGCTTATCAGGCAGCAGCTGCAGCCCAGGGTCTGCCTCTGTGGGGAGGCATGCAGGCAAGTTAAAGGTGGACATTTAGCGCATTTATTACCTGCTTATTAGATACCAGGCTCCCATTATGATGAATTGGGTGGGTGATGGCTTCCGCCAGCTCCCAGTGCTCAGCAAGGCTTTCTAATTCCATTTTGCAAAGGCTGGGCCAAAACAAAATAATTTCCAAGAGGAAAAAAGGAGCGGTTGTTTTTCTCCTGCCTCCAAACCAATCTGACCCTTTGCCCATTCTCAGCAGGGCCTTTTCTCGACGCGCTCTGTCTTTTCTCCTGACCATGCGAGTGCAGAGGGGATCGCTGGGAACCGGCAGCTCCAGTAGCTGCAGTCTTCTGTGGCATCTCTGGTGCTCCCGTGAAGGTGCTGCAGAGGGAAGCACTGCCATAGAGGACCGACACCACTCGTTACACCCCCCGCACAAACCATCATTGCTATATCACTGGGGTTGGCAAGGCTCCTTGCCAGCTCCCACTCAGCTCTGAAAGCAAGCAGCTAGTTGATCTCCAGACAGAGAACACTCCAGCATAGGACTTTGCTGTCTTCTGAAGGTTTGGCAGAGCCCACCCTGCAGCTTTCCCCTCTACAAAAGGGCTCGTGCCAACCTCTGCAGTACACCATCACATCCATGAGTCTCCCAGCAGAAAAACAGCAGGTGGGGACAGGTACCATGAGGTTAAAAAGTCAGTAGATGGTGCAAAGACTTCTCTGGGAATGGAGACAGGCTTGAAGGACATTCCAGAAAACTGGAACTCATGAAGGAGATGTTTTTGCAAGGCAAAAGGATCAAGAGATAAGGAAATTCAGCATTGTTTCATTGTTCAGCTCTTCTGAAGGAAGGAGTGAAAACCACACCGATAGCTCTGGGTGCCTTTTCCAAAGGCACGGAGTCCTGTCATTCTTTTTGTGATGATTTCTTTCATGTTCCTCAGTTCTGTAGGAACCTGTTCTGTTATCCTTTATCCCTCCCGCAGGCCAGATTCAAAACTGCATGAAGGGGCAAAGAGTTCAAAGGATGATGAAGCTGCATTCTCACTAATTCACTCCCAGACTTTGGCAATTTTTACATTCTTGGGCTTTTGCTGCTCATTTTGATCAGTGAAAGCAATCCTTGGAGGCTGAGTCCATCAGAAATTGCCATGCTTTGCTAACTAGAGGTGCTTCACCCATCCACCTCTGTTGGTAGGAAAGACATTCCCATACTGTCTTTTCCACAGTGGCCCCAACTAAGAGTGGGCAGCAATGCCACGCTGCAATCACTCTGAACAATACTGAGCAACTCCTTGGTTGAGGGAGGCAGGTTGTGAAGGTAGTCTGGGGGCCTTTGAGGTGGGCAAGTGTCAGTTCTTGGTGGCCAAGCTGTCTGCAAACCAAGCACCCAGCTCTTCAGCAGAGACAGACTTGTTCCTCCTGCAAATGGTCCTGCAATGCCAGAGGGAACAGCTCGTGGGCTTTCATCTCACTCCAGCTTCACCCTGCCCAGGTCCTGCTGACTCTCTTCTGTCAGCTCCCCACCGCAGCCCTGCAAAGGAACAGTCACACATCGAGAGAGGCGGGATGAGGAACCTAATTCGTACAGAGCTGTGCAGCCGAGGGGCTTGCTGCGGAGTTAGCAGCTCCGGATGCTGATCTTGCTGCTCGGCATGAGGCGAACACCTGCCCCCCTTCGGGAGGGACTCCGCGCTCAAAGTTTCCCTCCTGTTGGGTTGCCGGAGGGCTCTCGGCCCCAGCCTGGGGGGGGGCTGCACATGATACATATCCCCGCTGAATTGCTACACGTTTCTGCTGTGTTCCTTAGACAGAGGGCTTTGCTACCAGCAAGCGGGAGAGAAACTGCCATCTGGGACCGCATGTGCTTTCCAGACAGATGGCTGACTATTCTAGTCGTGTTTTATTTCTAGCAATGGTTCATACAGCAACAGCGCTAGTGTGAAAATGGGATGTGACAAGATGTGTATTGCTTACACCTTCTGTAAAGTTCAGATAAAACCAAGACATACAGAATGTAAAAATCAATATAATTAGGTAATTAAGAGAAGCAAAACCCCCTGATTTAATGCTGCATTGTGTTCATGTATATTACAGATTGTGTATATGTGTGTGATATGGAACATACATATGTATGTTTCCACATTTATGCATGTACACAATGCAAAATGAATGAAAAATAATGAATACGTACATTTATGCATTAAAATAGTTACCTGTTCCAGCAGGTGTTTCAGACAATTTCTGACAACCACCCACTGTTTCACCCTTTAGACTGAAGCTCCACGGGGCAAGAAATTCCCTCTGCTGTGCTCGAGCAGGACTCAGAGCAAGGTCCTGGTTCTGCCTGTGCTCCTTGGGCATTACGTCCTGCATCCTGTAATGCGGAACAACCACATCTAGAAAGGGTGGTGGTAAGAAGAGCAGCACCACACACGCACAGGCTCTTACTTTATAAGCACTGGTTAAGTTGGGATCATTGCACTGCTTTCTGCAGAGCCAAGAATTCAGCCCTGTTGCTCTGAGCAGCACAGAGAACAGAGCTTGACGCATGCCAACATACATAGAAATAGTGAAACCTGGCTTTAAACCCCATTTCCAAGTTCTGCAGTTCAGGTTAGAATGAAGGCCTGAACTGACTGTGTTGAAGGCCACTGGTCCCACACTGGGAGATGGCTAGAAGTGCCAGCCACGGGCTCCCCTTGCACATGGAAGCACTCTGCAGCTCAGCTCAAGAACTCGCATGTCCCACACACAGGCCTTCATACAGACTCAAAAAGAAGGAAAAAAATGGCAAGAAAAGCATTCAGGACAAAAGTACCTGTCCTCTGGCTGCCCAAAGAGCCAGTGCAGATGTAACAAGCTTTTGGAAGAGGCTGCTGCTAGACTCAGGCATGTCCAAGGCTGCTGCTTCCATCATGTCCTGCTTCTTCAGCCTCAAGAGTGGTGAGGGTCCATCTCATTTTGCACCAGGTGAGAGAATGTGGGACTAGAAAGAGCAGAAAATGGGAGAAGGACATTGCTTGAGCCACACCTCACACAGATGCCACCCAGCAAAGGCCTGTGCTCCTGGGCTCACAACCCATCTTTTAAGGGGCTCAAGATAAGCAGAGATGTCCTCTGAAATAGCAATGAGGATCAGTTCCTATAATCAAATGTTTGTTGTAATGGGCTACCGCAGAGCAGTAGTGGCAAGAGACCCAGATGCAGTGTCACCTGCTGGGGTTATCGGCTTACAAAGTCCCCCTGTCCCGGCGAGGTTATCATCAGGTAGGCAGAGCCAAAGTATGCAGCTGTCCTGATGTTAAACCGCAGGATCGTGGCTCAGCTAACACAGGACAGTTGTTCACACAAGGCCCAGGATCCTATATGGAGGGACACAAAACCATACTTGTAGATAAGCTTGGGGATGCAGAACAGGGAAAGTTTATCTCAAACGAGAGACGAGCCCCATGCTCAAACCATTCGCTACAGGCAGGGATCCACGCCTGGTCAGCCAGCCAGGTGAGAAACTGCCACCTCCAGACACCCTCGTGACTCTGACTCAGCAAATGATTTTTTTGCACTTTCAGGCCTCAAAGTAGAGTGGAAAGGACATTACACAGAAACCAGAGCATGTTTGGGGAGTTTTGGCAACAGCTAACTCTGTCTTTTTGTCACTTTGCAGCTCCCTGGGTGTCACTCAAACCGGAAATCTTCCGTCCAGTTCCCATTAGGTGTAGATGTGTTTTCACACTTCTGCCTAGCCAGGTACTTTCTGTACTGCTGATGGTTAATTACTTGACGATGAATCACACTGCTCAGCAGGGAGGTGGGGCAAACAGCGTTATCTGAGCAAGTCATGGAATAGGGTGGCAGGGAAGAAAACATCTCTGCGTCGGGCGGGTGGGCACACACGTACAGGATTCAGGAGGAATAAATTCAGAGAAGAATATCAATAAATCTCCCAGCCTGGCGACTGGGGTGGGAGTTTCTTTTCCCCCTCCCTGCAACAGGGAAATTCTGCTCTTTCCATGGGGGGTGGGAAGTGGCGCAGGGCTGCATTGAAATGTAAATTCACTCAAATTATTAAGCACAAGAGAGCAGCTCCTGCCAGCCCTTTGTTCCGCAGTCAGAATGTGTAATCTAGAAGAATAAATATAGTCAGATATCAGCTAAACAAAGAGACCCGGGGCCATGCATATTCAGCGACCCTCTCCCCCAGGACATCCCTTCCCCCTTTATCAGGGAGGCTCTTTCTGCAGTCAACAATTGTAGATCAAAATGCCCTCATTAACCAGGGCTGAGATGAAAACCTCTTGCTATTTCATACTGAGGGTGGGGTCCATTATTTCTCTCCAGGAGCAGAGATCTCCCTACCCCCCCAGTTTCCTCCTCTGTCTTTTCCATCCTGGGAGGACAAGGCAGGGGTGCCTCTGAAGCCCGCTGGTGCTGCACCTCCATCAGACAGGTGGGGTAGCTGCACGACAAAGTCCCCAGGTCCGGCAGCTAGCGTAGCTCCAAGAACCACCCTACGCTTTGCTACCGTGTCCACCTCTGGGCTAGCAAGGGGGATACCCCCAGGAGACAACAGGCAGACTACGGGTCTATGCTAAGTGCCCTAAAGAGGGCAGAAGCCACCAAATACACCCTCTCTGCCACTTCACAGAAAGGATTACCTGGACTGAGCCTGACAAGCAGTGGAGACTCCCAGAGATGCTTAGACCACCCATAACAAGCCTTTCATATGTTTCTTCCCACAAGCTACTAGTCTCCCACCGCAAGGGGAGCTGAAGCCACCCTAGGGACTCCAGGTCCAACAGCCTTTGCAGAGCTGCAAGTCCACACTGTGCTGTAATGACTGAGGATGTCCACTACCTCCACTCCTGGGTCATAGAAGAGCAGGTGATCACAGTGGTATGAAGATGAGTTTTCCGGCTTCTCAAAGCCATTCCAGCAGCAGTGGAGACCAGAATATCAAAGCACGCAGCCAAGGATTGCATCTGCCCCAAGCCACAAGGAGAGGTGGCTGGAGGCAAAGCAAGCATCAGGTGAGGAGGAGAGGGTGCTCTCCCCACCCGCTGCTGGGGTCATTACCTAAACACAGCTTTTCCATCTCCAGTGCTGTCAGTCTCACACCTGTCACTACCACTAAACCCGCTGCAAGATTTAAAGATGAAGTGGAGAAGGAGAAAAAAAAAAAAAAATCAATTTGGCTGTTTTTGAGTTATATGAATATAATAAACCCTGAGTGTCCTGCTTTTGGATGCATTTTGCACTTCCAATAACTCAGCAACATATTCATTAAACAAAGAGAGGTAAAAGCAGCAAGCCATTAAAAATAAAGCACCGGGAGAGGGAAGGCCATGCAGGCTGTAAATATCTTTGACTCTTTTTCAACCTCCATTTTCTTATCCCTGCTCATTCACTAATTGACCTCTGGATCCTGCTTCTCAGAACCGTTTCCATCAGTGCACTTTGTCCTTCAACCACAGCTTGCAACAAACAGTCTCAGGCACTCTCTAATGCAGAATAAACTCATACTGTAGCCCTCCAAAGCAGGAGAAAGGGTCCATCTCACCCATTACCCTAGCGCTGTGATGCAACACCCCCTGCACAGGGCAACAAAAACCATACGACGAAAGATCAGGTGTTCCAGGTGAAAAAATATTTCCAGTTTTAATCTGTTTATGCACTGTGCACAGACCCTCTACACATGCATAAGAAATGCCCACCTTCTGGTATTTCAGCTTCATTGCATGAAGTCTGCCCATAGCTACAGACTCTTCTTTCTCGCCCAGATGGAGGCATTCTGGTCACAGGGCGCCACTCCCCATCCTGATCCAACCAGGACTTAAGTCCAGGTGGCAGCCACCAGAGCCTTATGAGCTGATTTGGACTGAGGACCAGTGCACATTAGCACTGAGCCATCTGTAAAGGGTGCCCCACTCCATGACAGTCTGTGGATTTCAGCACTACTCTACAAATCCTGAAAAGGTTGAACCTATCGCATGTAGACCTAACTCCAGGATCACCAACTTCCCAGCATGGCTTCCAAAGGGTTCTCTCTGACCCAGTATCTGAAATCCACCTTACCTTGCCCAGTCTGAAGGGCCATCCCTACTATTGGGTGTTTTAACTCCCAAATTAAATATTACCTCCCATCACATACCACAACAGATGACAGCACCTGGCTGGCTCACTACCCTACAGAAGTCTCCCTAACAGCTGGGATAGATCTCATGCTGATATGGAGGGAAGTGGTTACTCAGCAGGATGTTCAACTCCATCTCTGCAGCATCTGGTTCTTCTTTGGAGTTCATCATCCTCTACGTGGTCTTGTTTCTTCACTAGTTCTAGAAGCACCTCAGAGCATCACCCAATATGACAACATAATGCCAAGTGAGACTTCCCTCACATTTCCTCCAATTAGGAAAAATGCTTGCTGAAAGAGGCGGTCTTAAGTTTGGTAAGGGTGTAAGTTTTTTTCTGCCCCAAAACAGGAGTGATGAGATTCCTCTGTTCCTTGCCTGCAGGCACTCAAAATGCCACATTTCCTCTTTTCCATGGGATTTAAAAAGAGCAGCCTTCTCATGTTCTTAATCCCTCCCAAAGCTCACAGCATATGGCAGTTTTGAAGGAAATTGGGTTACGACCATAAAGGCTATTAGAGGAGTTTTGCTAAGTACTGGCTCGGCAAGAGAGAAGCTACAGGAGAGGGACAGCCTGGGGATGTTACCGACCTTACTGGACCTTGGAGAGCAGAAAGCAGGGCCAGACTTTGACAAGTCACCTGCATGCAGTCCCTGCTAACACTGAGCAGCAGAACAGGGATCAGACAAGCTCATCTCCCTGTTTTCTCTGAGAAAAAGGAGGAGGGAGGAAGGAGGGTGCATCCCTGGAGGTCCTTATCTCCCACATGGCCCAGGGTTGATGGGGAACAGTTCGTGCAACCTCTTGCCTCAGGCACAGCACAGGACATAAGTCAGTTCAGCTCAGCTCAGCCTGAGGAAGGAGAAAAACCTTAACAGCAGAGATGTCCAAAGCCATTCTTGCAGGTGTCAAGGAAACGCTCTCAGCCAGCCAACACTCATCCGTGTAGCGGGCAGGTGATTGACACTACAGTTCTTTGGGTTAAACACAGAGTTTAAGTAGCCACTTCTGACTACCAGTATGCCAGAGAGAAGTCCTCTCCGTACAAACTTCTGCTGCAGGGAGGGGACTTGCCACAGCCAGCAGCTTTCACTCAGCAAGCCTGGTTTTAACTACAAATCAGTTAAAGAAAAGTGCCACCTTCTGCCCCTAGTAACCACAGTTTTTCTCTCACTGTGATTTTACAATGGTGAAGCTCAACTGGGTATAAATTAGAAAAGGAGAGCAGAATCTGGCCTCAGCTACTTACATTTTTCCCCCTACGCAAAGCCACATGTGATCAGGAATCTCCTTTTCCATCTACTCATTCACTAGTACTACAAGATATATTCAGAACAGCAAGGTACTTGGGTAGTTTCACACAAGATTTCTTACACTATATTTTCTAGGACAGCCCAAGAGTTAATCAAATGCTGCTTATCCCCAGATACCCTCTGGACATAGGCAGGTATATGAACTCACCCACAGATTTGACATAAAACCATTAGAGGAAAAAAAAAAAATTCAAGGCCTCTCACTTTGGCTCATCAGTGAATATTAACTTCTGTTGTCATGCAGTTGACTTGTAAATCAACTGGATCATTAACTCAGACCTTTTGTGCAGTAACATTACAGGATGTTGCAAGTTATTTAGACACCGCAGTGTTTCCTACACTCCCACTGCTTTGAATGCAGAGCTCTGCTCCCAAAGGAAGAGGGGCACAACTCGAGTCCACCCAAATACAGGTAATGCTCAACGTGACAGCTGTGCTGCTGTGCCTGTATTGGCTAGCTGCGGGGCATTTGCCAAAATAACCACACCATGCTAATCTTTCTAGCCAAATAGTGCCTTCTGCTGGATAGCTTATTCCCCACATGTACCGGAATAGCAGGACTAATGAAAGACCTGTATCTGCCAAGACGAAGGTATCCACAATAAATTTACAGGTCTAGGCAAGAGACTGAAGTTTTAACTAAGGATTTGTGGCTCTGCTGAGACTAGGCTGCAGTTTCAGGTAGTGAGCAGATCTATATCGATTTACAACATCAAAAGGCTCAGATCTTGTCTGTTTCATATCTATTAATAATAAGTATTGACTATAATAAACCAATTGAGAACATACCACTGGATCTCAGTCTGCTGTGAATACCGAATTAGTGGGATGATGCGAAGCACAGTTTGTTCACTTCCCAGGCTGTTGCTGCCATGGATGTCCCACCTTGCTAAGCCTGCGCATTCCTGACCGTTCTCCTGAAGAAAGTCACAAGTGTCCATCATCTCTACTGGAAGCTCTCACTTGATTTTTCTCCAGAGAGAAGCAATGAAATTAAAAGCCAAGGTGTTTTCAAGCAGTAAGGAATGGTGACATAAGATGCTAATTCACCTGCAACTTGCAGCAAATTGTGAGCCATTGAATTTTATGGAGATTCATACAAGGAGCTGAGCTTTTTCAGCCAGCTCTCCTTATCTGGGAATGAATTTAGTGCAGACATGCTCACAGCCAGGTCAGGATCAGCTGGGCTCAGTGGTTCAGCCTTGTTGCTGCAGTGGTGCAGCTCTATGCCTTCTGCCCGAGGCCTCTCAGCAGAGGATGATGCCCCTCTGCAGGAGCGCACTTGTGTGTAGCAGCAGCAGTTTAACCTCCAGTACAGCCAAAAGCGGCCCACAGTGAACCTCTTCAAAATGGGTTTCCCTGCAGTGCTGCTACTCAGACAGAGTTTTAACCAGGACCCACACAACCGCCACTTGTCCACATCACAAGGCATGGCTGAGAGACTCACCTGCAGAACCCACATGCGAGGAGGCTTCTGAGCCATACCAAGTTTTCTGCTTATGCACAGTCAGTTCCGTTCTATTCTGTGATGAAAAAGGGCCATGGCATACATCCTCCCATACCCCACCATTAGAAAATACTGTATGGCCCACCTAAACACAAGTATTCAGCATTGCTCCTGCGTGTGATCCTCTCCTATAGCATCTCACTTTCAGGATGGCCATGTTACCCAAAGGTATGTCTGGTTCTGACCAGTCTCATTCCTCCATACTTGCAGATAGAAGGCAGATCACATCACTTACAAGTCCATGCCCCCCTCATCCTTACACCGTCACTATCAAACTGCCTTGGCTGCTACTCTGCTGCCCAAAACTACATACATTTCTCCTTCATGGACAGCCACCAGGGCTAAAAGAAGAGCTGTCTGCTGTGAACAAGGCTACAGGGGGCCAGGAATGAATAAAATTGAGGAGCTGCAGATTAAGACCGAGGGGTATTGACAGGACATGTCTGTAGGTGCACAGGGCAAGAGCGAACTGCAGAGAAACAGAGCTCAACCACACCATCCTACCTTCTCCTCTAACCGCATCACTCCGTCCCTCCTTTGCAGAAGCCTAGTGTGGTGCTTTTGGGAGAACAGTCTTTTTGTAAGGGAAAAGAAGCCTGAGGCACTACAGAGCAGGTTAAGAGCTGGACACAATGGAGAGAAAGCGGCTCTGGGAGGGTGAGGGGGGCTCCATTTCCAGTTCAACAGCGACCTCTGCTCTCAGCAGCCTGAAACGCACATGTCGCTTCCCTTCAGCTCAGGTTAGGGCACCGTGAGATAGATCATTTGGGTCTGTTTTATCTATGGGGAATAAGGACACATCTTTCACATGTGGGCAACCACCGTGACCTTCAAATCCCATCAGATAGAGCCGAGGGCTTCACAGCCCCAGCAGTTGCTAAAGCATCCTAGGATTTACCTTCTCTTACTTCGCTGATATTTAACCAGATGCCAAGAGAGACAAGGACACCTGGTTTCTAAATGGATTGTTTTCAGCATACCCCAAGAGGGAATATAGATATATGCACGCTCTCACACTCACACACGAGACTTGCATAGAAACTCTGGAATAGAGCTATGTAACCAAGACAAACAAAAAGAAGAGCTCAAGTACAAAACATACTGACTGCCCCTTGAAAGCTGGGGAATCAGCAAAGTGTGGTGGGAGAGCTGCAATACCGGGACGCAGCACTCCAATAACACACGCAGGAAGTCAGTTTGACCTGACAAGCCTGTGGAACCATTCCCAATATACCAAGGCTAAAGGATCTGTCCCAGCTCCTCAATACAGGGCATCGTTAGTCCTCTTCTGCACCTCTCCTCCTCACAAGTTATGGGATGTTTAAGACTCTTCTGGTAACCACCAAAACATCAGGCCAGATCACAGCAGCTGAGAGGGGAGAATCCCACAGGAAATCCCACCTATGCCATGCCGGGGCCCAGCACCAAGACTGCAGAAACCAGTGACACAGTTCTCACTCCAGCAACTCGCTTAGAGACACACGGTCCTTGGGAGCCCAGCATGCTGCAGAATATCTTCCCTGTGTGTCCTGCATAGGAATGATCCACAGGAAACTAGGATTCAGGCACGGTGGGGTTTCTTGCCTCATCCATGCAGATCAGCAGGCTAAAGGGTCTTCCCTTGCTGGGAAGCGAGGGGACGCGCCCGTGGCAGCGCTGCCCTGGTGCCAGCTGTGCCTCTCCATCCCAGCACACCCACACAGCACCACCCCCCCCCCAGCCACTCCAACCACTCCGACACTGCAGTGCCCAGGAAGAAAAAGGATGGCTCCAAAAATCCCCAAGCATTTGAAGATCTGTTTGTGGCTAAATAAAGACAGCAAAGGGAGAATATCACACCTCCCAAGCTCCAGAGATGTTTTAAAGCTCCCCACAATTTTAATAATGAGCTAAATATCCCAACACTATTAGATCAAACAACTTGTAGGACCGCACATGACCTCTGCATGGGAAGGCTCCACTCTGCTCCTTTCTCCATGCATGTTCACACAAATTGTACTTTTAAATTGTTGTGACAATTCTTAGAAAAAGCAGCAAAGAAAATGAAGGTCAGTTTAAAAATACCCTCTCAGCTATAGATAAAAAAAAAAAACCAAGCTAAAATTAACCATTTTGAGTAAGACAGAATATCCATTAAGCAACTTTTAAGTTGCTGCAGCCAAAAGTGTCCAAAGCTTGGACAGAAGTTGGCAGAAAACACGAAGAAGCTTCCAGGCACACAGGTCTTTGCAGCTCCTGAGGATTGTGTGTGCTCTGCCCACATATAGTTAAATAAAAAAAAACAACCCCAAAAAGTTGACAAACAACTTTAACTGTGCTGCAGAAAGTTTGTCTGATACTTTTATAACTTTGCATGGCTTAATTACTGCTCTGTTTATATTCACAATGTTATTCCAGGTCTGTTCACAGAACTATGCCTGAATCAAGGCCCCATTTGTATGGACCTCCAGACAAACAAAGGGTCCAGGGACCAAACAAGGGCAGAGATCTGCAACAGATGAAATTATAAAATACTATATAAAGATATAAAATACTATAAAAATACTTAGGCACAGACTTCTGCATATGTTTATATATGTTACTATCTAAAGATCTTATACAAACCAAGTGCTTACAGGTGGATACCATTAGTGAAAACGAGGATATTGATCCTTCTTCCTTGGTTTGTCAGGTTTGCTACTGTATTCCTAGAAAAAACATTTCCAACAGCAGACCATACAAAGAGCACGCGGCATCACTAGGTACCTCTGTGCTCAGCAAAAACGCCTCAACTACAGCCTCCGCAACTGCTTCTTGGGTAAAACCTGCGCCTCATCAGCCCATCAAGCCTTCCGTTTGCCTCTGTCCCTAAACACTAGTGACGTGACCCTGCTGCGTGCCTGCCCTCTGTGGCCATGGACAGCCTGCAGGTGGTTACAGCCCAGACTTGGACTCCCACCAAGGGCATAGAAGCAAAAGACTCAATGTTGCTTTAGTCTTTCAGAGCTCCACAGCCAAGGTAGCATGTTCCGCTTCACTAAAACCACGAGCTTTCTGGAGTAGTCATGCCCTTGTCTCCACAGCCCTCCCAGTCTCTAATGGGCACAAGTTTAGGTGCATTAGCAGCCATTCAATTTTCAGTACTTAGACTTCATAACTCTTCCCATTTTGTCACTCTTAATATTTATAAGACATCTAGCAAATGATTGATTTTCCTTCGGACCCCTTGTCATTCACAGTTGCTTATCTCCTGCATGTAGGGGGCAATCAACAGATTTATAGCAGCCCATAAAAGTTGTTACCAAAAGTACAGTTTCTTTTTGTGTGCGATAATTTCTAATAACTCTTATGCATGATAGCAATTACTGACAAAAGTCAGCCTCTGTTAATAGAGTTTATCTCAGTTCATCATATATCCTTTGTCAGTGGAAGCATTTTGACAAGCCTGGGGTTAATTAAAACCAAGAAGACAATAAAATACACCTAATCAAACATTACAGGTACAGAAATCAATTAGCAGATTTATGGCACTGTGGAGCCCTCTATAACGTGCAAAATTCAAAGAAACTGTCAGTTCCATCCCCCCAAGACAGTGTAATTGAATTTCTAATTGAAACTATTTTTCAATAGGTAACACAATCCACAAAGTTTGATTTGCATTAAAGTGGCATCTGCAGAGGACAGAGAAATCTAAAAAAAATAAAGAAATCCCCTGCTGCTCCCATTATTACCAGCAATAATAATTATTATTTGGGTATTTAAAATTTTGCAAAAGCCCTTTAGAATCAATGGAGTGGCCAATTCTTTGCCAAGCCAGCTTCAGACACTAAGATTCCTGTAGAAAGAGTTCACTTGGATCAAAAGGGAGGGAAATCAAAGAGAAAATTGAGGGTGGGCAGAAAACTGGCTGGGCCTGATGATCAGCAGTACAAAGTCCATCTGGTGGCCTGTTACCAGTGGCACCCCTAAGGGATGGGCACTGGGACCAATATTGTTTAATGGGTCTTATTAACAACCTAAATGACAGGACAGAGCAGTCTCAGCAGGTAGGTGGACAACACCAAAACAAGGGGGAGCAGTCGATACACTGGAGGACAGGGCTACTTTTCAGAGGGAATCCAGTGGGCTGGACAGGAACCTCATGAAACTCAGAGGCAAATACCTTCACTGAGCTGCCAGGCTTTCCAGCTGTCTCAGTACAAAGCTTCGCACAAGCAACGCAGCTATCGCCAATTAGACGCGTAACAGCCACGCAGACCTTCATAGAAGCACAGAGCAATTCCAGTTGGAAGGGACCTGAAGGAGATCACCCAGCTCCAAAACACTGAAGGAGATCCCCCGGCTCCAAACCAGATCTTGTTCAAGACAAGAACAACAAAATATATTTTAAAAGGCCACAGTATAAAACCCCTGAGCTTATTGTTACAGTGTTTATCTCTGAAATGCAATGAGACAAAGAGCATATATGTGCACAAATATATAGTCTAATTACATACAGTACTGTTCAGTATATATTATCTATATTCTACGTTGTTCCATTTCTTCCGCAGCTCATAGATATAGCTAGGAGCTATCACAGTAATCTAGTGGGATATGGGAAAGACTAGGAATGAGAAGTCAGAAGAAATGAGGATACAAGGCCAAAAAAGCTTTCCAGTACTTGCATCTCTTTCAGTGTAGCGAACCAGATTAACTTCTGACTTTATCGGATTCTAGATACCTAAATACTATACGCAAAAATAATATTTAATTTTAAATAAACAATGGTAACTATTCATTTAACATTCATTAATCATTAAAACTTTAATGTTCTACAGTGAAAATAAAATTGTTTTTATTCAAATACCACTCTGATGCTAGCAAGTCCAGACTCCATCTAGCTGAGTCCTGCTTCACAAGAACCAGGAAGAGAACCTGAGCAGAAATAAAAGTAGAAGATAAAAGGCTTTAAAAAAAAAAAAATCTGGGCAAAACATAACAGCAAAGAATAAAGAATAAAACAAGAGAAAAATGGGGCTTTCCAGTGATTTTTCTCCTATTTTAAGGAAATTGAGGACAAATGGATAGGGTCCTTAAATTCCACCCAGTTTTCCAGAGAGGACATAGTCCTAACTGCACACCTCCCTGGTCCACACACCTTTCTTATTGCTGTTTAACCCCCTGTTTGTTTTACTAATATCTCAGCAGCATCTCACCTGGAAGAAAAGCACATGCAGAGAGCACGTGGCTTCACAAAGCACTAAACCTTATCTGAGAAAGGAAAGGCATTACCAGGCAGCCATCTCCAGGATCAATCAACAAGCAAGGCACAGGGGCAGGGATCTTCTCATGGGGAGAACAGCCACCTGCAAGAGAGATCTACTTTACAGGAGAGCTTCCCTCTATTACCAAACGCAGCTTTTCATTTGGGTATCGCTCGCTGTGAAATTAAATCCTGGCACATTTGGGAAATGGTCCATGGAGAGGTGATTAATTCTAATAGAGGATCTGGAGGGAACTCACTCTTATTTCCTTTGTTAAGGAACAGAAAAGGAGTCCAGAATTCAGATTGTAGCAGTTTCTTCTGGAGCTGATCCTTGAAACTGCCACTTCCCTTGACAGGGTTACTACTAGATGGCTGTGCTTGTAAGAAGTGCACTTGAAACTCTGCATTTCCTACCGCTTTGGAAGTTTGAGGGCTCTGCTCTGGCTCTCCCTTCCCTCCCATAGTGGCTCCATGGAGCCTGCAACCAGATGTTTCCTGGCACTGCAGCATTCACCGCCCTCATTTCAACAGGATAAAGCAGAGGCCCATCCTGGTTTTGCAATTTACACTGCCCCTCATTAAAAGCTTTCTGGTGGTCCCCATATGCCCTTCGTAAGAGAACTGATCTGAGATGCCAGTGAAGCATCACCTTGCCATCCACTGGAGGAAAGGAGCTGGTTTCTGGTTTGGTTGGGTGTTTTTAATGTTTGTTTATGGTTGCTTGTTTTTTTTAATTTCCCTTCCACATCTTTTTGCTTACTCTGGGTGATGGGTTAACCTTGGCTGGACACCAGGTACCACCCAGCTGCTCTGTCACTCCCCTCCTCAGCCAGACAGGGGAGAGAAAATATGTCAAAAGGCTCATGAGTCAAGATAAGGACAGGGAGAGATCATTCGCCAGTTACCATCATGGGCAAAACAGACTCCACTTGGTGAAATTAGTTTACTTTATTACCAGTCAAATCAGAGTAGGAGAGAATAAAAAAACCCACCCAAATCTTAAAACACCTTCCCCCCACCCCACCCCCCTTCTTCCTGGGCTTAACTTTACTCCTGATTTTCTCTATCTCCTCCCCTCAAGCAGCTCAGGCCAATGGGGAATGAGGGCTGGGGTCAGTTCATCACACATTGCCTCTGTCACTCCTGCCTCCTCAGGGGAGGACTCCTCACATGCTTTCCCCTGCTCCAGCCTGGGGTCCCTCCCATGGCAGACAGTCTTCCATGAATTTCTCCAGCATGAGTCCTTCTCATGGGCTGCAGTTCCTCACAAACTGCTCCAGCATGGGTCCATCCCTTCCACAGGGTGCAGTCCTTCAGGAACAGACTGCTCCAGCATGGGTCCCCCATGGGGTCAACAACCCAGCCAGCAAACCTGCTCCAGCCTGGGCTCCTCTCCCCATGGGGCCGCAGGTCCTGCCAGGAGCCTGCTCCAGCATGGGCTTCCCATGGGGTCACGGCATCCTTTGGGCATCCACCTGCTCCAGCAGGGGGTCATCCCCAGGCTGCAGGTAGATGCCTGTTCCACCATGGACCTCCATGGGCTGCAGGAGGACAGCCTGTCTCACCATGGTCTTCATAGGAATCTCTGCTCTGGCACCTGGAACACCTCCTGCCCCTCCTTCTCTACTGACCTTGGTGTCCGTCTCTCCAGCTACTGTTCCACAGCAGGGGTGGTTCCCCCTCCCCCCCACTTTCTTAAATACATTATCCCAGAGGCACTACCACCATCACTGATGGGCTCAGCCTTGGCCAGCAGCAGTTCCACCTTGGAGCCAGCTGTCATTGGCTCTGTCGGACAGGGAGGGAAGCTTCTGACAACTTCTCACAGAAATCACCCCTGTAGCCCCCCTGCCCCACTACCAAAACTTCGCCATGCAAACCCAGTACACTGTTCTGTGTATGTTCACACACACTGCTTGTTCCAAAAGGAATGGAGGATTTATAGCCTTAGAGAAGTGAAACCTTTCCCTTAGTCATCACTAGAAGCAGCTTTCAGTACCAGCCCCCACTGGAATTTGCTGGCAAAATAGAATGAAAGAGGTAGCAAGGAACAGGAGCTAAGTGAAGATGAGGAAGAGGTATGAAACCATCTGCCCACACAGGCTGTAGGAACACAGGGCAACTGCAGGTTAGGAGAAAGCTCAGTTTTGCTGAGTTAAGAATAGAAGCAGGTGGGGTTGGGGGACCAAAGGACACATCCAGTGGGTCCAATGTTTTTTTCCCTGGCAGGCCAATATGCATTCATTGAGCATTGTTAGTTCTGGCTAATGTTTTCCTGGTATCTGCTTAATTCTCCCTTGCTGTAAATGAAGTTTGCTTTTCTCCCTCTAAGATTTGTCATTACTTATCCCACAGGTAATGATTTCCCAGCTTTTTCTCATTTTTGGCTTTTGAAATGCAGCATGCAAAGCTAGATACTTGGTAAAGTCTAGGCTGGCAGAATGTAACACTAGTGTTATCTCTCCCCCTACCCCACAACTTGCACATGACACTCCTATTAATACTTACAGGAATAAGATTTCTTTTTAAAGGAGCATCACCAACTCCCTTAGCTGCAATTCATTTATGAACCCAAATCCTTTCCTGCAGTACTGCTTGCTTAGGCAGTGGTTTCTCATTTTTTTAATCAGGTGTTTCCTCCCTAAAGGTATGTTTGTCATAAATTTCATCTTATTGATTGCAAAATATTCCTTCAATTTCTCTAAAGCTTGCTCTATGGACTGCTTGTAAACTCATCCCCAATGGCATCCTCCTTAGGCATTGTAAGATATCCTTTCCTGTATGAGCCAAGGTATTCATAGAGGACCCATTCCACCATTCCATTTCCACCCAGTGTGGAAAGCTTGAAGGACTAGATATAAAAAATAAAAATCAGTCTTTGACAGTAAGCCAAGGTCAATTGTTCTTCGAGAAAGGTTCTTTACAATCAGTGTGATCCCATTTTCTAAGCAAATTCAGTCCATGCTGCTTTTTACAGTGGTATCCTCAAGGATAACACCAGCAACTGCAGTCAAGAGGCATTGCACTACTCCATCACCCACCCACCCAACAGCAATCCAGCTCAGAAGGAAGATTCCCCTTGGATGATCCACACTCAAAGGAAACAAGGTCAGAGTGCTTTCTTGTCCCATCCAAATCACTGAAGCTTGATCCTTCCTATCTGGCTATTCAAAAGCTTTCAGAACCCACTCTGAATCCCAATGGCACAGACCTTTCCACACCCAAGGCACTGCATACTGACCCAGATCAAACTCTCTTTTTAATTTCAAAACCATCTGATAGCAGTGCAAGAGTGCCAACACAGCAAACACTGACCAGCTGACACATCTCTACTGATACAGAGCAGGACAGCTCAGACAGAGCTGACACGTGCTCTGCAATATGTTCACTGCTGTTTTAAAACAGGAGATTACACCAATGCCCCATTCAGAAGATGTCAGACTGTGTTGGCACATGGTCACAATGTGTTGTTACATGGTAATTTTCCCCTCAGCCCAAATATCACTAGCTAATGTTCTGGCCAGCCACTGCAAGGTAATCCCAGGCAGAAAGAAAATCCCAAATTCTTTCACTGTTAAGTCTGTGTACAACATAAGACAGACTTTTTTTTCCCCCTTGTGTTTCAGCCTTTTGCCTGGCTGCAAGGAGGCAGGGGTTTAAGAAGAATACATAAAAAAATGCTTTCTTAATACTAGCTGCAAATTCACCTGTCTCCTCAATGCTGATACATTTTCCTTCAAAAGTTTGCATCCTTTCACATCTTTGCAGTCCTTCCATGTTCCTGCTCCTGTTCCTCAGCAATAGATAAGAAAACTTCAAAACCTTGCTCTGCACTGGCAATAATGAGATTCAAAAGAAAAGATTTTTTCCAATCTTTCTACATAAAAAAGGCCTGAATCAGAACCCAGCAGTGCACAAATATTACTCATGTCATTGACACTAAGAAAAGGGGAGCTGTGAATAAAAAATGTTAAAAATGAACACAAGGAGCATTGTTTGCATATCAGAAAAATTAATCTACATAGAGAAGTGTAAGAGCCTGCAATTCAGAAAGCAAAGAATTAGGACAGCCCAGCTGAGAATAATTTTCTAGCCAGTTAATTTAATTGCATAAATCATTCCTTTGTTAGCAATAAAGAGATATAATTAAAATGAGATTGCTTCTCATTTCTATTCTCTGGAAACTAAAGGAATTGATTTTGGGGAAAGCATTCTTCCAAATACCAGATCGGCAAATTACATTTACCTTTTTAGAAAGGCTAAATTATTTTGCGCTAATATCATGGAGGGTTTAATTAATTATAGATCTGCCATATGATCTTAAAGAAATAATTTACTTAATGCCCACAGAACAGAAGTTTGTAAGTGCGCATATCCCTCTGATAGATGGTGTGCAGATTTTTACAAACAGGTCAGAAGTTGAACAGGTGGCTGTCAGGAGAAATATGAGAAAATATAATAAATGTTTAAAGATGGGGGATGGTTTGTTAAATATAAAAGTACTGCTTCCTATTTATTGGCACATAGCTGGATTACTGTTCTTTGAACCCCTCGGAACTGATTTTCTTCTAAATATTGTAGTGATGGTTGGTTGCTATCCACAAATCTTCAGTGCTCAATAAGCATTAACAGATTAATAACAGAACAACAATCAGAGCAAAAAACATGAAGCCCACCTATTAAAACAGAATATTACTTTGGCTGAATATTGCAGGGGTTGGCCACAGTCAGGTCCTTAACAATACTGTAACACAATACATCTAAATACCGAAGTCCTACAGCCACGACTGTCATACTGTACATCATACTTTGTAGGCTCTGCTTTCCTCTCACAAAGCTTCAGAGAATTACAGACCTGGGGAGATCACGCAGGTATCGAATTCCCTCTTCTGTGCTTATGGCCAGCCAGGCAACAGGTCTCAAATAGAAAAGACCAAAACCAGCCTATGCTACACGTGTACCACACACCACAGCACTTCGCCCAAAGTCCCAAGTCTTAAGACCTGCAGTAAAAACAAAGGCTGTAACATGCGACACAGCAACACCAACACTCCAGCTTTCACCAACACAAACACAGAAAAGTAGAAGCGTTCCCAGAAATAGATAAGAGTCTTCTCAAATCTTCATATGCCCGCAGTTCATATGCCCCACTAGAAAGGGGTAAACCAGCATCTGCCATTGTCATCTGATGGGAATTCTGAAGTTTAGAGATCAGCGTAGCACGGAGTTTGCAAGCAGGACACACCAGCTGATCACTCAAAATAGTGTCATGCTAATGGGGAAATACTAAAGGTCCATACTAACACCCTGTCTGTATCGGGCCCAGTTCCTATGGATTCTGGGGAGGAAGAAAACCTCGGAAGCTTAGTTAATGGATAAAGTTGGCAGGGTGGAAAGGGACTCTTTCTATATGAGGGTTGACCCAGAGAAATCCTTCATCACAGAACTCGTATTGCTGTTCATGCCACAAGTTCCTTCTAAACCTCCCCTCACCAGACTGAGCTTCCTTCTAGTGGAGTCTCCTCTTCAGCTGTAAGATTCCTTCCATGGTCTTATCCAAGTACCTTCACTAGGCTGACTGCAAGCTAGTTTCCAAATTTCATTCCTTTGAAGGTTAAGAACTCCTCTACCCCAAATGCAGTTATAAAGGTATATACATAATATACATACAGCTTCATTTGGGGAACTTGTCTTCTCTGACCATGCTCTCCTTGTAACTAATTACCATGCCAGAGACCTCAGATACAATGGTGAGATGGTGGGGAGGGGAGGAAGAAAAGCCACACCACACACAACCAAACTTTTCATCTTCCATTAACAGCCAAAAAGGCTAAAAAGCAGGAGGAATGCAAGGAAGAGCTAAGTGACTTGAACAGTTAAATCAGCTGTGCTTGGCTTCTGCTGAAGCAGCCCCATGCACTCTCCCTGGCCAGGCAAGCATCACAGTCTCATGAATACTTCAAGTGAGTTCCAAACACCACACTGTCAGAGAGGGGGCAAGTCAGGCAGAGGTCTTGCATATCCACTCCAGGCTTCTCTCTACCAGAAAGGAAGAACAGACACCCCTTTCTACATTTGAGACCACTAGTAATTGCATGGACTTTTGTCATGCTGCCCACTCTCTCAATTGTCCTTTTCAGTCAGGTAAAAACTGCCACCTTTCCACCTCCCTCCTGGCTTCCCCTGCCATCGAGGATTCCCAAATCCGATGCTCTTAAAGCAAAGAACAGACTGCTAGGTACAAATTCCAGTCAGGCTACTTTGATGAACTCTCCAAACATCCACAGAAACTTTTCTACAGATCTCAGACATGTAGTAAGCTGCATCATTTCCAAGGAGGACACATCCTTATGCAGTAAACCCTACAGCCTATGGAACATCTCAGTAACATATCTGCCTGGCAACTCTGCTCTCAGTACCAGCTCAGCCCATCTTCCCTGGGTTCTGCAGCAACAGAAGCTTCCCAGGATCAGCGCAGCCAGTAAGTCATTCCTACACACAACCCCTCATACACATACTGCCTCATAAGCTCTTCCTTTTCTATGTGTTTTGGAACAGGGGGAACAGAAACAGCCTTGTCCCATGAACGTTGTTCCCTATGCAGGCCACCATTGCATAGTGACAGTACTCTCATCATTAGAGAGGCTGCTGTGAATGACAGCGGGTAAGCAGAGAGAAGGCTTTGCATGCAAGAGTTAAATAGCAGATAGATTAGATCTCATCATTTGATATTTCCAGGAAAAGTATTGTGTTGCTATGGAAACCTCAACATAACATGGGTTTTCCCTCTTTTGTTTGTTCGTTTTCTACAAACACTGGCCTCTCCCAGTCCTCTCCAGGGGGGCTTGCAGCTCATAAAAACAATTTTGGTTTGGTTTTTTTTTTTTTTAATGTCCACTTTTCTTTGCAGGTATATTTTTCAGTACATTGTCTTTCACAATATCACTGCCACAACCTCCAAACTCTTCTTTTGCAACAAGTAGTCCATAATTTGCTACCAATTAGGAAACTCTGTTCCTAGGCATGTTGCTCTCTTTCTCCTTGGGGAAAAAGAAAGAAAAGCCTCGTGGTAATCAAACTGATCCTTTTTGGGCTTCATTCAGGGAGAAGCCACATTTACAATCCCCCTTCTCCCAGAGTCAGCAACATGCACCTCTAGTGATTGTGTTCTAGTGCTTGTAAGGACCTGTCTTACTCTAGGCATTGCAGGTACTTACTCCCAAATTGCAACAGCTCTGCCCATGAACTTTCCATCTAGAAAGTTAGACCAAATCCCAAAAGCAAGCTAAAACCACTAGAAATGGACTTTTTATTGCAGTAGGGTCAGACAGTCACATCAAAGCAAGGAACATAGCAATAAACAAAGCAAGGTCCTGTGGATTCTTCCACGTTAGATAGCCCAAGCCTCATCAGTGACCATACGCATACAACTTGAAGATGCCAGATGAAAATCTACAATACTACTACAAACTGGCAAAGGATCACATACAGGCAGGGACACTTGCAACACCCTGGAAGGGTCACCTCACCTTGCCCATCACACGGTCTCTTTTAGATTGTCAGCACTGTAGGGCAAAGACCACCAGGGACTGTTACACAATATGTAACACAGCCAAGAGCCAAACCTGATTCTGTCCCATTGGTGCTACAAAAACAAAAGTGATGCAAGGCGACAAAGAATGACAGGAGCAAACCTGACCCAATCCCCATCAAGTCATGCACACATGCAAAACAAAAACTTGGTCTCTACCTTGCAAGACATCAGTGCAGTTTTTATAAACTGCAACTGGGTTTCGCCACTCTGGAGCCACCCTACTGTTACTGAACCACAGACTGCAGAACAGCAAGGGAGCACCCAAACCTTTTGGGGTTAAGGAAACAGAAGTGTATTGTAGAAGTGCCGATACATACCTACCATTCATTTTCTTACATCCACTAGCATCAAGAAAGTCCACTGTAATCAGCATTCTGCAAGCATTTTCATGGTAATGTTAGCACTAAAAATACCACAAATTAAGAGAGTCCCTTGAATGCCACAGAAGAGAGGCCAACTGAGTGTGAAATGCCATGGAGTTTCATTACATCACATACAGTTGTCCCCGTTTAGAAGGCCTCAAGAAACAGAGGATTCCCTTTTTAGCTTTGGAAAATGAGGCATTTGGCAGGCAAAGAGAATTTGGATATTCAGCTCAAAGTTTTCCTTGTTTTTATTCCCAGGTATCCCTAGCCATTTATTTTACTCTATTATAAGATTACCCTTAATGAGTCTGATGGAAACATCAAGAGAATCTTTCCAAAAGGAAAATGTCCCTCCGGACACAAGACTTCAATGCACAAAAGCATTTACCTGCCAGGTTCCATTTGTTTGTTCTGCGCCTCACAACCACAGGATTTACGCACATACGCTTCACCTCAACATCAAAGCACAGATTCATGTACGTGAGCCTTTCATACTCACTCCTAGAGCAATCACCTGCACAGACTACAGAGAAGTGACTACCAAGTGCAGGCGCTATTATCTCCTTTCCCCAGACTAGTTCTTACCTCAGCAGCATAAAGGGTCATAACCTTAGATGGAAGTACCTGTTGATAAGCTTTGGAGACTCAGCACCAGCTAAAGGTGGCTTCAGTGCCTGAGCAAGCTTTACTGAAGCTAAAAGGGCACTTCAAAGCTGAGTCCCACTACTCTATAATGCAACATGACTTCATGGGTACTGGTGACCTCAAAACACCCTTTATATCGTCTAGTCAGAAGACAACACCAAGAAGGACAGAGCAGCTTTTGGCAGTTTGGATGGTCTTCACACAAAACTGACCTTCAGTTGTCTGAAATCTTTACAGAAAAAAAAGTTTTAACTTTCAGTTTACCTGGTCCTGGCCAGTCCTAGAATATACGAATGTCAAGCTGCAAAGTTGTTATTCTGGGGCTGGAGATTCAGCAAGTTTCTTTGGCTTCCTCAAAGCTGTGTCAGAAACAAAAGGTGACTTTACCACCACTGTCTGTGCCAACAGCCCCACCAAGTGGCCAAACACACCTACATCTCTTTCAGCTCATCCTACAACCAAAGCAGAAACGTCTCACAAAGACCTGTTGAAAACTACAAAATTTGCTCACCTAACCCAGCCCTACCCACTTTCCCCAAAGCCCAACAGAAAGAGGGCCTCCGAGGCAGAGTTCTGAAGATCTTCCTTCCAGCAAGACTGTGGAGTAAAGGCAAAAAAGGGACTGAAAAAGAGGCTTGCTTCCTTCACAAGGAAAGCAGCAAGACATACAAGCAGGGGAAGAGGTTATCACACAGCCTCTTAAAGTTTTGTTCACGTACTGTGCCAAGCCATAATCTAAGTTGCCCACCCATTTCCCAGCTTACCCATTACTACTTTTTCTACTTGCAAGGATACCAAAGGTGGTGTAAATTCTTCAAAAAGTTGGAACAAATCCCTGTCCTCCCTCTGAGATAACACATCCTCATGGGCAGGAGACGCTTACCTTCCTTTTTAATAGTTTATGGCATGGAATCTGTGCAAAGGAAGGATACTCACAAATAACAGGAAATTCAAGCTGTGCTGTCCATACATATATTCTGGATGTTCATGTCTGAGCTTGTAAGAGGAGGTATTTTCACCTCTGTGTTAATGTACAGCACTCTCCCAGAAGTACAGCAGCTGCATATGTCAACTCTGCTGATAAGCTCCATGCCCTCTCCTCTACTCTACCTATTTCCCCCCATACACACTTTTTATTTTTAATTCTAAACTAAAACTGTTCACATCTGAGGAAGGAGGTTTGGGGACAGGCGATGGACAAGCTGACAGACAATCCATCTTAAACTTCCTGCTCCTGGAAAGTGACCTTACAGAGTGGTAACTTATATTCAACACTGACCTTCAGGGTGATCTAAGATACTGCCAGATCTAGGCAGGTCCCCTAAAGAAAAGCTCTAGTAAGATCCAGACTGTGCTAAATCTGGCTCTGCTCTATATCAATCTGAATTGGCATCAAAGTTACCTGGTTACTCAAGCATACAAGCAGAGGTGTAGAGCCAAGTTTACAAGATATTTATACAAAGACAGAGTAGGCATTAAGTGTCCCACATAGGTTAGTATGCTCAGATCAGGGCTACATCCTACCCTGCTTTCCCAAAGGTCACCAGAAGCAGAACACATATGGCCTTCCACACATGGAAGACATCCACATGTGGCCCAACAAAAGTAATATGAACAAGTCGGATACTAAACAAGCCCATCTTAGAGCAAAAGATCTGACAACTATTAGCACGAGAGGGAAAGTGGTTACTGCTTAAAAGGACATTCTAGATCATTATATAGCTACAATAATATTTTACTATGCAGAAAAAATAGGCAGCATTTAATCTACATATGACTATAAAGTAGCTAAGCTTTTCTGAAAAGACCTGGCATCTTCAGGTTGACCCAAGTAGCCCAAGCAAAAGATAAGCATTTGTAACTGGATCTAGATGAGAACACCTGAACAAAGAAAAAGTCTTGTAGGTATGAGATCAGCTACAGAAATTCAGAACAAGGACTTATCAGTCTGCACTAGATGTTTAGAATACAGATATATTATAAAGCCACATTAATAGCACACATTAATTATTGGTCCTTGTGTGTTACTGATGCTGCTTCACATCACCCAAGTACTCTCATTGTTGATCTACCCAAGAACAGGCGCTAGCACCACAGCAAGATGAAGCCTGAAGTCAAAGTGGAAGTATGGCCAGTGGTAAACATCAAGGCTGATATGGAGGTTTCCCAGACTGGGTGAATAGCTGAGATCAACTCACAAGACCACTGGAACAATACCTTCTTACCTTTGAGCTTTTATCTTAAAAATCTGGCAGACTACATCTATGAGAAAAATTATTTTTCAATTCAGCAGTACACAAGATATAAGCAATGTGTATGTTGGGGAACGTGCTAATATTAGTGGTTTTTTTTTTTCCTAGGAGGAGTTTGTAGGGAGCAACAGGCTTTTATGGCCAAAGGAGAACAAGGTATCTTTTCTCACATAAGAGTTCTGCTAGAAGGAAGAAGTGGGGAAAAACCGCAAAATAAAATAAGCGGCATCAATACCATAATAGAGTTAGGGACGTTGCTGAAACATCTACAAGCTATTCTTGCCCAGGTGGGCAACCAAAATTACTTGATGCCATATGCACTCAAAGGGGAGACACTACATACACACACTAGACTAACATGTTCATATGGAATACTCACCTCAGTAGCAATTATATGTTTGCTTACAGGATTGGGAACTAAGAATATTTTTCATATTACTCTTTAAATATCTAGCTGCAAATATACTCATGCATGCAGTACTTCTAAAGATTTTACCCTGAAATAATCTGTGTGTTGGTTATAAGATGTAGTCATGAACACCACTGTTATCGATGTAGGTTTTTTGTGGGTTTTGTTTGTTTTAAAAACTCATCAAAAATACCATTTGACCCAAATACTACAGGCGGCATACACACAGCTAGGCTAGAAACCAGATCAGGGTACAGCTCTCAGCCTTAAAGAGCAAAACCACACCACAGTCCCACCAACCAACAGCTGCACTAGCAAGCTGAAGGGGCAGCTCAAAGGAGGCAAGACTGGAATCCTTTAAGGCAAAGCTAAATTGAAACATACACATTAGATCAGAGCCCTCCTCAACACAATCTTGGAATGCCTAGCCCTAAGAAAAGCTCTCATTTACCACATAAGCATATATTGGTGGGAAACTAAACAAGAGCTATAAAGGAATCAGAGATTCACATACATTTAACAAGGGAGACTGGGAGGATCACTTAAGCCTAAGGGAGGAGCATACAGAGCTGAGCATAACCTTTTCAAAAGTCTGTAACAAGGCTGCTATTTTCAAGAACCAGCTTCTTCATTGCTTACAGAATATTGTTAGCAACTAAACACATTTGAAACAAGTGAGACCAGAAAGCCTTGCACCCAAGCAGTACAATGCAAATTTGCTACAAGTTTTGTGTAGTATATGAAATACTGATGTACGTGCAAAATTAAGTACATGCAAACCCCCCCACACACATTTAAACTCTTCTGCCAAGCTGTGTATCAGCTACTGACATTCAGTTACTCTCACAGGTAGACCACAGGAAAGGCTGTGAAAGTCTCATTCCGCTAAGCCTAGCCTGACTATTCTTTTCTATCAGCTTCATAATAGATGTCCATTTATAATTCACTTATTTCACACCAGTGTCTCAAAATAAAGGAATGCTGCAGTTTTCTTTCCTTTAGGCCTTGGCAAAGTCATCTAGGCATTTAGACAAGAGTATTAACAAAAAAAGAAAATCTTGAATAACTGCCCTCTTGAGGGAAATTGAGCTGTATCACCCTAGCAAAGCCATCCTCCCTTCACTGCTATTCAGGTCACACTAAGACTCCCCCCACTGTCTTGCCATATGGTTCAAGAAGAGTGGAAGTTCTTGAAAAGCAGCAGTAGACTCACACCTAGGAATCAATTATCTCTAGATAAAATATAGTTTTGGTTATGTTTTATTTATAGGTATTTTAGGTACAAACAAGTAGGCCACTATGAAGGCACAAGAGCCTACTACAAATACACAAATGTGCCCCTGGAAATCAGAAGTTTTGTTTCTTCACTAATTGCGGCCTTTTATTTTACCAAACAGCTGGTGTTGCAAAACCCAACAGCAGGAACCAGAATCTAGCATTTTCTTTGTCCTGCAAATTCCCAGTCACTGGGCTATACAAGCATGATCTCTCTAGCCTAAGAATCTTGATCTTTATATGCAGTTTCCTGAAGGACAGTAAGCTTATATATATATATTTAAATACAGTAAGCTAATACATATATTTACATATACAAAGCACCATCACCATATTGATAATCATTCTTTGGAACTAATCTGACAACAGAGGTAAGAACAGGAGTCAGCCTTTTGGCACCTCAGCACTCCTGTTTCCAACCAATTAAAAAAAGCCACTAGCTTATCCCATCAAATTCATCTACTGGCTGGAATAATCCCTTGTAGTATCTATTTGAAGTTTTTGGAAATCTCTTTCCTGAGAGCTGCTGTAACATCCAGGCTGTGGAGCACAACCTCCAACCAGTCTTTATGAGAAAGCAGATACTACTGCTAGCTATGTTTATAGATTACCAAGTCACATGATCTTACTTTATAATCTTTACAGCACCACAAAAAAGCCACACCCCAAAGTTCTCAGAGAAGTTAGGAGGAATGTTTGGCTTCCAGTACCTTGTCAAGCTGGGATATAGGCTAGACTGACATGAGAAGCAGGGATATCTCAGGGAACACTCTACACAAGCCTTGCCATCTATCTTCAAGAATTTCATAGTATTGTAAGTCTGAAAAAACTAAAAGTTATTACACAGTCATCAAGTTAATTAGCAAGTAATGCTAATGAGAAGGAACATTTTCCCACAGATAGTATCTGTGTCGCACTAGAACCCATGTTATGGCAAAGGGAGTGCAGCACACCTGCATATGAAGAACACACCACCTTAACACACAGCACAAAAGCAGAGATTCATTAAAAAAATCACTTTCAAAGCACAATATCCAAAACATCACTCATTATTCCATGTGTTGTCTAGTGCATTAAATCCATAGATACTTTTTCTGTGCCTTGCATGTACTTAACATCTTTAGCTCTTGGAAAAAAAAAAAAATCAACTGCCTTAGCAGTTAAGACTTTTGCTAGTCTCTAAACCACATGATGCTGCATAACATTGCAGGACTGTTGGGATGAAGAGTACACTCAAAAACACAAAGTTGTGTTATACACGCATTCCTATAACACTGGCTATATATGGTGGAAATGGGAAAACTGTAGGAGAAGCTTTGTACTAGGTTAAGATTTGCAGATTAAAAGACTTTCACCGAAAAGTTTCACATGCTACAATGTAAGAAAACCTCAAAGCAAAAGAGGAGCCGATGCCTTCGTAAGAGCTTTAGAAGCAATGATCACCTGCTGTTCCTAACTGACTTGCTAGCACCTCTAGCTAATAACAGAAGTTGAAGAATTAAAACTAGAAAGATATCATCTATATAGGCTTGAATCCTCCTCTCTTCATTATGAAAAACTTTTAGTAGTACATGTTTGTACAAATGTACAAGCCAAATTTTTTAAATGAGAATGTTATGCCAAGTCAGTTGGGAAAGTGAGGAGGGAAAAAGACATAAGAGAAATAGGGTTAAATATCCTTATATCAACTATTTTAAAAATTAACATTTTACTTCTGGAACAAACTGAGTGCCATCACAAGTTAAAGTACAAAATACTCATCTATCTCATTTTTTTAATAGGATTAAGCAGCCAAACAGACTTTCTAACAAACACAAATGAGGGTTCAATACCCCACAGAGCAGGAACGGTGAGTTCAAGAATCTAGAGGCATCGTACTGTTCACAGAAATGATACTTTTGAGTGTTTACAGTCACCAATATTCATGATGAGAGTAAGTTGGCATTTACATGGATGCTACTGCTCCATCAGGATTTAAGATTAATTGAAAAATGGTACTGGAATACCACCTGTTACTGACTTATCTTGAACAGTGTGTCCATTCAGGCCAGACCAAAGCGCCACGTCTTCCAGATCAAAGTTTGCAGAACAGTCTCTACAAAAAGCAGGATTCTGTCTAATTGTCAAGCAATTCGGTGTTAGCATGACTTGCATTATTACTGCTAAAAATCAGATACTGACTGAAACAATACAAACAGTATTTTCTTATCCACACTAGTGAGCTCACGACATCAGGATCTGTCTAGAAAGCTAAGTGTGTTCTGAAACAGTTTTTGAGAAAGCTAGCTTTTGCCTGGAATAATTATTCATTCATACAAAGCACAAGCTCTTGAGTTCAGATATGAGTATAAACATAATGAAAGTGGAATACAAGTGAAGACAGATCTAAGAAGTACTTCCAGGAGTCTGAACTCTAAACAGTCCCTTCTTCAGTTCAGCAATTTTATCTTCTCTTGAGGCTGCATAACTCTTTGCTGTCTTAATGAGAGAATCATGACGTTTCTCCAACCCAGCCTTCAGATTTAGGTATATTTCCTAGAAAGAGGAGATAAGGTGGGGGAAAAAAATCCATAAGCAAAGTTAAAGTTTATGCTTTATAAGGATTTAAGTGAGAGCGGTCTGCTGGTCTTGAGTGATTTCAAAAAGTACCTCATCCCAGGCTTAAGCAGCAGCATTCACAGAACACAGGAAAGTTACAAAACATCAGAAGAATAAAAGCAGCCACAAGTAAAATGTCGATGTTGTGATTCTGTTGTAACTCTAGTGGTCACAATACTAAGAGGGTCAAACAACCAGCACTAGCCCAATATTCACACTACTACTGTCCCATTCTGTGTTAACCCATGTCACCAAGGTCTCTGCCACTGTGACTGCTGCTATTACCCTCCCAGCATGGAAAGTATTTCGGTAATGAACAGATAGTATGAGACACTACAGGCAGACTGTGATCCCCTACTCCCAACCCATCAGGATTTCTGCCTCTTTCCAAAGCTGAGCTGGACAGTCATCTTCCCAAAACCCTAGGAAGAAAGGATTTATGTGGTCCTCTACTTGCGAGAGACTGTGCAGAGCATTATAGTACTGCCCATCAGTACAACATGAATATTAAGCTTCACAGGCCAAGTCCCAGTGGCCAAAGAAAGAAAAAAAGAAGTCTGACTGCTTAGAGCTGGAAGTACTGCGACACAGAAATGGACATTTCGATTCTGTGATTCTGTGTGACATCATGGCACTAGCATAATATCTGCTACAGGCACAGGTGAGAAGACAAGTTTAATGTCACCTCCCAAAAATACTAGACAATCACACCATTCCAGAGCCTCCTCTGCAAAGCCTGCTTCCGTGGACTATCTACAACCTGCAGAGATGACCACAAGCCCTAGCAACCCAGTGGAACCACAAGCAGGAAATGCTCTTCCTCCCACTAGCCACCCAAACCACCACCTGCACAACCTGCTCATTGTTCGGGCCAATAAGTGTTCCTTTATTTTACACAGCCCAAAGTTAAAAATCAGTTTTGAGAATACCAAACAGGATTCCTTTAGGAAAAAAACTCACCTTGGCTTTCATTTCTTCTCTTTCAGCATTCTCCTTCAGCTGCTGAATTTTGAACCTTGTCTGTTGGATTTCCTTGTGAATGGCTGTCACTTTATCATATACAGCACCCCTCTTCTCCTGAACTCTGTTACAATACCTAAATGTGGGAGAAAAAAGTTAGCACTGAGCCATTTGACTAATTCCAGATTAAACTTAACCCCACAATGAGAAAAGCTTGCATTTTATGAGCATGAAACTAACAGCTTCTAGAAGCAATGCTGTATAGAATTTACTTGCTTGGAAATTTGTCCAATTCTTAAACAACTTAGGTACAAGCAGCAAAAATCAAAGTGGAGTTAGAGGAGTATGTTGAAGATGCACAGTTGGTGCCAAGTCAAGGCAACTGAAGTGACTCCAGTGCAACCAGCCCAACAGACAGCTGGACACTACATCTTGCTGCCTTTGAGTAATGCAGTACGGGTGTCAGTGGAGAACCCTGCCTAAAGGCCAGCCACTGGACAAGGTTAAAAACAATATAGCTGCACCTGATATTTCAGCATGATTGAACGTCACACATTTTCCTTCACCTCAGATCCCCTCCCACCAAGTCAGAGCTCAGATCCCATACATCTATGTATGTCATCCACAACTTCCAGTCCATCATTTCACTGCATCCCAAACAGAGATCGAACAGTATTTCCCCTGCTTGCAGGTAAATTCAGATTATCTCCAGCTGTGAGCTGCCATGTAATCAAAGGGTTGGTGCAGGAACAGGAGATCTACTCTGGCTTCAAGTGCAAAAAACACCTACCAGTTTATACTAAGAGTTTGTACCATAATTACAGTTGGAACTGTAGCAGCTGCTTTCTCTAAAGAATGGCTGAAATAACTCATACTTAGAGCCTACTTACAATCTTCCTACCTCAAGGGAAGAGTTGGGACACATTCTGTTATTCACCAGCAAAACCTCTTGTTTTCAAACCAAGGTTACCCCCCTTCCCCTCTTGCTTATCAAAGCATCTAATTTTATCACTCAAGGGAAATATCTAACATGTTAAGAACAGATAAATTGGCAGCAACTTTTAACATAAAGGAGCATTAGATTATATTATTTTCATTCTTTATTTGGAAGTAAAAATAGCTTTTAATTAATCTCCTTTAGCAGGTACAATGCACTAGATGAGGAGCAAAGGAAGCTTGGGAATCTTGCTGCTATTCTACACAGCACACAAGCCTTTCAGCGTGACTAAATCTTAGTTGGCTCTCTCAGCTATGTAGAAGCAGCTCTCTTCCATCATAGTTAATCTACCCAGCCAATAACTCTCCATACTCCCTTTCCTATCCATGTACAGAAAAAGCATTATACAATAAGCTTTGTCTATAACAGTTCAGCACTTCTGATCTCACAGCGAAGCCATGACCTTACAACACTGCAGTTTGCTGCTGCAGAAGTGACTGCTGGGCTGTAAACACTGCCTTGCAACTTGCCTTTAGCACACAGTAGGAAGGATGATGGGCTAAGAGGCTTTGATCAAATTACACTTTTCCTTTTGTTTTAGAAGCATCATGTCAGGATAATACTCCTCTGAGATACAAGCCCCATTTCCCCATGGGTCTTGAACATCTTTGATAATGAGCAAAAGTGGCAAGGGAAATTATGAAAAATTCATGAAAGGCAAATGGGGCTTTGTTGAAGTCTGATAAGTTGGAAAATTATCCCAATGTGACATTCTCTTTAAGAAGATAAAAGAATCAAGAATAAGCATTATAAATTAAATTAGTGCTCCAATAAAAGAATTGCTGTCAAGTCACATTGCAATTATTGATTTGAGACCCCAAGTCCCTGCCTGCAGCATTACTGGTCTTCATACAAAGCTATCCCATATCACTCATTTTCTTCTTACTGCTAAGCTACATGTTTGTACCAGGCATGAACTTTGGTAGCACATAACGAAGACATAAAGTAGCATCAGGCAGAAATGTCAACTCATCCATACTCAAATGTGGTCTGTTTATATTGCTCAACATCTTCACGCTTCTTTTTTATCCTTATTTCAGCTGTAGACAGCTTCTCGTGTTTTGCAGTGACCAGTCTCTTTAAGGACATTTCATCCGTCTTCCCCTTTTTCAGCTCTATCTGAGCACTCTCAAGCTGGTCCTCCAGATTTCTGACCTATAATACATAAGAAGTATTGAAATAAATTAAATGGGGGAAAATAATCAAAACAGCATACCCTGTTGGTTTACTAAGATTAGAACTAGCTTCCTGCTTCTGAAGATCTGATTGCTAACCAATTCTCTCAGTTAAACCCCAGTTCCCTAGTCTTTATCTGATTTTAAATACATCCAAATGGACAAGATCTCAGAAGTTACTATGAGCTCTTCTATAGCTCTTAGCCAAGGGCAATTTGAACATATGCTGTACAAATACCCCAAAAAACTGCATATAATTTTTCAAATGCCCTGAAAAACTGCCTTCTCCCAAAACTGAGTAGCAAATAGCAAGGTACTGTATTGTGACAAACATTTCATCAGGGAAAGGCTAGCTTAGTAATATTAATAAAGTTAAGGCACTTAAGACATGACTCTTCTTGAAGTAGTAATTTTTTTTGCTCTTAGTTTCTGCTCTCTAGGCAGAAGAAACCAGATCTCACTTTCCTTCTTCCATCATTTCCTACCAACAACCCCAAGACAGTTCAAACTATTTTAGGTCAGGTTTCTATGGCAACAAAGGCTTTGACTATTAAAAGTGGCCAACAGTACATTAGCTAGTGGCATGCAGCAAAGCAGCAGCTGTGTTTTATTGATGTTTTTAAGAATGAGATTTTGAAGTTACCCAAATTCTTTTGGGGGAAGAGGAGATATAGGAACTTTCAATACACAGACATTTACTGATGATGACCCATCTTGCTTAGACATTAAATTCTCTCTAGTCAGACACAATTTGGATAATACAAACCTCTGATAATACGCTGGCCAGTCTCTCCACATTTGCTCCCTGTCTTTCCATCTTCTTTTGATATAACTGCACCTCCAGTTGGCACGACGGCAGAACCTCAACTAGGTCTCTATAACCTTCATATTTTTCAATAACTTCTTGCTTTAAAGGGAAAAGTCTTATTAATAAAACAGCTTTGGAGTTCAGCAGTTATTTTGTATAATATTAATGCATATTGACTTTTGCACCCATTCCCTCATTTAACATACACCGGAATATTTAGTAGTTACTGAAATTATATTTTCAGTTTGTAAAACAAGTATTTATTTGGAAAGCACAGGAAAAGTGACATGCAAGCATTTTACACCGAACTAACTGGCTTGTTATAAGAGCTTTCAGGACAGAAAAATTGCATGGTGAAGAAATTCTATACTGTATAACAGGAATTACGTAAAAGATTATAAAACGTCTAGAATTACAGCAATAAAATTTACATCTTTGTAACAAAAATACCTAGGAATACAAAGTTATGCAAGCTCCATTCATGTATGAGCAATCATGAACTACAAACATTTAAAAACTGGACATTACTATAAAAAAAACTAGGAAGGGGAACTCTGCATTCAGCATACTAACAGAGGCAGCCACCAAGTCCAGAAATAGAAAACGATAGCAGAGACACTATGAACCATGTGTTCTAAATCCAAGTATGTTTGTGAGCTGCCAAAATATTGTCGTCTCTTGCAAACAAGCAGACAGGTATTGTATAGTATAGATTCAAGAGTTCTACACCTAGTTTCTCAAATAAACAGTTCTCATTGAGGACAAAGCAGCAGTGACTGCAATCCTACTTTAATTAAAAAAAAAAAACCACAATCAAAACAAAGGTAGCACCCCCCCCAACACCAACAAACAAAACCAACCAAAACCAAAGACACACCCTCCGCAACCAACCTTCAATTTTCTCTGAAGTTGTGATTTCATTTCAGACTAACCACTGTTCTGTTGATTTTTGACTAGAAGTGTAAGTCATTCAAGAAGCAGTTCTAGATGATGACAGTTCAGTAAAACATGTGCTTTTATTTCCTAATAGAATACCTACTTGTGTGGACAGAGGAAAACCTCACCTTTGATCTCTTGAGTTTCTTAACAGTCTCTTTCATCAGTTCTTTGTAATTTTTCAGTTCCTCTGGACTCTCCACAATTTTTGATTTCAGCTGCTCTTGCTCTTCTTTCAAAGTAGCCATTGTCACTTTAAGCTCATTCTAGTTAACAACACAAACACACTGCCAATGTTAGCAATTAGGTGAACAAAGAGGAATTGTGAGGCATAGTTTGCCAGGATCTTATGATTAGACAGGTTCTCTTCTCTGTTGCAAGTCATTCCTTATTAGAAGGTTTGTTTTTAAAATAAATTCCTCCAAATAGCTTTAACATTCCCAAAGCTGTTAACAGTCCATTTTGCTCCCTGAACACACGTACAGGGGTGCCATACTAAGTGACAAGAACAGCACTTAACTAGTACTCTACAAAAAGCCTGCCAGCCAGTACATATTACTAGCAGCTCGCTCCTTCAGAACCCGTCACCTAGGGCAACTGAGGCAGTTACTGCAGGGCTTCAGAGCCAGCTGTATCAACCTGGTAGAAGAACAAGCCTCCTGCACAACCTCTCAAAAGAACTCCTGTTTTATTCCCACCAGGTTGGTGGCTGCCTCATTAGCCATTCTATGCACCCAAGGTAAGCCCATAGCTTCTCAGAAGTCCAGATTTCTTGCCCTTTAACAGATCAGCTTCCTGAACACAGACAAAGCTTCACATTGCAGAGACATGTATTTAAAGTTAACAACAAAACAAGCTACAAAACAAGTAAAGTTTCAAAAAAAAAAAGTCAAATCAGTCTTCTAAAAGTCTAATAATCACCACCTGAACATTGCCTAGCTCCAAGGTCCAATTTTATCTTAGAAAGAGAGACAATCTATTAGTTGATCTGAGATGCAATCTACAGCCTACACCTACAGAGGTGTACTTACCAGTTTTCGGGTACTCTCTGCAATATCTGACTTCTTCTGTGAAATCACTTCTTGCAAAGCTGTCTAAAAAAAAAAGCAAACTTTAAATAAGCATCTCTACAGCTGCTATCTCCTTTACCCTTCTATCATAGATCTGTCTACAAGAGAAATCCCATTTACAGTTTCTTTGGAGTGCCACAACTAACAGACAAAAATTGCAGTCTATAAGACTTAAAAGACAGGGAAGGAGAACATTGTCGCAAAAGCCACTGGGAGCACTAGGGACACAGCCAGCAGTAGGTAACTAGGAACAGGGATAAGAGACGGACTACCTCTATTCTTACTGACCCTGGCAGCATTATACACACATAACCTTCTTCGCCAGAGGCACTGTTCTTGAGAAAAAACTAACTTAATACAAGGTCCCTAATAATACAGAAGTTAAACACATGGTTAACAGTATTAATTACTAGAGACATGACTTAACATAAAAGCCCCTAACCACAGATTTTTTGCTTTGTTTCTTTTCCCCAAAGCCAGAGAAAAGGTTACCTACAAGACCTTAGAAGCAAGTTGCCATTGCTGGAAAGCTACCCCTGCAACCACCCTACTCTTTCTGCCAGGCATTCCCCCTTGGGTGACCCTTCTTAGGTCTCATTTCCTGCCGTGGCTCACCTGCAGTTCCAATTCTTCAAATTAAGGTGGAAAACAGAGGGAAACAAACATACCACACTTCTGAACAATAACACAGGTATCTCCCACGTCATTGCAGTAATACATTTCAAAAAGAAAGAGCTAAATACACTTTTGTATTCCCTAAGTCTGATTTCAAGTATGCAACATTTCACTGTAAGGAATATGAAACAATGACCCTTGTTTTAAATCAGAGAAGTCCCCTTTATCCTTTGTAGAAGTAGGGGGGGAACAAAGTCAACAGAAATAAGGAACATCTATGATCAGAAGCCACAGCAGGATTTCAGAGAAATATATCACAAGATCATACTTGCTTCCGACGATAGTCTTGCCTTAGCAGTTGCTCCAGTTCTCGAATATTATCTGTCAGTTGCTTGACCTCTGCTTGATGTTCAACTGGAACAGTGCTAAGCAAAAAAATAAAGATATTGGACAATTTCAGCATCAGTCAGGTCAGAGTACAGTATACAAAACAATCACTCTCTCCAAAGACTTTACAACCAGGAACTTCAGTAATCAGGGCAAGACAGTCTCCAATTAATACATCTCGCTTTCCTTTGCCTGTAAGATTTTGTAGTTGAAGCATAATCTAAAGAGCTATTTTGGCAAGAAGTGGTACAAGCATGACAGAGGACTAAGTTTAAAGATCATGTTAAGCAAAGCACAAAGAGAACAACACTTCTACCAATTTTTGTGGTGATTATCATTTATGATATTTGCGCATTACCTGCCATAGAAACAGCTTGTGTTAGGGTGGACCTATAGCTAGCTAGAGAACCTCCTGTCTAGCACACACCAAGAGCAGCTATGAGAGAAAAAAAACCTCTTTATTTTGAAAACTATCTTGGAAACTAGCCATCTCTTCATCCTATTATCCACAAGCAAAAACAAAACTTAATGGTGCGAAGGCACAGGCAGTAGGACTAAATGGTCTGAAACAGAGAATGGGGCAAATATGTGAAATAGCCAAGGAAGACAACTTTACACATCTATGAAATTAAAGATGGGCTTCCTACAGCTATTGAAGAGATAAAGACATATTACTGAAAACCAACTATGCAGCAAAATGTTTCACCATAGTCCCCAACATACAAAATACAGTATCCTCTCAAAGCAACCATATACTTCCAAAGTCACATTTTTATTTTCTGCCAGCAACTCTTCTAGCCCAACACCAGCAGAGCTACTTCTGTAACTCTGAGAACAACCCAACAGTAATATCTCTATATTTTTTGGCTTATTTCCCAGGGAGGCTAACCAGCAAAGTCAGACAAGGGCCAAAGGAGAAGCCAGGTCTGCTCAAATTAAAAGTTCCTACAGTAGTTACCAAACAATTCTGTCAAATCACACAGCTTAACTACTCAGTTCCTGTTTAGGCACCCCATATAGAATCACAGAATCATTTAGGTTCGAAAAAGACCCTTAAGATAGAGTCCAGCCATTAACCTAACACTGGTAAGTCCACCACTGAACCATGTCCCTAAGCATGACATCTACTCAGCTTTTAAATACCTCCAGAGACAGGGACTCAACAACTTCCCTGGGTGGCCCATTCCAATGCTTGACAACCCTTCTGTGAAGAAATTTCTCCTAATGTCCAACCTAAACCTCCCCTGGCACAACTTGAGGTCATTTCCCCTTATCCTATCGCCTGTACCTGGGAGAAGAGACCAACACTCACCTCCCTACAGCCTCCTGTCAGGCAGTTGTGGAGGCCAATAAAGTCTCCACTTTCTCCAGACTAAACAAGTCCAGTTCCCTCAGCTGCTCCTCATCCGACTTGTGCTCCAGACCCCTCACCAGCTTTGTACCTCTCCTCTGGACATGCTCCAGCAATGCAACGTCCTTCTTGTAGCAAGGGGCCCGAAACTGAACACAATATTCGAGGTAGGGCCTCACCAGTGCTAAGTACAGGGGGACAATCACTTCCCTGGTCCTGTGGTCACACTATTTCTGCCACCTTGGGCACACTGCTGGCTCATATTCAGCCAGCTGTCAACCAGCACCCCCAGGTCCTTTCCCACCACGCAGCCTTCCAGCCACTCTTCCCCAGGCCTGTAGCATTGCATGGGTTTGTTGTGACCCAAGTGCAGGACCCAGCACTGAGCCTTGTTGAACCTCATACAATTGGCCCCTCAATCCAGCCTGTCCAGATTGTGTGCACTGAACAGGAAAGTCAAGCAGTGCATCTCACAGTACTTATTCCTCATACTCACTTCAGTTTCTCCAGTTTCACTGCTGCCTCCCGATTTGCAGTCTCCAGTTGTTGGTGTTTCTCCATAGCAGATTTCTGCAAATTAAATATTCAGATACTTTTTTTTTTTAGAGGAATATGGTTTCTCTCTGGGCTTCTATTAGAGCCCTGCTCATCGTTATTTCACATGAAATGCACCATCTCTAAACTACTGAAATATTCAGAAGAGAAGACACCTACAATTCTAGCTTCAGCCCACTGAGTGTTACATCTGTCTTTTCTCAAAACGGTGCAAGGTGTCAAACCTTCACTTACCAGGCTACACTATCAAATAAGTTACTGGAAAAAATCTGCAGATAATAGCCTAAGTAATAACTTTGTCATGGTCACACAGAAACCTTTATGATATTGACATGCTCATCTACTCTTCTGAACTAACACATTTCCTTAAGGGCTTTGCAAACGTTTTTCTTAAATCATTTACAGTAGCTGTGTATGCTTATAATATGTAATATAGTTGTATAAGTTTTACATTAATATTAAACTGTTACCTTCCTGTATTGCTCAGCTACATTTAAGATTCCAATGTGTTATTTAAATGTGCAGTTAAAAACCCACAACCTTATGCTCTCAGTTCTAGGTTAGCATTAATTAAACTTAAGTAGGCATCTGGAGTAACATGGCACCCAATCTTACATAGTTCAATTGTAACTCCAAGTAGACCTCACGTCGGAATTCTCTGAAATTTACAAAGTTGAGAATGCCACTCAAGAAGCGAGCTGTCCTCTTTGCTTCTGAAATAGGAAACACAAGCCATCACTATTTTGGTTTCCACAAGCACTGCAATTGCTTAGAAAAAAAAAAAAAGTTGGGCAAAACATACTTCAGAGGAGAGACAATAATTAGAAAACAACAGAATCCAAATTACTTCTTCCCCTGCTCACCTTGCAAAGATTTCACATACCACACAAAAACTAGCATCAAGCTAAGAACTTATGATGTCCCAGCAATTCTATGCAATTTAACAAATGAAAATGGAGAAAGACTATTAAAATACAGCATCCCATTAAAACAGAAGTCAGGGAGAACGTGTGTCAATCTTCAACTACAACTCTGAAGAGAACCTTACTGTAATTATCAGGCTAACTGAAGACAGCAGTTTGAACTGCAGGGACTTTTTAGCTCTATTCCAAGCAAAAACTTGTGAAAGATGATTACAAAGGCCTTGAATGTCTTAGTCAAGGCAGAGACAGAAACAAAAGAGTTCTTTAGAATAGCCTTTTCTAAGTTGTACCAGAATCACGACTGCTGGGTATTGGAAAGAATGAAGCAAAAATTCAATTGCTTCTTATATAGGCACCAGCGTAAGAAATCCAGAGTCATCAGGCTAATTTTCATTACCATCTATTCTTACACTATTTCAATTATGTCACAGTCCGCTCACCAGACCAGCAGTTCAACAGACTCGTAGCGCTCAAAACTCCCCTCAGTTATTTAATCAGATTATCCTACATAAGGAATAAGGAGAACTCCTCATTAGAACCAGCTTGTCTAAGGGCCACAGCAAGAGTCAGAATTGCAGCTGGGAGCCTGGGACAGTTCTCCATACTAGATGCCCATCTGGCCATGCCAAATGAGAAAAAGCACCTGGATATCAATTGACACCTACCACCCCAAGAAACACAAGGATTACAATGTACTTGCTTACTTGGGTTTAACACATCAGCAATTTGAAAATCATTAATCCGGCACACTGGAAGTAAGCGCTCCCTGCAAGGAAAACAAAATACAACCTTATCTGCAGTGACCACTACTCAGGTTTTGTGGATATCAATTTACTACAAAACAGATCTTGTCCTCTCATCCCAGGGCATATGCACAGCAAGCACAAGACAACAGTAAGCCTCAGGAGAATAACACAATAGGACTCCACACACAGATGAGCATTAAAAATTTGTATTCTTACAGCATCTCAAGGATTTCTATAGACAAAATACTGGCCTGTAGAACAACTTTTCAGCTTAATTAGGGAACTCCTACACTTAACTGTTAGTCAGTTCTCCCCTTAAACTTTTAAGCTTCATTTCAGTTGTAACACTCACCTCATTGCAACAGAGATATCTACACAGAATGCAGACAGCAAACTTACACAACAGGTACTTAACATCCCTCTTCTAGGTGTAATGATGACCCTCTAGCCATTCAAAGTAGACTTGTGCTCCATCTTGGTGAGGCTCAATTATTTGTTAACACATTCAATTTTACAAGATAGCTGCTTGCTGAGAATTTTACTCTGTTAAACATTGTTGTCCCCTGTTCATCTGAAAATTTCACTTTGCTCAGAGGCAACAAGCAAAAAGACATAAAGCCCCACTAATTCTGGTAAATTAGACCTTTACAAGGAATAGCAACTTAACAGATGCAGCATCTTCTACTTACATGTGAATATACAAGTTACAAACAGGTAGAAAGCCTTCAAATATCTGTGGATACATTATGTCAACGTTGACCGGCATCTAAAGAATAAAGAGAGCCAATGTATAAGTAGAGAATACTTAAATGAAAATACACAGGGTTGTTTCCACAACATAAGATAATTGAAATAGTTTAAACACACTGAGGATGGTCTCCCCATCCACAGAAACATGTTAGAGGCTGAAGAATGCTATCAAGTTAATCAGCAGGCTATTTTAAATGTCAGTTTTGGCTGGTCAAAATATAAAAAGACAATTAATAACTAAAGCAGTAACACTGCAAACTCTGGAATTCAATCTAAATACTCCAGTTTAATTTGTTCAAAACCGGTGCAGGACAGTCTCTGCATTACACACCTAACAAGAAGCTTTTTCTTTAAACACCCCGAAATTCACACACTCACTGTTTTATGAAGAAGTCAGAAGGAGAAAGTAGTGGTACACTGTCACCTTTCCTGATATTTTAAACCCATTATACAGTATCCCAGCTAATGTCACTGCCTGTAAAGAACTGAGTTATCTTCTGCACATATGATCTTCCCTTTCAGTTTATCCAAAACTGGCACGAGACAACACTATTTCTTCTCACTTTCACGAATCAGCTCTTGTCTAACAGAGACAGAAAACAAACTAAGTGTTAATCAACAAGGGATCAGTTAATCTCCAGCTACACTTCTTACTTTCCTCTCAGTTAATGGAGAAGTAGAGATGATCAAACATTAAAAGCAACATTTATTTTCCTCCTAGACCAGTCTAACATCTAAGCAGGGACATTCCTCCAGCAATGGCCCAAGAAGAGAGCATGTATTTTTAAGGGCAGAGATGGTGGCCCTTCATAAGCTTGTCCAGTCACTCCTGGAGCTTACAGACATTTCTGGTCCCTGAAGCATGTCCAAGAAAAGAATTCACAACTTAACCGCAGAAGGAGAGGGCTCTCCACAGAGACTTTCCTCACAGCCCTCAGTGGTAAGTGAGCATCTCTTCATGCCCACAAGTTTCTATAGTGGAGAAGGGAGTCTTCTCTCCACGAAGAAAAAAAAGAATTAAAGAAACCCATAGGCAGCGCACCCACAAAGCCACTATTTCTACAAGTATCTTGAGCTGAAGCCAACTTCCACAGGAGCAATGATCAAAGCAACTTCTCAGAAGCAAGGCCTCAGCAACAGCCCACAGATGATGCTCCCAGGTTCATTTACCCCTGGTAAGTGACCCATGCTGATGGCTACACTACAGTACTGTGCTCTCATACCTGCCTAAGTGAACAGACTAGTTGCCTCCCTGAACACAAATGCAAATACCTATGGGTATGCAACATCTCACACACAAGTTTCCTGCAAGAGAGGCAGAATTTCTAAGATCCTATTCATACAATTACAACATAAAAACCAGTAAGCTACTTGCCATTTGCTAGTGAGAAGGTAAGAGGGACATACTTCAACATTTAATTTTTTAAGTGCAGTATTTTTCCTTTCACCTTTTGTTACACCTGTCACTATGGACGTACCATGTAGAAGTGCTCCAGGCGGATTCCATATACCTTCTGCAGGATTCTCATGTAAATCATGTGTAAAACTTCAGGCTGCAAGAAGAAAGGACATGAATCAGTATTCAATATGATTGACTATTCAGGGCTCACAGACTAGGCCATAAAAGTAGTTCTTCCTTTAACACATGAAGTCTAATTTTACTGATCCACCAAGACTAACAAGTTTTACTTTCCAATAGTTTGCAGTTCAAGCATTCTCATAAGACAGTTATGAGACAGCAATCAGCTCAGACAGCTACAGCCCTAGCTGCCACAGTTAGGCATTGTTTTTCATTCTATCGCAGCTCAACTGAGCAGTTTTCAAACCAAATGACACCAAAAGTCTAAAAATGGTCACAGAAAATATAATCCCATAGAAAAGAGTACCCTTTATCACGTTACTAAAATGGAGGGGAAAAAAACACCCACAAGCCAACATGTTGATTTATAGCGCTAATCCACAATAAGCTCAAACCAATCTTCCCTCTTAAAAACAATCATCCCATCAATCCCTAAACAAGAAGGGCCAGCCTCCTCCTTCAGCAGGCACAAGCATTTACATAGCAGCACAGGGAAGCACACAGAGGCATCAATTCCATTTTAAAGTCACTTCTCTTTTGTTGAGGTCACTACAAGGCTACATAAACATTAATGGTCAGACCAAGAGAAGAGAAAAAAAAGGGGTGGAGCACGGAGGGGATGCTTTGAATCACAGAAAGTTTTGGGTTGGAAGGGACCCCTAGAGGCCATCTAGCCCAACCCCCCTGCAGTGAGTAGGGACACCGCTAACTAGATCAGGTTGCTCAGAGCCCCATCCAACCTGGCCTTGAATGCTTCCAGGGATGGAGCCTCCACTACCTCTCTGGGCAACCTGTTCCAGTGTTTCACCACCCTCACTGTAAAGAATTTCTTCCTTATATCTAGTCTAAACCCACCCTGTTGTAGTTTAAAACCATTACCCCTCGTCCTGACACAGCTGGCCCTACTAAAAAGATTTTCCCCATCTTTCCTATAGGCCCCTTCAGGTATTGAAAGGCTGCAATCAGGTCTCCCCGCAGCCTTCTTTTCTCCAGGCTGAACAAGCCCAACTCTCTCAGCCTGTCCTCATAAGAGAGGTGCTCCAGCCCTCGGATCATTTTTGTGGCCCTCCTCTGGACCCGCTCCAGCAGTTCCACGTCCTTCTTGTGCTGAGGGCTCCAGAGCTGGACACAGTACTCCAGGTGAGGCCTCACCAGAGCAGAGTAGAGGAGCTGGTTTAAAAGTATTCATTGATCAACTAAGGTGTTGAAACTATGACACTGTACCAAACATAACGGCTATTTTAACCTAGGTCCCACAGAACTGAGAAAAACAGACTGCATAACTTTACATTTTTCCATTTATGAACCCACACCGCTTCCTGGTGAGGCTCGAGCAAGCTTCTTTCAAGCCGAAGAGAGAAGCTCTAGGCTTAGCCCTCTGAGTCCTACGAGCCTAACCTGCCACACGGGAGAAACTAACCACCTCACTTAGAAAGCGTTGCTGCACGCCAAAGGCCGTGCAAGCCGGGGGAGCGATCACCCAAGAAACCTACCGACGCGCAAGACAGCACGGCTCCCCCTGCCACTCCCGCCCCGCCAGCGCAGGCCGCGGCCTCCCCCGAACCCGCTCGCGCACCTTGGCGCTGCCGAACACGTCGCCCTTGACCAAGTTCCGGGCCTCGGCGCCCGCCAGGGCATGGCTGGGGGG
>NW_009260621.1:1124219-1130284 GCF_000687185.1 Egretta garzetta | reverse complement strand
GGGCCGCGGGCAGGCTGGCTTGTCGTGCTAAGCGCTGACTGACACCTACAGCCAGCGGCCCTCTGCCAGGGGCAGGGCAGGTCCTCCTGCAGAGGGGTGGGCAGGCGGAGGAACACCGCGGCAAGTCAGCAGAGGGAGCAGAGGCAGCCTTGGAAAGCCTGTCCTGGGTAAAAATGCCAAAAACGGCTCTGGAGGAACCTCCTTAGCTGCCTTCTGCCTCCTGAAAGGAGACAAAGCCAACCCAGCGCAGCGTTACACAGGGTTCTCTTGCTTAATCAGTGACTGCCTTGCTTAATCAGTGACTGCCTCCTGCAGTTTGACACCACTTGTGACAAAATTGGCACTGTTTGCACCCACCCTGCACAGTTTTGATGCTCTCAGCTGACGCACACCTTCCCCACACCTCCGCTCAGCTGAAAGTGCCTCCCGCTCTGCCAGCAAGGTCACGGCACTGTCCCCGAAGCCAGGCAGCTTTTGCAAGGCGTTGACATCACAGAGGTGTCATCTGGCACCGAGTGCGACATGGAGACACTCCAGCCACTGTTCCACACTTGCCGATGTAGAAACCGGGCTCGGTTTCCAGCTGGGCACTCTGCCAGGGAGTCAGGTGAGTCACGGACACAAAGTACTTCCCGACAGCCTTGCAGTCGGACACCTCCTCGGCATGGCTGTGACCATAACGCAGTTTCCATAGGGCTGCTCACAGTCTCCAAAGGGCTGAGCAGCCTTGGAAGGTCTTGGACCATGTCTCCTTCAGGCAGACCACGGCCCCTGAGCTTCGTGCTTCTTTTGGGGATGGGGATGGCATCAGGGAGAACCAACTGCCCGAGCAGGTGTAGCTGTCAGTACCTGGAAGTAAACTGCACAGGGCAGCAGTTGCAGGAGTTCCCTGAAGCCATCCCGCTGGACACCAGGCAGCTGATTCTGGCAGCAAACAACGTCTCGTACCTGCCGGCAGTGGAATTGAGCTTCTTGGTGGATTTGGTCTACCTGGACTGCAGGAGGAACCTCCTGGGGGGTGACCTGGATTTCACTTTCATTGGTGTGGCCAAGCTTGTCTATCTGGACCTCAGCTTCAACAATCTCACACAGGTCACCTTCAGCACCTTCTCACACCTCCTCAGCCTGGTGGTGCTGAAGATCTCAGACAATCCCAACCTTGTGGCCATCGAGAAGGATGCTTTTGCCAACAACACCTGGCTGAGGCACCTGGATGTGAGCCGGACAGGCTTAGTGTTCCTGGACACCAGCATGGTCCGGGACCTGCCCAACCTGAGGTTTCTGGGGCTCAGTGACAACCTGTGGCACTGCAACTGTTCCTTTTTGGACTTCATCATCTGGATGACAGAGAGCAACGTTCATTTTCCAGGTGAGGGCTGTGTGAGCAGGACCTCTCTCCTCTCTACTGCTGCAGATCTGTGTGGAATGGAGAGGGCCCTCTGTTCTTTCCCAAAACTTCAGCTCACGGGGCTGTGCCACTGCATGTCAGCTGTGGGTCCCATCTTCTGGTGTTACACAAAACACAGACCAGAGCAGCTGGGTTACATGCACTCCACCCAGAGAGTCACATTTTCTCCCATCCTCAGGACAGTCAGGGAAGTGTAGCCTGTAGCTAGGACATTGCTGCTGCTCCAAAACGCTGGGCTCCAGCCTCAGGACGTATCCCTGTGCCCACGAATCACAGCACCCCATGGCTGCAGTGCCAAGAACGAAGAGCTTGACAGAGCTCTGGGGAGATCTGTGCTGGGAAAGCTGCCGCTCTGAATTTCCTGCCTTGTCTCCATCTGCTCTGATCGTTTGGTGCTGCTGCAGTACCAACGTGTCCGTAACAATCAGTTAAGCCCCCTCTCTCCGTGGAAATGCTCTCCGGCCTCCATTCTGACTTGCTCGGGGCAGCCTCTCCAGCACTGAGCTCTCCACCGTTCAGCCAGTGTCCCCTTCACTTTGAACACCTCCCATTAGCCTCTTCCTGCAGTGAGCCTGGCAGGCAGACCTCATTCATGCAATCTCTACAGCCATTCTGCTCGATGATGCAAACAAAGCCAGGTTGAAAGTCAGTCAGCTCTTCTTCTGCTCTCATCTCTCGCTGTCGGGGTCTCTGGGAAAAGTTTGGGTAGCGTGGAAGCCAGCAAGAGTTTAGCTGCTGACTTCTGTGGGGCTGTGATCACACCCTGCTCCCCGCCTGACCCGTCTCCATACATGAATAGTGTGCACAATGCCCTTTGCCTTAAGAGCATGGCAGCTGTTGTGCTAGGACAGATAAAAATTACAAATCCTGCAACCTCGCACTGTCACAGTGCTCCTAGCCCTCGGAGCGGGTACATTTGACTGATCCTCTGCATCAGATGGTGACCCAATGCTCAGAACTCGGAGAGAGGCATTTTGCTGTTCCCATGGGAGCTCTGGTTTGGGTCCCGGCTGACGTTTGATGGTGAAAGTGAAACAGAACACAAGTTGCGCTCAGAAAAGCCTCTGTATCCTTATGACTGGGAGGCTCCATATGTTCCCACACTTCCTCCAGCACCCCAGCTCTCTCTTGTTTCAAGTTTTCCAATAGAAGAAATGCAATGCAGGTGAGCACTGAGTCCCACGGGCTGCAGCAGCACAGTGCAGCTTGCTTCTGAATAAAAACCATTTCTTGATAACAGGGTCTCCAAGACTTCTTTTCTTACATCATCTGGGATCCCAGAATCAGCTGTTTCCCATCATATTGAGAGATTCTACAGCTGGGCCATGGACACCGTGTGTTCATGAGGCAGGGTAATCACCAGTTCCCTTTCCCAGAAAAACACTGGTCCCCAGGGCAAAGCTTTGTTCTGCAGCTGCAGCGCATGAACTCACTTTTCCAAACTGAAAAGGAACACGGCACAACACATACTCATGAAGAAAGCTTGGGTTTCAGTGATGCAGGACACAATAGCGAGGGTGAGCTGCGAAAAAGGTATTGTTTGAGAAAGTCTGTCCATCGAATAAGAAGGGGCACGAAAGAGCCCCAGAGGAGAAGGGCAAATGGAAGCTGGTGTTAGGACAGAACTGAATTAAGGACATCTCTGTGTCTTATTAGCTGTACTAAGCACCCTATGGACAGTAAAGTTATTTATTTTCCTCATACAGGTTACAGGCAGTTATGGAACAGTGTGAAAAAGTACTGTTCTTAGCAGTAAGACTGGAGAAACCACACTGAACTGAGAATAGAGCTCATTCCAGGCAATTTGAGAGGGTAGGAATAGGAAAGGCAGTGGCAGCAAGGAGTGGAGGTATGAGCGTGGATCCCCGCACCACGCTGCAGAAAATGGGAAAGCCAAGGAAACCAGGGAGCCCGCAGAGGCTGCTCCACTTCCCCGCTGTCTTGGGCTTTGCTGTGTCCTGGTGAGATGCTGTGGGCAAGTCCGCAGGAGGCCGTGTGCCTCCCGGGACTGGTGTGCGGCTGTGCAAAGCTTTCAGGCTGCCGGTAAGCACGCGCAGGCTGGACAAGCTGCATGAGAAACACCCGTGCCTGCCTTTAGGCAGGAAAGGCAGCTCCCTCTTCATCGGGGCAGGTGGCCCTAAACCAAGGGTTGTGACAAGAGCTGATGGCTCTGGTGCAAAGGGATGTTGGGACAGAGCCCTGAAATCTGCTGCCAGCAGATCCCCATCCTGGCCCTTAAAAAGCTGCTGCTGCTTCACGGAACATTTTTGCACCAGTGTTTTGTGTTCAGCTGGATCTGTGCAGTCTAGGTGCTGACATGAAGTTGCCCAAACCTAGATGGATTTGGGTAACAGAGAAAAGCTCTCTGGTTATCTTCAGGACAATGGGAGATACCAGCATGAACAACCACTGCAGCTGTACCACTCAGTACTATATGATGTAATGTAATGTAATATAAATGCCCTGCAGCTTGTTCCTCTCCACTGCTCCCTTTCCCTCAGGCCCACCCATCAGCAGTGACCAGCCTGTGCCTGGCACGGTGACTGTGTCCGGCCCAGGGAGTTCAAAACCTGCAGGGGACGGAGAGAGCTGTGGCTGAGGGCACACCGTGCTTCTACAGACAACGAAAGGAGACGGTGCTTGTTACCACACTCCACCTTCGCTAACTTCAGAGAGAAAAGCCAGCATCTTGTTTTATCACCGCATATATTACAGTACGACAGGGCACCTTCATTACTTCGGTGGAACTGAATCATTGAAGAGTTTCCTCTTCCTCTCTCAAAAGAAAAGCAGGTGGGGATATGCCCAACTGCAAACCACTCTGGTTGTCAAACTCATTATTCCAGCATGATTTAGGCTATGTCACTTCCTGGGGTGTTTGAGATAAAAAAAAAACCAAAACCAAACACAAGTGCTCTTACATTAACATGAAGTTGCTCAATCAGCAGAGATGAACAGTGCAGGTACAGCGGTTTGCCACAGTGGCATAATCCAAAAGGCAATGTTTTCCTATGGAGGTAACACCACAGAAATCATTCTGGCAACCTGGGAATTGTGATTTGGCAAGGGTTTGGCAAGGGCTTGCCTATGTGATTTTACCTAAGCCATGGAGGGAGAGGGGGGTGAAGTCCATAGACATTTTTCAGGAGTTTAGCAAACTCCTCCATCATTTTTCTAGCCTTAACACTTAAGAGACAGGCAACAGAGTCTTGCTTCTGCTTTTCCCTCTTCAGATGCCGACAACATCACCTGCTATACCCCCGAAGGCCTGCGTGCCCTGAAAATGCCTGCAGTGGAGGCACAGCTCCGCTTCAGCTGCCTGATCCAGCTGTACAAGCAAGACTACATCTTTCTGTGTCTCATTGGCTTCTGCATATTCTTTGCTGGCACCGTGGCGGCCTGGCTGGCTGGCGTCTGTGCTGTCATCTACAAAGTCCATACGTCAAAGGGAGAGGATGGGGATGAGGAGGAGGAGGAAGACACGGTCACTTAGGATTAGCCCTGGAAATCCTTCTGAATTCCCATCGTGGGAACTGAGGGCAGGCCATTCTTGCCTGATTTCCCACACGATGTCCTGCTCTAGATGCTATTTTTTTGAAGTGAAATAAAACTGTAAGAGAAGAAAGCCTCTGTGCTCTGGTTTCACTCACTGTGCTACCTCCACTTGTCTTCTTCCACCGGGATTCAAGACATTGAGGGGGAGAGGTGTGCATGGTGCCAGGCATTTACACTCCCACTTTACCATGAGACCACAGAAAAGCAGGGTCAGTGTGGGGCCTGTCCTGTCACAGGGACAGCCTGAAGAGGCATGACCCGGGATACGGGAAAGGCGCTGGCATTGGGCTGTAGCCAGGGAGTTCACCAAGACCTTTTTGACCAGAAAGCCCAGCAGAGCTTATTGGGACCAGCCCCGATAGCTCACTGGAGTCCCAGGGAAGCGAAGAACTTTCTGCTGCGGAACGGCAGGTGTGTGAGCAAAGAGATTAGAACCAGGACTTTTAGGGGCCGGGGATCCCACTGGGTCTTGCTGTCACCCACATTAGACTGGTGACAGCAAAAGACACCTTCTGTCCCCCTGCGGCCAGACCCGCTGTACCACTGTTGTCCGAAAAGCGAGCTCATGGCCCGGTGTGCAGTAAATCAACTGTCACACGCCTCCACTGGTTTATGCACATTTACAGAACTGGAATGTCCAGCTCCAGTTTTGTATCACATATCCCTAAAAACAGATTATTTTTTTTAAATGTGAAAAATACTGCTTACGCACACTCCCAAGTATTCTTGGAAATGGCTTCTGTTTCGATGTCCCAGGGGTGCAGGTACAGACCAGAATAAAGGGAGATGTAAATAAGAGCCTTCCTATCATTAACGCTGGTAATTGCCCGGCGAAGTATCTGCTTACACGGCCGAGTACAGCAACTCCGCGTGTGAAACCCTGGCTTCTTCAGCCGCCACTAGCAGGAGCTGGTGGGAAAAAAAGGGGAAAAAATGCAGAAGATTCCAGCAAGCGCGGTGTGGATTACCATGCCGTCTTAGAGCCATTAAACTGTGGGCTGCGAATGAAAGCTGGAATCCTTCTTTGGGTACAGTCGGTGTGACAAAAATGGCTGAGGGTGGCCCCGCGGGGCAGCCCTGCCTCCTGGGCCGGGAGGCAGGC
>NW_009260621.1:1117708-1124138 GCF_000687185.1 Egretta garzetta | reverse complement strand
TCCCGCCTCCCGCTTCCCGCCTCCCGCCGCTTGCTGGGCTGCTGCGCGCCGCGCCGGAGGGTAAGTGCGGGCCGGGGGCCTCCAGTTCGCCCCTCCGGGAGCGGGGGCACGGGCGGAGCGAGTGCTCCGAATGCATGCTCATGCTGACTATCCCGGTAGATGGCGAAGAACACAGAGCAAGCGCTGTGTCCCCCCCGACCTCCCCCGTGTCCGTCCGAGCGCCGGCTCCGGGGGAGAGTGCCTGCAGGTGCCCTGCCTGCTCGCCAGCGTGTTCGGCTTGCTTGGACAGGGCCTGACCCCGCCGGGAGCCTCTGGAGCTAAGCCTGCGGGCTGGCCTGGTACCAGAAGGGACAAGAGGCTCTCCTGGCTTGAGAGAAAGCCTGAGCTTGTATCTGGTAGCCCAGTGAGAATCCAGGCGTGGGTCTGCACGGGGAGACTTAATTGGCTTTGCTGACTTGTAAGAACTGTCGGGTTAGGGCAGGCTTGGTAAGGACCCTTGGTCTGGAGTAAAAGCGCGCCCAGGGAGTGTTCCTGCTACAGCTCCCAGTCTGTGCTGTGTCATGCTTCACAACCTCTTGGTCGTGTGGCTCCAGCCTGAAACATTGCTGCATGGAAAATACAAATTCAGCCTTGTGCACGGCGCCAGTGCTTGTCCGCAAAGTCCTTGCAGCTGCGGACAAAGGTTGCTGAAACACACAAGGCACCAGGATCCGGAAACAGTCGTGAGGCGTGCAATCAGAGGCTGAAAGTCCTGTCGACTTTGAAGTGCTTTATATGGCTCCAGATTTACTGGAGCACAGGCTCGCAGCAGAGTTTTATACCCATAGGGTAAGAGTAGAAGCTTTATAATACACCTGGCTTAATGCTTTGCTGTGACTAAGTCGTGCTCTTTGTTGCTAAGATAAAACCATGGATTGCAGTTTACCACTGTGAAGATAAAATGCCTGGTCCTTGCTGGCAGGCGGGGTTCTCCACCAACCTTGTAATTTGAAGGGGGAAACGTGACCACCAACCTGCTCTGCTGGGTGGGAATGTGTATTTTCAGCATCTCATCTGTCAGGCGCTAACCTCTACTACGTGTGGGTGCAGCTGACATTTCTTAGCGGTTTTGGATGTTCTTACTGATAATTGTTTACCAAACTTTGTATGGACAAAGCCAGCTGTTGTCTTCACCTTGCTCCCTTAATAACAATCCCTTTGCAAATGAGAAATAGAAGCCTGTGGTCCCTGAAGATCCCTCGTGAGGGGTGCTGGCGCTCTTGCAATAGGAAGGCTCTTTGCACCGGTTCTGTGATGTGGCCCATTTTCCCCCCACACTGGCAGATTGCGTTGGTGGGACAGTGCAGGAGACACCAAAACCTTGCTTACATCATGGAGGTACCAGGTGGGAATAGGCATCAGCTGAGGTTTGGAGGTTTGGTTTGCAGAGGGAGTTGTCTCCATGCTGGAGAGAGGTCTCTGCTGTCTTCTGCTGTGCCGCATCATGCAGCACCGTCTTGGGTCGTGCAGACAGAGAACATCTGAAGTTTGGGATTGCATGAGAGAACCGGTGCCAGATGATTGTGGGGAAGGGCCCTTGTGTTCTCTTGCAGCCGGGGAGGGTGCTGGAGCACTTGGGGTCAAGCACCTCCCAGCAGCGCAGGCTGGCAGCAGCTCTGGCGGACGGGGAGCAGGACAGAGGGAGAAGCATACAGCACGGACTTTGCTGTGGGGCAGCGTGGTGGAGGCTGCTGGATGCGCCTTCTGCTCCGTGCTTCCGTCTCAGGCCTGCGCAAGGAAGCACAGAACTGTTAAATACAAACCACACGGGCCCTGATGTCTCCTGGCCGGCAGAGTTGCTCGTGCAGATGCTGGCAAACGCCAGCAGCTGTGTGTTGCTGGGGGCTGTTTGCTGAGTTGTGACTGAGAGGGTTCCCTGAAGCCGCGGGGGTGAGCGTCGCTCGTCTTCCCAGTGCCTCTTTCCTGAAAAGGTTCGGTTACTATTGCAATTGTTGTTGGTGGCTTTTATTGTTACTTTACGTAAGGGTGGCCTTAGTGATTCAAACTGGCCATTCGTGTAGCCCTGCTCCTTTCAGCTCGGGGGATTTCTGAGCCCGTTCTGGTTTGTCTGTGTTACAATTCCCAGTTCACCTCTTGCGCCCAGAGCTTGCCCAGTTTCCCCTTGGGTTTATGAAAACTGCCTGCAGTCAGAGCATCCCTCAGCAGGGAGCTCCACAGGTCTGCTTCCTCCTGCATGAAAAAACACCTCTTTTAGTTTGTTTTGATCTGTTTCCTGACTTCATTGGTGGCCCCTCGCTCCGGTGTCAGGAGTGGCCATGAACAATCAATCAGTTTCTGTCCCGGTCTCCAGAGCATCCCTGCAGGCAGGGTGCTGGGTCAGCGAGGCCATGGGACTCAGCCAGCTGCAGCCAGAGCTGATGGGACCTGCTGCTGGCTGTAGTCCTGCCCTGAGCCAGAGGCTGGACTAGGGTCCTTCAGATACCGCCTCCCACCAACACTTCAGTCATTTTAAGGTTTGCTTGACAGGAACAGAGCAGAGAGCCCTTGGTTTGTGCTGCTTAATACCCAGCAGGCACCAAGAGGTGAAAATTCCCCAGTTCACCATGCTTGGAGATCTTGGGTCCATGCTCAGCAGCTCTTCCACACACACGTACCTGCGTGTAGTGAGCTGCCACTTCTCCCATCACACCCTGAAATACTAACGGGCTCTTTTTCTGACAGCACCAAGATGGCTGTTCTCTCAAAGGAGTATGGTTACGTCATCCTGACGGGTGCTGCCAGCTTCGTCTTGGTCACGCACCTCGCAGTGAAAGTGGCCAAGGCCCGCAAGAAGTACAACGTGGAGGTGAGTGCTCAGGCTGAGGGAACGGGAAGGTCAGAGCTGGTCTGCAGGGGATGTTGCAGACAAGCTAGGTGACACCTTGATTATTTTGGGGTGACCTGCTGACATTTCCTGCCCCACCACACGGATGCAGAAGGGATGGAGCTGCCATTACGGCTCTCCAGGCTGGAGCAGACGGCACAACAGAGCCTGGGGTTTGGCAGATCAGGCGCTTGGCACTGAGCTGAGATGGCTGAAAGCACAAGGCTTTGAGCTCGGAAACACTGACGAACAAGAAACAGCACAGCCCTTTTCCCTGCAGAGGTGGCCAATGCAGTGTTGGGGGCAAAAGGATTGCAGTGGAGCAGAAGTGACAGGAGGGTTTCTCAAGCTCAGAGGGAGTCCGGGAGCCCTATCACAACAAGTGTCTCGAAGTGGCCATCCCATCGAGGAGCCCACAAGCTGGGCAGGGCTGTGGGCTGGTGGGGGTGGCCGGTCCTGTCTGTGAGTCAGGGCGATGGCATGCGGAGGCTGCTGTGCCACTTGGCTCCGAGTGCAAATGCTCCTTTGCTCTTTCCCCAGGTCACCCTGGGAAGTGGCAAGCAGGGGTGGGTGCAAGGACAGCCCTGGATGTGTGCTGCAGGCCCCAGGGTGCCTACTGGGGTGACCCCGCTCCTCCTGCATGAAGTCAGGATTACAGCAAACTTGCCCAGCGTGTGCGGTGCGCAGAGCACTGGGTTGCGGGCGTGGGGAAGCCTCTGCAGCCGAGTGGCAGCTCTGGCTGGCTGCTCAGCTCCACAGTGGTGAGGAAGGCAGCGTCCTCCCAGCGGATGTGTGCTGCAGGCCCCAGGGTGCCTACTGGGGTGACCCCGCTCCTCCTGCATGAAGTCAGGATTACAGCAAACTTGCCCAGCGTGTGCGGTGCGCAGAGCACTGGGTTGCGGGCGTGGGAAAGCCTCTGCAGCCGAGTGGCAGCTCTGGCTGGCTGCTCAGCTCCACAGTGGTGAGGAAGGCAGCGTCCTCCCAGCCTGTCCCTGGGTGCTGGGCTGCTGCCAGCTCCCCAGAGGAGACATGGGGGCATGTCCTCAGTAACACTGCTTTGCTCTCCTCTCCAGAGGCACGAGATTTAAACAGGGAGGGCACCCAGTACCTGGCTATCTTCTCTTCGCAGCAGGGCTACCTCCATGCTAGTCAGGTTGCTCAAGAAGTTCAGGAAGTGGCCTGAGGCAAGCAGCAAATTTCAAGGGAGCAGCTGTGGGCAGCGGGGCAGGAGACAGGCTCCAAATCGCCCAAGCAAGTCAGTCTTGCAAGCACCTCTGCAGCTCAGGGCTCCCTGGGGAGAGGTGCTGCAGGGCATGCTACTTGCTGCTGGAGAACTCCCAGGCCCAGACCGCGCTTGCTCACGTTTTGCTGCTGGTTTATTTTTTTGGCAGTATCCAACTATGTACAGCACAGACCCTGAACACGGGCGTATATTCAACTGCATCCAGCGTGCGCACCAGAACACGTGAGTACCGCATAGGAATGCAGACCTTGACGATGCACAGGGCTGTGGAGCAGGGCCTACAGCTAGAGACTCGCGGCTGCCAAGTGTTGGGGTGCAGGCTCAGCGCCTGGGGAAAGCACACAGCCAGGTAATGCGTGCTTAACGAGGCTGTGCTGCCTCCTTACTGTGCCTTAAACCATGGGACAGGGCTGTGAAGCAGCCTCCCCATAGCCAGTGCCCTGCTCTTTGCCTTCACCGGTGGGTCTTAAGACACTGGAAGTCTTGTTTCCAGAAAAGCCTGTCTCAGGGCCCCAGATCTCCCTGGGGAAGAGGCTAATGCGGACCAGGCTGCAACAGCACATCAGAGTGGTGCTGGAGGAACAATTCCTCCTGGATTAGGTGGTGGCAAGTAGTATTTAGCAGTGGCTTAGGGCACAAAACAGAAAAAGTGGGTGGGTGGCCTTGGAGAGAGGCACGGACCTGGGTGGGGGGGGTGGGGAAGTCCCTGAAAGCCTGTATTCCCTCAGATTCCCTCTTTATCTGTGGCCTCAGGATCGAGCACAGCTCTCCTGGGCACGGAGACCCATAACAGTCAGGCCCAGCAGAGACCTTGGCAGGGGATGCTCACAGCTTCTGCGTTTCTGGAGTTTCCTCTTTGTTAGCAACTTGAGCACAAACACAACCTCCTCGCTTTTATTTTCAGATTGGAAGTTTACCCTGCCTTCCTGTTCTTCTTGGCCACTGGTGGAGTCTACCACCCGGTAAGTGACACTACGGTGCAGGTCTGCGTGACTGAACTCTGCTCTTGCTCCCCGACTTGGGGACAGTAGACCAAACTAGCCCCCCTGGAGACAGCAGGCTGCTTCACTAGCCACATCATGCTTCACAGCTGTGCCCCTTCTGAAAATGTAGTGGTAGAAGGTCTTGTGCAGGGGAGTCACAAGCATTTAATAAACTCATTACTGCTGCTTCAGACCCATTTCCTTCCCCTAAGGGTGCCTTGTCGGACAAACAGAAGCATTCACAGCCTCCAGTCCATGAGGGGGAAGTGTCCCTCCAACCCTGCCTGGTTCTTCCAAGCCCTGCAGTGCTACTCAGCAGCTTGTTGGGTGGAGGACAGGAACCCTTTCTCCCCCTTCTAAGCACACTTTCACAAAGAGTTTATCTGATAAGAATAGATGGGGAACATGGTGATCTTCCCACTCACTTCCACCACCAAAGGAGGTGCGCAAAGGATCAAAAGCAGCCTGGGTTATTTTTAACTGAAAGATGCAGACAACTCATGAGGAGGCAGGCATGTGGGAGAGGCTAAATCCAGTAGCTCCTTCTTTGCCACCAATAGACACATCAGGCCATTCTTGAATATTCCTTTCCAGAGGGGGAAGGAAGCTGCATAGGCAAATCTGCCAAACTGGAGCCACGTTGCAGCAAGCTGTAAATTAAGAGGCAAGGTAGAAGTCCGTCACACCTGCAAGAGGAAACCCTGTACACCTGCTGGAGGCAGTGGAGTGGGGCTCGGGGCAACAGCTGCCTCCACCATCCTGGCACGGGGTCTAGCCCACTAATTGGACAGTGGTGAAATGAGATTCAGCACCTGCTGCCCATATGACTTAACCATTTCTTGCTTGGGAAAGAGAAGGCTCTGCAGCACATCACACACTACCTCCCCCTAGGCATCATAAAAGCGACCCCTCCTATACAAAACTCACCCTAGCATGCGGCACAGTCACCCGCCTCACACGGGCTGACTCCCACTTGTCCTAGCAAGGTCAGGACCCATGCTGTAGTTGATGGTTGCTTCTTTGAAGCAGGGCTGCTGTAACAGTTAAGCATGTGCGAGCAGCAAGTCTCTAAAACCTTTAATGCTTCTGCTTTCTCTCTAGCGGATTACCACAGGACTCGGCCTCACCTGGATCCTTGGGAGAATCCTTTATGCCTATGGCTACTACACAGGAGGTAAGTCTTTATCCTGCAGCACACAGCAGGGTGCTTGGAAACTTAATTCTCCTACAACGGCCTCAGGGCTCTTCCCTCCAGCTCAAATTGAAGAGGCAGCATAAAGCTTCCTGTCAGGGCATAGAGAAAAGGGTGCGGGTCCACAGGCTGCTAACTGCAGCGCCCTT
>NW_009260621.1:1113291-1117675 GCF_000687185.1 Egretta garzetta | reverse complement strand
CAGACCGAGGGCAGGTATGCAGCCCAAGCTGGTGTCCGCTCTTTTGCCTTGAGATTTATCTCCAGTTCCCGCTCCCTCTCATTTTCAGGATGGGCTAGTCTTTCTGTGATGCGCTGCTGAACTGACATAACACGTCTCTCTTCCCAGATCCAAAAAACCGAAGGAGAGGGGCCATTGGTTCAGCTGCACTCATTGGGCTGGTGGGCACGGGCGTGTATTCAGCTTGCCAGCATCTTGGCTGGATCTGCCAGGACTAACTGACCCTTGCGATGGCTGCTTGGGAAACTAAAGGGATTTTTGTTTTGTTTTCTTTTGGAACATTTGATTTCTGTGTTGGTTTTTTTTCCTCAGTTCAATAAAATGAAGTTGTCAATTCTGTATTTTCACTCTAAAATTACTATAGAGAGCTTTCTTAAGTTTTGCAGAACACTAGAATAACTCTGGTTTTGTAGAGCTACAGAAATCTGCCTGTCAGGCAGCCATGTTCTAGCTTTTATGGTTTTGGTGACAAAAAAAGCCATCTTGCATCCGTTTGTTTAACCCATGCGGCAACAGCTCTGCTCTCTATCAGCCTACATTTCTGCACCCCTCAATTCACATCACTTTCCAATAAGATGTTCTGAACAGAATTAGTATTTATTTGATCACTAAAAAAAAAAAAAATGCAGGCAAACACTTAAAGTTGTTGCTTCATCATGTTTATAAAGAACAGTAGGCCTATAGGGAGGGACATGGTTTAGTGGTGGGATGGCAGGGTTAGGTTAATGGTTGGACTTGATGATCTCAAAGGTCTTTTCCAACCTAAACGATTCTGTGATTCTATGAAGGAAGTCAAATAGCTTTCATTTAAGATAGGCAGCACTCAATCCTATGCTGGAGCTTCCTACCACTCCAGTTGTGTTCTATACTCTGTGTGCAGAGATGATTCTCAGGGCCATGCCTGTCCCAGGCAGCATCAGCTCACCCTCCCCACAATATTTTGTCCCACCTTGGAACCAAGGTACAGATAGAAAGAACAAAACTTGTCTTTTCAAGAAGGCTAGACCCCCCCCCCCCCAATCCTACCCTTTTATGTAGTCAGTGAATAGAGAGCACCTACAGGCTATCAGTGTGTCCAAGAGCTTATATGCACACTGAGTGGAGTCATACCTGTTAAGAAGCCAAAACTGAAGTTGACTGAGGGTGGAAAGTAATGAGGTTCAAGGCATGCAGCAGCAGAAGCAGCTTGGGCTGGGCCCCTGCCATGAAAAGCCTCTGGTAACACCTACGTAGCTGCATGTGCTGCTGCTGAAAGCCATATTGCTACCTCCTACTCTGAGGTTCCCACCTTCCACCAGATAAGACAGAGCAGGCCCACAGGCTGAGCCCTGTGTGTACATTCCCCCTTGCAGGGGCAGGGTGGCTAAATGCTGCTCCTGCTCTGCTCCCCCCCAGGCACTTACAATTTTAGAGCACTTTATTGCTGTGTAAATGATCCACATCTCTGGCTGACAGGCAAGGACTGGCTGATGCTCCCTTGAGCAGGCCCCAGAGCCACTAAAACACAGATTCCACATCACCCATCTCCACACAGACAGTCTTCAGCTGCGAGTAGTACTCGATGGCTGCCCGCCCATTCTCTCTGCCAAATCCTGCAGGGACAAGCCAGAAGTGAGAACCCAGCTCCAGGCAGTGCCAGGTACCACTTGTACCTCCTGTAACTGGCACATAGTTTGACCAGGGAAGGTCAAACAGAGCTCACCTGATGACTTGTATCCTCCAAAAGGCAGCTCCACAGGGCTGATATTGTAGTTGTTAATGAAGCACATCCCAGCCTGGAGAGCAGCCACTACCCTGTGAGCCTTCTGGATATCCCTGCAGGAAAAGGGCAATTCAGCTGAACCCCTTCCCATTCATCCCCTCCTCCCCTGCCAGCTTACATCCCACTAGAAAAAGGACAGCAGGTCGCAATGGTTTTTGAAGCCTGACTTGCCCTACTCTCTCTGTCTGCTCAAAGGATGTAGCACCTATTCCCAGGGACACTCAAAACTGCATTTGATTTGAGAGGGCAGGACAAGGACATCAGCAAAGCAGACTATGGCAAGCAGCCAACAGCCATCTTTGTGCGCTTTCAGCAGCGTGTCAGGCTCCCGGTGCATGTCTCCTGGAGATGCAGGAAGGCAGGCAGCAGGCCAAGCGCAGGCTGGAAGGAGTCTGAAGGACAGCTGGGCCCACCTAACCCCTCAGGAAAAACTAGTTGGAGATGCGCAGTCACAAAGTTCTCTTTTGGCAATCCCTTGCTCCAGCTTTTCTGGAAGAGGATATCAATGCCCATGCCAGGCGCTGCAAGAGGAACATCAAGTTTTTCCCCCTTTTCCTCCCCTCCCTAGACCGCTTCCACACCAGCCACGCTACCCAGTCATACCTGGTGAAGACACCACCTGCCAGGCCAAATTTGGTGGTGTTGGCTCTCTCCACAACCTCCTCCTCTGTGTCAAACGGCAGAATAGACATGACAGGCCCAAAGATCTCTTCCTTCACACATGTCATGTTATCTGTGCAGTTCCCTGGAAACATGGCAGAGCACATGTGCTTCAGGAGGAACAGTTAGCAGAACAGTCTGTGCATTCAGCAACCCACACAGCGTTCAAGACAGCACTCAGCACTGCACAGCCACCCCAGCTTGGCCAACAGAGGAACAAGTCCCATCCTGCATCTCAAGGCAGCAAGGGCACTAACTGCACATGTTCTGTCAGACACTACAAACAGCAGAGATTTCTCTGGATGCAGTTCTTGGGTGCCTTAGCGCTCTCTAGTACACCCATACACGTGCCTGTCCACACTACGGACATACACAGAGATAGGTTACATCGCACACAGCTTTCTCTAGAAGAAACTCAGCAACATCCACACAGAAAACTGCAGGAAGGATCATACCTAAAACACAGGGTCTCATGTAGTAGCCATTCTTCAGCTTTGGGTCATCTGGCACGTATAGGTCCCCACCACACAGCACCTCTGCCCCCTGAAAAAGAGCCAAGCAGAAGGTAGGCAGGCACATCCAGGAGCATTTTGCCCAGCTGCCACAGCTCTGGCTGGCCAATAATCCCTGCTGGGTTTACAGTCCTATCGGACAAACCGTGCCTGTGCCCTCCCTGGTGTCTCTCCAGGTCAGGACTGCTGACAGATAGAGGAGGGTCAGGGGTGAGAGCCATCCTAAAAGTCCAAACAATGCTGGTTTAGGGTGCAAGTGCCACAGGATCCAGCATAGGTTGGAGGGAAACAACTACAACTAGGAGCAGATGCGCAGCTGGCATCACATTAACTTCCACATCTTCACATGGTGTGAATTCCCTCATTAGGAAGTCAGTCGGTCCCTTGGCATACCACCTGGCAAGAAACACCTACCACCATCAAATGCCCCACTTTAGAGATGGGGATTTCTTCTCTCCTTCCCCACATCACCTTCCACATCCACCTTCCTGACTCCAAATCCCCATCTAGCTCTCCTGGCTTTCACAGTTCCCCTTCTCCAGCCCGTCCCCAAATTGGCTACACCTAGTCATATACCTAGTGCTGACATTTAAAACTTCTTTACAATAAAACCTGGAGAAAACACAGAAAAGCCTGGGTGGATCTTACTGCTCTTACAGAGATTGTTTCCAGCAGCCTATAAATTTGGCCTTCGATCCTTAGTAAACTCCTTCTGCAACCAGCAAAACTGGAACCCAAATGAGGTAACAGCCAAGTGCAAAAGGTGTCACCACAACTTATAGCCAGCCCAAATGTTACGATTTATCCCATTTTACACACTGCCATGCGGAGTATCTCACAACCTCTAAAACTTGGCAACATCAGGATATGAAAAGCCATGTCACCTTCAATGCTGATTCAGACATGCACTGGGTCACTTTTAGTCTAGTGGCACAAGACACCTATTGAGTAATTCAACCACAACAAAAAAACAGCTTAACTAGGAAGGCATGGAGCAGGAAAGCAGCTGCCAGTCTGTTTGTCTAACAGGAGAGAGACATTTCAGGGCAGTCACAAGGCAGCATCACAATCTCACCTGCTCCTTTGCCTGCTTGATAAAGCCCTGGACACGATCCAGGTGAGGCCGGTTGATGAGGGCTCCCATCCGTGTGTCTTCCAGAAGTGGGTCTCCAATTTTGATTTTCTGGGTGCGTTTCACCACCTCCTTTGTGAAGGCATCCAGTATCTTCCTCTCCACAAACACCCGCGTGCCGTTGCAGCACACCTGGGGTACAGGACAGTCTGCTCAGAGTAAGACACATGGCACTCCACAGTCCTTCCCTGCTTGGGTCCTGCTACAGAGGCTCTCAAAAAAGCCCTTCCACGACTGCTAAAACAGCTAACTTGTCCCTGGGGACAAGGAAGACTAGAT
>NW_009260621.1:1108819-1113222 GCF_000687185.1 Egretta garzetta | reverse complement strand
CGCAGGAAAGAACTTTAGCAGGTTTTTCAGTACCCAGAGATGACCCCAGTAAGCCAATTTGCCAGCAGGGTTACACAAAACCCACAGCACGTGTGGAGATCCCGAATTTGGGATGGACAGAGCCCCATGGGGCTGTGGCTCAGCACACCAAACAGGAACCTGCTGCCCCTCCAGAGGACACCAGCACAGCCTCTTCTGACCACTGTGCGCCAGACCGCACAGGAGCAGCTCCTGAGCTGGATACTAGGTGCTAGAGCAGCTCCAGTTCTGGGAAGGACAAGGCATCAGCTAAGGCACACTCCACTGGGACCAGCTTCTGCAAGGGTGTCCCTTCTGATCCCTTGTGACACTGCACAGGGAGATCTGTGGCAAGATGGGAGCTTCAGGGCATCCCTCACTATGCAAGGTCACAAGCTGGCTCTGCTGCCCAATTCTCAAACCACCCCACCACATTGCGGAGGACTGCTCCTGCCCCACAGACACAAACCTCGCCCTGTGTGAGGAAGTTGGCCATGAGGGCTCCATTCACGGCGTTCTCCAAGGCACAATCTGAAAAGATGATAAGGGGGGATTTTCCCCCTAGCTCTAGGGTGACTGGTTTGATCCCTTTAGCTGCCATCTCCATGATCTGAGAGAAACAAGGACAGAAGATACAAGTGACCCACTGGTAAATGGGAGGCTGGCAGAGGGAGGTACAAGACACCCAAGGGGAGAGTTCCCACAGGGCCCTTCAAAAACAGATGCAGCACAAAGGGCAAGCTGGGTTTCCTAGATGTGTTTAGTTCAGACTGGGGACAGTCTCAGAGGGTTTTGGCGCCCCCCCCCCCCTTTTTTTTTTTTTTTAGATAAAAGCAAGAAAACCTGAGGAGTCATTTGCAGGAAGTCTCACCCAGAGGACAGTTGTAACTCCCCCTGTGTCACTGCACCCCACAGGTACACACATATAAGGGGAGTTCCAGGGGCAACATTCCCCCTCTTTCAAATCAAAATTTATTTTTAAAAGTCTTTTTAGGGACTTTTAACTTTTTGAAGAATAGTTTCTGTGAATTTCTTGCCCTCAAGTTAACGTCTTGCTTAAAACCAGTAAGTTGTATGCAGCTAAACCAAACTATTACTGGCAGAAATGCTCACACATTTTCCCAGCGCTGCTCTATTTTACACACCCTCCTCCCCACATAGATACCCACTTTAGCAGCTCAGAGACTTCACTGCAACCAGGGGCTAAACAAGTGAAGATGACCATGGGGCTCCTCTGAAAGGACTGAGTGCCCAAGCTCAATACCCAGTGGGCTAACTGGAGCCCCACTGTAACCCTGTATGCGCAAGCTGCTTGCTCAGACCCAAAAATGCCAACTCGCACCCTATCTTTAGAAGTCTCACGCACAAAAGCTCAAGGAGGTATCAATGTCCACAGCACACTAGGAAGGCTGGCACTACAGATCCCGTGTGTCCCCAGATGAGAAGGTGCCTTTACCTTGACGCCAGTTGGCACACTGCCAGTGAAAGAGATTTTGGCCACATCTGGGTGATGACAGAGGAACTGGCCTGTGGCCGCTCCACCCTGCACCACGTTGAAGAGCCCCTTGGGCACACCAGCCTCTGTGAAGATCTCTGCCAACCTCACCACCGAAATAGGGGTGAAGGGAGAGGGCTTGAAGACCATCGCGTTGCCTAGGGGAACCCAGACAAAGGCAAGGTGGGGTCAACAGCCAAACTGCTTTAGGGAAAAGGATAACAAACAAACAAACCGCCCCACACAATGAGTGTGTCTCAACAGATCCCAGAAGTTGCCCCCCCAAAAGATGAGGAAACATTTTCAGCTGAACACTGCAACCAGCAAAAGGAAGGAACAGCACCTTCCTGCTGGAAAGGGCTGGGGGAGATGGGGCTGCTGGTCCTGCACTGCAGACATTTCCAGAGACCTTCCTCAACTGGTACAAAGCCAAGCAATCAGCCTTTTTCCTGATGCACTTCTGCCCTCTTAGCGTCTGCCGTGTTCCCACTTCCATTTCCTTTCCCTTCCTGCCAGAGTAACAGCCTGAAGGTTCTGCTAATCCTTCAACACCTCCTTCAAGGTAATCTTAGACTTTATTCCCCAAATCACTCTCCCACACAGGATCATTTGGCTTCAAAGAGAAGCTTGTGTGGGCAGAGCATCTCCATTACCGCAAGCCAAGGCCGGCGCAGACTTCCAGCAGGCAATCTGGAAAGGGTAATTCCAGGCTCCAATTCCCACACACACACCAAGGGGCTCTCTGCGAGTGTACCCAAAGGATCCCCCGGGAAGTTGGATGTGTTCACCTGCAAAGAAGAAAAACAGCCAGAAGGTAGAGGAGAGCAAAGCCCCTTCCTGTCTTATCAGAGCCTCAGGGGCCAGATCTTGCTTTGACTGGGAAGAAGAGACACACAGCTTTTGCCCCAGCAAGCTGACAGAAGGTACACAAGTGCCCACAGAGCACAGCAGCATTAGGTAGAGATCTCTGAAAATCCTTCCAAGATCTTCAGAACAAGGAGTAGTCTCTCTCTTAGAGAAATCAACAGCAAAGATGGTCTTGTGCCATGAAAATTACTGGGGAACACGAGTGGCAGGACAGACAGTAAAGAACAAACTCCAGTTACATTCTCACCAGCTAGAGATCCTGCCAGTCCTGCATAATACTCCAGGCACTGCCAGGATATGTCAATGTCCACTCTGGCTTCAAAGATGGATTTCCCATTGTTGATGGTTTCCAAGGTGGCAATTTCTTCTCTCTGCTCCTGTGAGAGGCACAGGACAGCAACAACGTTAGATAAGCCTGTAGCAGAACTCTACAAGGAGACAGCTGCTTCCCGAGCATGCAAGTCCCAAACAAGGTTCTGCCATCAGTAAGCCAGGCTCTGCCATGAGAAACTGTCATCTCTAGAAGGTACAGCTCCAATTGCTATTTATCAGTTCCACAGTGGTGACCGATCGCAGGGGAATATCAAACAGACAACTGCTGTGGTTTACTGCTAGTCCAGTCTTGCTTAACATTGCTGTTTACCTAAGAAGTTAAGCAAACTTGAACAAAGAAACCAGCTGGTAAACAGTGATTAGAATTCACAGAACTAGATGGGGGGGAGGGAGACACGGATGGACACAGGACGGACAGCAAACAGCAAGATCAAAATGGAACGAGAGGACTTAGTGAAGGATGAACAAAGCAATGCAGCTGGGAAACGTTCTTTAACAGACCAACGCCCTGGCAGAAATATTATCCTGCTGCGGAAGTTTGGCAGAAAGAAAACATTTTTCTCATCACATAAACACACTGGGGAAAGAAGGTCTGGTTTCTTACAGACCTGTGCCTTAATAGGGAATAACTTCGATGTCCAAGAACACATTATCTCACAAAGCAGTTTGTGATAAAGCTATCTTATTTGTATCCTCTCCCATGTGTATTATCTGGTGTCTAAAATAAAAACCAGTATTCCTACATTTTTTCTTGCTAAAACAAGACACACTCCAATCACGTGACAACAGTGTCCAACAAGCTGAAAATTCAACAATGCAAGAGTTACACAATTTCAGCTTTGAAATCATGTGCAGAGAAGTTTAATCTTTGGATTAAGTACAAGCCCTGTGACAGCTCAACTGGATAGCTTCAGTTTTATGTCTTCTAACAGAATTAAGCAGAGACGGTACACACTGGCTTTGAACAGAGTGATAAGACCAAAGCCCTGCCCAAGGCAACCTACTGTCTCTTCTGGTCAAAGGGGGGTTTTAACTCCTGCATGCCTGCTGGAGCTCTGGAGGTCCTCCTGGAAGCCCCCAGCACCCACATTAACCTACAAGAAAGCTCAGAGACAGAACCTCCCGTCTCCTAGAGAGGAAGTGAGCTCCCACAACATACCCGAATAATTCTGGCAGCCTCCAGCAGCACCCTGCTCCGCTCCATGCCAGACATCTGACTCCATATTTTAAAGGCAGCCTTCGCATTCTGCACAGCCAGATCCACTTCCTTCTCTCCAGAGCAAAGCAGCTTGCTTATCACACGACCTGGGCACATTTTACACGAGAAATAAGATAGAAAGCTCAGAAGAGGGGAACAAAATAACATGTGTCATTTTGCATCAAATGCCAAAGACTTCAGTCCAGCCACCTATGCCAGGCTACAGAACTTCATGCTATGGTTCCCGCTTATTTGTAACTGGCTATAGAAGAGGTGCTGCAATTCAGTTGGCCTAAGTGAAAGGATCTGCCATTCTCCACAGTCGTGTTCTAGTTACTAATTAGCTCCAAGTGTTACAAAATTCCTCTGCTTCCCACGGGAATATGTTCTACTTCTACCACCAGCTTCAGGACTCTTGTTACACATTCCTCAGCAAAGTTAATACTCTCTTTCTTTAAGTGATTCTACTGAAACCTAGGAATCTCCAGTTAG
>NW_009260621.1:1107925-1108329 GCF_000687185.1 Egretta garzetta | reverse complement strand
CACAGAGGGGAACCACCCGAATTTCAAAGGATTCGGTAAATCACAAAATCGTTTAGGTTGGAAAAGAACTTTAAGTTCGGCAAGTCCATCAAGTTGACCTAACCCTGCCATCCCACCACTAAACCATATCCCTGAGCACCTCGTCTACCCCTCTTTTAAATCCCTCCAGGGGTGGGGACTCGACCACTTCCTTGGGTGGCCCATTCCAGTGCTTGACAACCCTTCTGTGAAGAAATTTCTCCTAATGTCCAACCTAAACCTCCCCTGGCACAACTTGAGGTCATTTTCCCTCATCCTATCGCCTGTACCTGGGAGAAGAGACCAACCCCCACCTCGCTACAGCCTCCTTTCAGGCAGTTGTAGAGGGCAATAAGGTCTCCCCTCAGCCTCCTCTTCTCCAGACT
>NW_009260621.1:1086559-1107851 GCF_000687185.1 Egretta garzetta | reverse complement strand
TTGGCCTTCTTGGCCACCTGGGCACACTGCTGGCTCATATTCAGCCAGCTGTCAACCAGTACCCCCAGGTCTTTTTCCACTGGGCAGCTTTCCAGACACTCTTCCCCAGGACTGTAGCCTTGCATGGGGTTGTTGTGACCAAAGTGCAGAACCCAGCCCTTGGCCTTGTTGAACCTCGTACAGTTGGCCTCAGCCCATCGATCCAGCCTGTCCAAATTGTTAATCGTTAAGATTTTGCAAAGAATGGAGTGGACACACACAAGCAACAGGCAGAGCTGCAGGAAAGCAAAGGCCCACGAGCATATTTCACGGCCACCTACTGCAGAGCATCTGGAAAAGTTCCTCTGTTGCAGCCAGGGACAGGACAGGAGGCTGCGCTGCAATTTGTGCAAAGGACAAAAAAGAAAACTTTTTTAGAAGAGGAGCAAATGAACAGGTCTACAGCTGTGCGAGACAATCAATATGCAGGGGAAGAGGAGCAGCAGCAAAGCATGTGAATTACCACCCACCACACCACCAGCTGGCAGTAATTAAACCTCCTCAAAGATGCAGCCACAGTTGCAATTTGTCTTGGGATATACATATGGGGTTTGGTTTTTTGGGGTTTGTTTAGTTTTTTTTTTTTTAATTATCCATGAAACAGGATGTTCTTCATTCTTTCTTCCTCAAAACCAAACTCTTCCTGAGGTCAAAAAGTAGTTTTTCATTTTTCATTCCATTTTCTAGATTCTTAGGATTCAGGCCATTTAGTGGTGGAGGTTAGAAACACCGTCCTCAATTTGTTACAAGGATTAACAGCCCCCAGAGAACTACTGTATCAAATGACAGCAGAAAGCAACCAGAATATAGCATGAGATCAATAATTTTCAGATGACATTTAGATGCGCAACTGCTTCCCCTCCCCAAGTGACGAAGCGTGGTGTGATGCAATGTGTGCAGATGTGCTGAGGGCAGAGTTTCTGACAGCAGCAGGGAAGGTTACTGCACTGCACGTAACCCTTCCCAAGCCATTACGGTGCAGTTATCCATCATGCTTGATCAGAGCTGGCTGCCTTAGGTGGATCCTCTTGGATCCAACAACCATATGCTGCAGAATAAAACTACTTCAACAAAGCTGACCCATGCAGGTAACAGGTTGGGATGTTTCTGGCTTTGCTGCAGGATCAGGCCCTTGAACCAAGAGAGGCTGCACAAGGGAAATGGGAATTACACAAGGAGGGCTGCTCCCTGAGGAAGTTCGTAGTGAGACCTGACATAACAGTAAGTTAAAAAAAAAAAAAAAAAGAAAAAAAAGCAACTTTAGAGCTAGGCAGCATCAGCATACAGCAGATGCTTTCCTTTACCTGCCAAATACTAATTTGAGAGATGCCACACTCATGATTTATCTTGAAACAATCCTATAAAAGTGCCCCATACTTATTAACAAGAATTAACCCAATATTTAGTATTTAATAGGGTATTGCACTTGCTCCACACTGCCATAAGGTGTTTCAGATTTATCCCCTTGCCATGCATCTAGTCAAAAACTCCCAGTAAGAGGGACCGCATGATAAACCTCTGGTCACAGAAGCAAGAAATCAATAGCCTCTGTGGGTACTGCCTGCTTCAGGAGAACTGTCAGCCTAACTTCAGAGCAGGAGCAAGATTTATTCACCCCTTTCAAATAAGGTCAGCAGGTTCCAGCCAACAAGACTGATCCAGATAGTTATTTGGTGAAGCAGAAGACAGTGGAGAGAGCTTCCTGGCCTAAGAAGGAAGCCTTTTAAGATGCATACTGATCATCAGTCTGTTTAGTAGTAAGCTAAGGAGCATGAACAAAAATGCTGCTGTCACAACCACTCAGGCAATAAAGGGTTCAGTGACAGTGGACAGTACTGACATAATTTAACAGTTTACTCAGGTTTGAAGGCCAGGTTTGTTTCTCTAATTGAGCAGATTCTGCTTAAGCAAGCAACTTTTACAGAAGCTGTATAATGCCACAAAAACGTCCATGGGGCTGTGCTCTGCCAGGAAGACACAGGCTGACAGTACACCAAGAAATACATGCAACCTCCAAGGGCGGCCCGGCACAGGGGCCACCTGAGCCAACGAAAAACCTCACCCTCCATGCTGGAAATTTTGCAAAGGGAGAACTAAGCACACCTACTTGCCCAGCTCCCCTTTACACAGGACTATAGCCAGTGTGGCTAAGACAAGAGAGTCACTTCACAGCATGATCGTTCTGAATTTTCCAAATTTTGTACTTCACAGATCTCACCCTTGGCATCTGAGTTGGTTTCCAATGCCAGGAACTAAATCAGCTGCACTACATGAATGTATTTCTACTTGTCCTACAGCACAATTAAGAGACATCTAAATAAACATGCCCATGCCATTTATTTCTCAGAAACACCAGAAACAAAAGGTCAAGTTATCTTCTGAGAACTTCCTTGGTTTGATGAGCAAACAAGTGCTGGTAAAATACTCCAGATAGAAGATGTTTCCAAGACTGTGGCCAATACTGCATACGCTGGTTTTGGACACATGAAGCCTGGTGCAGAATCCCATCTTGTCACTTCCCAAAGGCAGTCTTGTGCACTGGTTAGACCTGTGAAGGCTGTAACTGTGCTTTAGGAAAACTTCCCTGCCTGAGGTGGCGGGCCAAGGAAGCCTCCTGCTTGCTTGGTGGCAGCCCGGGAAGGAGCGAGACCGAGCATCTTCTGGATGTTCTGCAAAAACAAGGACAAGCAGGACAGTGTCAGACCAAGATAAGGGACACAAAGAGGACAAAATCCCAACTCTGCTTACAAGTACAACCTTGCCACTAGTTTCAACAGATTCAGGTTCTCACCCACATAGCCTTACCAGTCTGGCTAGTATATATTAGACCTCCATCCCTATACGTTCATAAAAGCTTAGCACAGAGCCAGACAACCATCCACAATGGCTACAATCAGAGTTGGGCCACTCCCCCCCACCTCAACAAAAGCCTTCTGATCATTAAATCCACATTTAGGTTGAGGGTTCTCTTCCACCTCCAGCTATACACCACACTGGCAGGTACCTTGTTAATGTCTTCACACACGGGTTGGTTTAAAATCAACCTACAATAGTTACCTTTACAATTTAACTGCAGTGCACACACAGGAGCAGGTTCCTAACATCTGCTCACAGGCAGAACCAAAGCAACCCTCTGTTTTCACAAGTTCCAGAAACCCCTGTTGACGGTAGACATCAGAGCCTGAGGGTCCTCTCCTAATGCAGTCGGAATTTGGGTCAGCAACATGGCAACCAGAGTGCATGCCAAGTTCAAGTCAGGAGCTTAGGCAGAGAATTAACACGAATGCTAGTGATGCAGACAGAACAATGGTTTGGTGGAGACATGCAGTATAAGAGGACAAATGCAGCAAAACCAAAAACTGACTATTGAAATGACCTCATCTGCACCTGAGCGGGGAGATTCAGAGGAAAACAACAAACAAGGAGAGAATTAAGTAGCAGAGCCAGGCTTAGCTAAAAACTCACAGCAGAATATTTAAAAGTTTGATGTTTTTCTTGATTTTTGTGAAATTCCTTTTAAATTTTTCAACACTGCGACTACAAAGAGCTACCAGTTCTTTCAGTTTCATCCTTCACTGTAAATAACTACAGCTCAAGGTGCTGCACATGCAGTGCTGGCTAGACATCTGATGCAAGGCAAAGAAGAAAACAACTGTCCCCGCTTCATGTCGCCAGCTGAGTCCTGGCTATCGAGACAACAAAGGAGGAAGGAGGATTTTCTTCAAACCTGAATGTCCTCTCCAAAATAACTGTCAGGATAGGTCAGATAGCAAGGTCATAGAATTCTTGAACTTTTCAATCATGGAAGGAGAACAAACTAAGAAAAAAGGCAGATAGAGCTTCATGATTCCATAGTAGCTAAATTAAAAAAAAAAAAAATTTGAATCATTCCAGGTGGAATACCATGGAATGGAAGGTTTCAGCCCACACACCAACATGAAAATAAAGGAGAGGAACGCTTGAAAAGGAATTACATCAGGTTTAGTCTGTAGCCTAAATAAATCAGCCACTGGTTGATATTTAGCAACTGAATATATATGAGAGCATTTCACTGTGGGAGACTCCTTCGTGTGGTTCCTCTTCTCAGAGCTTCTTTAGCCAGGAGATGGGCAGAAGGGAGAAAACAAAAGAAGCCAATGGTCAGGTTCAGCAACACCAGAGGGTGCTGCAGAGTCAGCAGCAGGCAGGACCGGGATCCTACCAGCTTTGTACTGGCTCACCAGTGGAGCAGAGTAGAGATCCTGGCAGAGCACCCATAGAAGCAAAGAAGTGTGTATGGCCTCCTCCTTGCTGCTTTAAGTATCAAGAGAGAACCGTGGTGCTAAAGTTTACTCTATCTGCTTGAACAGTTCCAAGACGAAGAGAGAGGACAGCTTGTCTGCATGTGGATTCAAGACTACAGTCGCTCTCCAGCATTATCCTTCCATATAGTCCCCTCCTTACTCTGGAAGGCAGCTAGCCTCCTGCACTAGCTGCAAAGCAAGTTTTGCTGGACAGCAATCCTGAAGTCTACACAGCTGGGAACACCAGGGCTGGGGCAAGGTTCAGTAGAAACCTGTCCTGTCTGCTGTGTACCACGTTGCACGAGCAAGCCTGCAGAGTCTATCTTCAACACAAACAAAACCATCATCATCTTCAGGAGCAGGGAGGGAAGACTAAGATTTAAGGACCCAAATTCCTCCTCTGAGCTCTTCTGAACTTTCCTCAAATGACTGCAGGAAGGACGGGAGCTGCTTCTGCTTTTGTCTTCAAACCCAGAAGGGGCCTCAAAGACAAGGCACTCACTCAAAGAGTGGCTCCCTGCCCCAAGATCAGGCTGTGTGGGAAAGTGCGCTCCTGGCATCAGGGATAATTACTGGCTCCCTTTTCCCCTGGGAACACATTTCAGAGAGAAGCAGCCTAATCTACAGTTCGGGCATGTGTGAAAAGGAAATGAAGACCAGCAGACGCCTGAGGAACAGCAGCATATTCCTCTTCACAAATAGCACAGGTGAAGGCTGGGAGCTCAGGAGCAGGGACAGAGGATGTAACCCCGCCCAGCCCAGCAGGAGACTTTCCCAGCTGAAACCCAACAGCTCAAGGACCCTAGGAAGGCCTCTCCCAGCAACCCTCCTCTCTCCAAACAGGAAGACGAGAGGAACCAGGGGACAGGATTTACGTGCCAGGGAGAGCTGGGAACAGCGCAAAGGAAGTTACTCACTGAAAGTTGACTATTTTGGGAGATGCTGGCCAGGTCACAGGCAGCAAGCTTCCCAGTCTGTGTCTGAAGAGTTTATCACCCCCACATGCCTGAGGACCACATGAAAAGACTGCCCGATGCTGCTACTGCCCATCCCACTAATGTCAGTTTAATCACTGTCCAGTTAGCCTCCCCACCTTCGTGTACTCCCCGGCATTTCCCTCCAGGTCAGATTTTTTTTCCCCACACACACTAGTTCCTCTGCTTCTGAGCTCCATGGGATTGTCTCTCGTCCCTGCCTTTGATCCCTTCACAGGCAGCTCCAGGATTTAAGGGAAGGCTGAGAGTCATATGAACTCCTTAGTTTGTTCGCAACCTGCTCCCTGACTTTTGGTACACTCCTCCTGTGTCAGAGACATCAAGCCAGACACTTAACTCCCAGATCAGTTCTCCTCCCTTGGGCTTACAGGTGTTTTGAAGCTGACCTGGCAAAACACAGAGAGTCACAAAGCTTTCACCTCCAAGGTCATTGAAAGCTAGTCTGGCACCATTTTAAGCCCTTAATTACTTTCTTCCCCTCTCGCCTGGCCTCTCACAGCCCTTCAAAGTCCTCTTCCCAATGCTGTTATCAGTTCTTTCAAATAGTAATAAAGCCAAGAGCAGGATGCCAGTAATCACAGCTTCAGTTCCTAGCTTTTGCACAAACTAATGTGGCTGGTGTCTACCCTTCCCTCCATGTAGCAAGGAGGAAGAAATTGAGCTGCCTAACAGCTGGAGAACTGCAGGTATATTAACCACCATCCCACAGACAAGGCAGCACTATTAAGAGTGCAATCTAACACTTCAGAGCAAAACCACCCTTCTCCAAAGCAATAAAGTAACTTCTGTCCTCCACAGGGCCATCAGCATGAACTCTCAAGCACAAGGGCAATTTTTTCCCAGAATTTCTCTTTAAAGCCCAACCCACTGCAAACAGCTCAGCATTTCTGCCCAAAACCAGACCAGACCACCACTCACTTCATGCAGTCTACTAATTTCACATGAGGAAACATCAGGAAATGCCCAGGACTAGAACTAACACAGGAATTATATTTCTGGACAAAAAAAAAAATCCATGGGGGATTTTGCAGCAAGGGAGTTCCCCCACCAACACAATGGGTGAAGAAGAATCTTGCTGACAGTGCTATTTAGTTTCATATAATAATCTAGAACACTGGAAAGAAGGGACTTTCCATGTAACAGGTGAGTAACACAGAACAGCACCAGACAAGATTGCCTGAAGGAACAGCATCAGACCACAGCATCCCAGGAGTTCAGGAAGATGATCCTAAGAGCTAAAAAGGTCTAACTTCTTTCAAAGCAGCAAACACTGCTCCAGTTACTGGGAAGTGAAACAAGATTTGTCTTGCAGCAAATAGAATGAGGAAGCCCCTGGCCTTTGGTACTCTGAAGCTGGCCCTGCTTGCCTTGAGGGGTGGGCCAGATGACTTCCAGGTAACCCTTTCAACAGAAATTACTCTCCAATTCATTAGCTGCTTTTATATAGGACCAGACACGGATCCATTTCAACACAAGCACCCAGTACAGAAGGCTATGGAGAATTTCGATTCACTAGCACGCACTTTGTGACTAAAGGAACTCTCTACTATTAAGCTGCTCCATCAAGAGCAGCTTCTGAGACTTCTGAGAGCAGATGGCATAATACATCACTTCCCTTTACTGATCTGCTTTAAGTCTTTCTAAGTCCCTTGGCACCCCTCGAGGAAAAGCAACAAGTTGGCCAAGGGGAAAAGCAGCAAGAATTCAGGAAGTGAATCAAAGAAAAAGGAAATATAAATACAGAAGAGCAGATAATTTGCAACTAGTTGCACCAGCATTCATCCATCCCCCAGCTATCTATTAACTTATCCCCAGCACACTCTGGGGAAATTTGGAAAACAAAGTAGACTTCTGGTTGCACTGAGAAGGCCTACTTGTCCTCACCAGCCATTCTGCCACTTAGGCCGCTAGTGAACCTTCCTGAACAGGCACATCCTTTACCCTTACTGATGCTTCTCTTTTCAAAAGATGGGATTAACCAGCTTTGCTGGAGAGCTATGCGTACCCTACTCTTGGCTTATCATACCAGACCCCCTTTCTGTGTCACATCTCTAGCTCTGGGAGTTGACTTGACACCAAAGGTAAAGTTCTTAAGACTCTGAAAAAAAAAAAAAAAATCAAGCAAGCAGCAGAACCAGGAAGGACAAACCTAAAAGAACAGGTTTAACTCTTTCCTCACTTTTCTAGCAAATTTGTAGACTGATTGAACCTTTATAGAATGTCAGGTCACCAAGAAAAGTTTCCCCTGAAGATGCTACACTTCTCCTTTCTCATATTACTGTAAAAGTCAGAATTAAGAAGCAGTACTTAGATTTGCTTTTGATGAAGACAATCCTTGGTATGGCAATCCACAAAGTTATCAGATACACACACACACGGAAGTAACGCATTTCTGCCAGCTCTGTCCTAGTGCCCTGGTGCAAGTCTCCAATCAAGTCTTCCACACTGGTCCAGGGCAGTGGCTGGTTTTATGATCCCAACCTAGAACTGCTTTGAATATGAAGCATAGGAATGAAGGCAAACACAGAAACCACAAACAGATCAAAGATTATATTACTGCTGTCCAGTTCTGCTTGAAGACTCCTCTTTATGAATAGAGATGTGCTTTCCCTGCTCCAGGCGTGCAAGAGACACAGCAATGTACTCACCTGTCTGATTGACATTGTGCAGAGAATGTAGAGGAATATGAAGGAGCAGTCGGTGTAATCCTCACCCAGAAGGTTGCGGTGGGAGAGACCTTGGATGTACGAGAGGGGAATAAACGGAAGCTTTGCCACCACTCGGCCATCAAATCTGGAAAAGACAGCATTAGATCACAACTGGGTACAGTGTAAGAGTCTTTGGCTATAGGAAGAACAAGTGAGCATCTTCAACAGGTCACCAGAGCAGATAAGACCACATGGAAGGCTAAAAAGCCATGCTGCCTTCTCCAGCCCACTTTTATACACACTACACCAAAGAGGCTACATACACCTCTCTCACAAAGCCCTCCACACCCAGTCACCTACAGGGTAAGTAGGCTTCTCTCGATAACAGTTTTGCCATAGTCAGAGCCAAAGTGTTTCACAGCGATTTAAGTGATCAGCTGGACAAGCTGTTGGTTCATAAAATCTTGGTTGGTGTTTTGCAGTTTACTGGTGCATTTTATTTAAAAGTCAAATTTAGCAGGTAACTTCCCAGAACACAGTCAGCACTTGAATAAAAGATGAATTACTATCACCCTGCTGAATTGCAGTTAACACAAGATGGATTCTTTGCTTTAAGCAAAAGAGCATTTTTTAAGCAGAGCGTAGACCAAAGACACCTTTTCCTTTCCTAGAGCAGCTACACTCAGCACAAGAAGGATGCATTAAGAGAGCCATCAACAGAACGCTTTTTAATACCAACAGTCTTCCCTGCATTAGCTCTGAAGACTAAGGCAGCACAGAGGCAGGATGATACCGCATATTCCAAGTGGCCTGTCCTGCTCCTGGAAGGCCTCCAGGTCCACATTCCAGGGCATCAGGCAGAGTGTGAATTCTGGCCAGTTCGCAAAGATTTCTCCCAACCCAGACAGTCGACCCAATCTTTTGAAGTAAGTGTGTATGATGCCTCATCAGCATGTGCATATTTGGATGTTATTTTCTCTGCATGTGCTGATTTTCTAACAGGTGTTTCTTGTTTCAAGAGATCCTAAATGAGCGTTCTTTCCTGTGGAGATGCATTCACACAGCTACAGCTCAAACACACGCCAACTTTGTTTACATCTCACAAGCAGTTTGGCAAAAGAGCTAGCTGCTGTGAGAGAAACAAGTATTTCAGCAGTAGCACCCCGAGGTACCTGCTTTTAATTCCAGCAGGTTTTCACAGTTATCATGAAGTGGTACTGAAATGTACAACTCCTGGAGTAAGACAGAGAACCGATTACATTAAAAAGTTTCTGACAAGAGAAAATTGAGACACACAGAAGCTAATTCCTCTCCCAGGAGAAATCCCACCTGCTTGGAGGCCAACACCACTACAGATCTCGCTGCCCTAGCATAGCCTTTAAGCAACAACAGTCATTCAGCTGCTCATCTTCAGCACAGCATTGTGCTCTATGGGTTTAAACCAGACTTCCTGACACTTGCATATCCTTCCAACATGGTCCACCCTGCTGCCCCATTACTACTAACGCTCAAAGGAAGAAAGCCAATCACAGTAACTTCCACTTTGGCTAAGTTGGCACTTGGCAAAAGTAAGGTACTCGGCCAGAGAGCAGCAGTGTCTGCATAGTACTTGTCCAAAGGGCGGCACACCATGCTCCTTCCATGCAATCCTTGCTCCTTTTGTCCCCCAGAGGAACAAACTCATTCAAGAACAGGAAAGCCAGCAAATGAGGCTACAGCCATCGCAGGTGTCAGCCACCCTTTTCTTCCTTTTCATATCACACCCACAGTGCCTTCACAGATGACTTGGCAGTAGCAGCTTCCCAGAGGGAGCCTGAGAGCCTCACAAATTCATAACTGACATACTCTCCTCCTGAGACAAGCAGCTGCTCTTTATGCTATGTCAAGAGAATCACAGCACATAAGTGAGAAGCAGCTCCATCGAACCATTCTATCAGCTTCAAACAGTGCAAGTACAACCCATCAAAGCTGCCATTCATATACAAATGCATTAGCTACCTTGTAGTGAGATCAGGAGCGAAAATTTAATCATCTAGTCCCAAAGGCAAGACAGCCAAATCTTTAGATTTTAATTCGATAGCCTCAGCTATTAGCAAGAAAGCTATTTCAGTTCGGACAATCAGCAAGCTCTCTGGATACTCCTGCTGTTCATGTTCAGGTTCCCTCTAAAGAAAGAGACAGTTGAAGGAAAGATATGCCCTAAAGCTTCATATCAACTCTGTGGCTTATAGTATGGTCCCCACAGGCAGGAATCCTCAAAAGAGGAACAAGACAAGTAAACTTGGTGGTCTTAAAGAAGAAACCAACACAATGATTTTTAAGGTTAATATCCATGGACGGAAGAGCCACACAGGATTTAACCAAAATAAATTCCTTCCTAAAGCTCTTCATGAATTTAACAGTCTCGTAACACTTGTCAGTCATAACATACTCTGAACTGCCTCTTCCCACTCGAGGAAAGTGGGCAGAGTAGGGTGGGGTTTTTCAGTTTGTTTTTCAGTCTGTTTCAGGGGCAGGGGGGTGGTTGTGTTTTTATTGCACCCAAATAGCTATGCAGGCACTTGAATGCCTCAGGTGCAGCACTATAAAACCCCCACAGATGTTATCTTGCTGGGCACACGACTCACGATGCACCTCCGTCCCCACTCCAGGCTGCAGTTAAATGAGACATCAATGACTCAAGACTGTACCCAAATTTTAAAGTCCTTTAGTGCTGTGTTCCTCTGCTCAGTTTCACAGCATTCCAGAGAATGGGGACTGAAGTCTGACTAAGTTGAATAATTAAGAGTCCACCCAGTGGCATTTCTGTTATTATGTTACCCCCCGTTTGCAATTTATCCACCCACAGATCTGCAGTAAAATAACAATTAACTGTATCCTGGGGACTGCCAGCACAGAGGCCAAAGGTTTTGGTGCCCAAGAATGTAAAATCCTATTTTCAGGACAGCATATTGCCCAGATATTAAGCAGACTCCCAAAGGTTATGCTAAACATATTTACATTATCTTCAGGTTTAACAGCCAATGGGAAGTTCACATTTCAAGACTGAATCAAGTTTTAAAAGTCAAGCAGAGTCTTTCGGTTTTGCATGTCTGAAACAAAGCTGTCTATAATTGCGCAAACCAGTTTGGGCTCTTTTTTGTCTTTGTTTTTTTTAAACTAGACTTATCCCAGGTCATTTTTAAAGCAAAGGAAGATTAGAGACCATGCCTGGACCTGTTAATATCTTGACTCTGATCACCTTAAGTAGGGCAACAATAAACTCTGCAATTACAGCTCGTTTCTAAGGGCAAGGGAGCTGACCCAGTTTTGCTTGTGAGAGCATTCTTTGGTCACACTATTACAGCAAAGCCAAAGAAGCTGAAGACTGTAGCTGCTTGCCTGACATCTACCAAACTTGCCCTTATCAAGCAGAAAGGATGTTAGAGTTGTGTCTAGACTGAATGCAATTTGTTCAGTTTGATTGCATTCAGCATGCAGTGTTCCCTCTTGAGCAGAAAATGTGTGTGGTAACCAAACAACTGCATCTTCATATGAAATATTGATCCATTTTGTACAGATTAGTTATGATTCTTGGATGGACATTGTCTCTCTAACACTTCAGGGGACAGAGAGAAGGTGGAGAATATATTCACCACGAAAATTTAAGAGAAATCCAGAAAGTTGATACTTACATGGAGTTAAACATTCCCATCAAGGCAGTGAAACAGAAGCCAATGGCAAACATAGATTTCATCCGAACCTGCAAGCAGAAAGGTCAGAGACAATCAAAACAACAGGCACACGCTGGGGGATTATGGGCTCACGCCCTTAAGAAAAGGCTTTGTACAGCATCACTGGAATCTAGCAGGAAAAAAGATGACGCAGAAGGCCAGAGGCATTGTAAAAAGTGACTGAAGAACTCCCAAAGAGAATCTTGGTCAACAGCTGGGTACAAAGGCAGCCAGAGAGTGAACCACTGATGTGAAGAGTAGGGGGGCGGGGAACTTCAGTAACTGCCCTGTTACCTTCCACAGGTTGGGGTTGTTTTTTTTTTCCCCTTAAGCCTATACAACCAATCAGCAGGGGATCATTTTAAGACAGAACTTAGAAGAGGAAGTCAGACAAATTCATTCTAGTTTGAAATCATAATGGAGACTTAAAAAGATGAAAATAGCTAAGGCTGGGCATGAGATGAGGTAGTAACTGCTGGAAAACTCTGTGGCTCATACTAAAATCTGTAGCTATTAGAGATAATCCAGAAGGACCTTTCAGGAGGAAAAGCCGCTATGTCTGCCAATTGAGCAGTGTCCTTCTCTTGGAAAGCTGACTGAAGTCTTCAGCAGTCAGGAACTGGCTTTAATTTTCTTACCATTGACAAATCTCTGTTGTTATTCTTCAGCTTCTCTTCTTGTCTCTCTGGAAAGACAAAACCAACAACAGTTACAATCAGTCATACCAACCTAGAAACCAGAGTGTTTTAATTTCCAGGAAGACTTAACCTTCTTGACTCTCCAAACAAGTAACACTTCCAAAACCAACTCTCTGCCAGACAGTAGAAAGTGAAAAACTGTACATAGTCAACTGCTTCTCCACCACAGCAACATGCGGCAATGCAAGCACAAAAGAGGAGGAGGCTAGAATCACACATTCAGCACTTTCGAAAGAAATATGCAGAATGTCAAATTTTCTAACTCAACCAACACACACAGTAGCATGAACGGGGTTGCCAGAAAACAGACAGTACCTCTATACCACACTTCTGAAAGACAGCAGTCTCAATTTGCTGCACACCAGGCTCACCATTATAAATACAAGAAAGGATTTCATTTGGAGGTGTCAGAAGGGACTCCAAAACCGTACACAGAGCTGGGAGCTAACATCCTGCTGGTCTTAGTAATGAATTTTGGGCCCTTGTCACACCTAAAAGATTCTCCAAAGAGGAAAGATATTTTCTACATGAATTTCAGTAATATGTATATTACCATGCTTTGCAGACAATACTTTAAAATACTACTTTGGAAATTTAGCCTGTCCTTAAGTCACCACAAACTTCAAAGATGCCCAGTTTTCTGAGAGAGCACTTTCCACACCCCTCATTGCAGAACTGCTCTGGCCTTGAGCATTTATCCACCACCTGTCACCTTTCTTGTCCCACATCCCCATCATCCCTGGTTCACTATGCTCCTCTCAGACTGAGGATCCAGAGGGGCAGGCGGGGCTTGGAAGCAACACCTAGCTGAAGTAAGGATGCAGACAACGCAGAAATATCCAAAGAACGGTGTGAGCAAAGAGAGGGGAGATGCAGAAGGACTGTCAAGGGCTATCCAGCATGAGAATTTTACTGAAACTTCAGCAGCAATCCACTGGACAAAAGGCCCATGGCACAGAAGCTCAACAGTTATCTTTGAAGCCCCTGCTAAATATGAGGACTTGCAGTAAGCATTATGAAAAGCAATAGCAACACCCCTATCCAATTTCTTAGAATCCTCATTGCCATTTTCAATCGCTCCTAAGTACAAACCATCCACTCAGGCAGGAACTTTCCAGACACCTACTTCCTGACCCAGGTGGAGAGTTTTGTTCTGGGACATTTCAGCAGCAACAGGCCAGCTCTTTAGGAATCACATTTGGCACAAATACTTGTTTTTTCCCTCTGCTACATAACTAACCATCTATTCAGATGGGCAAAAGGTTACATAGGGATAAAGAACACAGCCCTGATCCCCCAATACACCCGACCTGTTTCTCACCCATTTTTACAAATTCAAAACAAACAGGCTCCGGGTGTCCTACCATCTTATTACATAAATGGTCTATTCCTGCCCAAGTCATGCATAAGCAGCCTTGAGGTACTTGGCTATAGAGCTGTGTAGAGGCACAAAGAAAGAGTAGTGGGTCAACAAGCAGCACCCTGGAGTCCAAAATCATCTTATTCTGCTCATTAGAACACAAACCATGAGGATACAGGGAGACCAGCAATAACTTTATTTGCCAGCATTGGCTTTGTTTGTTTCTTTTTGTTTTGCTGGACTCCTGGGAACATCACTGTCTTTTCTTCTAGGGGCACGTGGACATAGAAAACAGTAGCAAAGTTTAAGCTAACACACTCCTTAAGCTGAAATGACAGAAGGCTGCACCATGATGTTAAAGGTGTCCTGTTCCAGCAGTGTGAAAGGTGACAATGTGACGAAAGTTGATTCACTTTACACTTAAAAGCAAAGCCTGATAAGTAGGAAACATCAAATTAAGCCTTCCCATGCAACTTTCACCCTACCTCCTTGTGCATATGCATGATTCATCCCTTACGTAACCAAGTAACATACACACACCTCCTGCCTTATTCTGTGCACAAAACAGATGGCAACTGAGGCAGGTCTGTACCACAGCTGTGACTGTGATCTGTAAAGCCTCCGCTCTTTTTTTTAACTAGAACGGTAGAATTGAAAGGAACTCCAGCACAAGTAAATTTGTTGTTACAACAATGCTACATCTTGCAGAATGATTTGACATCCATTAAGTTACTGGAATCAGAGATTTCAAAAGCAGTTAATAGCTGTGAGTCATTTTCTGGATGTCCAGCTTGACATTTAGGGCCTGATTTTTCAGAAGCACTAAGAATTCAGCTTTGCCTGAAAACAAATGAGACACTGAAGTTATGCAGCACTTGCAAAAAAAAAAATAAAAAAAAAAATCAGAAAGTCAGTCTCAGTATCTCAAGCTTGGCCAGCAAGCTTCACAGCAAACAAAATCAGTGGTCATTTCCTAAGTTCTGTTCTTAGTCCCTTTGTCCTTTGTTTTTCATTTGCAAAACAAGATTATTTCAGTGTATAAAAAAAATTGGTGGAGGATCTGAATTCCTCAGATTCTACTGTTTATTAGTTTAGTCCAAGAACAAGTAAAATATCTTTGCTAGGAACACAGCTTGGATGGTGCCCCACAAAAAAAGTCATTGCCACACATGCAGAAGTGACCATATGTAGCAACAGCACATAACATTAAAAAGTTGCCTTATCCACCAAGCAGTATTGATCCCGTGCATGGATTATTAAAGATTAACAACTGAAAATGCACAAGAGGAAGAATTTTGGCTCCTTTCCCTTCAAGAGTCTAGCGATAACAGGTTTTATACCTAGGGAGAACTGTTTGAAGATATGTTTGTAATTATTCCCAAGCTTTGTACAGATCAAATGACTAATCCAGCTACCTGGTGTTACAGAGGAATGAGGAAACCAACTCCCAGGAGCTCTCAGAAATGTTCCTGCCACAATTTCTGTAATAATTTAACTGAGCTTTGCTGCACATTTCACTTTAGTCCTGCAGACAACAGAACTTTTGGAAGATGTTAAACGTCCATTAAACATCTACCACGTTGTTCTTGCATAGTTCAGTACTTAAAGCATTACCTTTATCCAGACAGGCTTAAGCTTATTGACAACGAAAAAAATGGAAAAATAAAATGCTACTTAAAATTGAGCAAAATTTAATCCAATTTGAAATAAATCTAAGTGCAGTTAGAGTTAACATGCAAACTACCTTCAGCTCTGAAGTGTTCAAATGAGAAAAAAAATGCAAGCTCAAAAGAATCGCAATCATACAGTCATATAGCTATTGCAAGCTGACAGCGCACTGCAGCAAAGAGCTTTGACAATGGAAGTTAATAACAGTCATGGATATGAAGGCTCAAATCAGAGCGAAAGGCAACCAGTTCAGCAAGAAGTGCTGCTCCTCTCGGTGATGCTGCCCTTCTCTGCATTTGGCTAAAACCATCAGGAGGCTAGATGCCTCCTGTCTTGGAACAGTAAGGCAAAAGTATTCATATTCCAGTCAATGAGAATCAGCTCTAGTACCACTTTAAATAAATAGTTTTGAAAGGAAGGAAAGGATAATCACTGCTGTAAGCTTCCGAACCTTCCCTTACTCTTGGGACACAGCACTCCTCTCCCAGTCTTACCTATTTTCTTTTTCTGCTGTCGGCCTGCTGATTCAGTTATTGTTTCCTTCTTCTTTTCCACTGCCAAGTGAAAAGAAAGGTATTCCATCATTTCTACACAGGGATACTACCACCCCTTTTCCACACACCAAGCAAACCATTTTATCTCTTTAGAAAACAGGGGCACAAAAGGAAGCTAGGTATGACTAAGAATGTATTCAGAATGAACAAGTTATAAACTAGCAAGGCTGACTGCACCAAAGTGTTATTAAAAAAAAATTCAAACCCCTGGATATCAGAATATTTAAAGGGTTAATTTTAAACTCTGTCAAGAGCCCATTACATTGTTAACTGAGCAGTCTGGGGACAATTTTGGCTCAAATGACCCTTGCTGATTTGTCATTAGTACTAGACAGTACTTTTGATTCAGCAAGTGTAATGAAAAGAGCTTTGTGGCAAGCTCTGCTCTCGATTATCTGCAGTGGGAAGCAGAATACAGGAAAGCCTGTGTTCTTGTACATCCCTTCTTCACAGGCAGGCATTCTCAGGGGAAATGCTGTCCAAGCAGTCGGCCACAGCCTCTCCATTCTTCAATTAATAAGTACTGAAGCATTTCCAGTATTTTAAAGTAGGAGCCTAAGCTCAAAGTTACTAAGACCCCAAATCTCACCAAGCATCTGCAGACAACTACCACTGCAATAAAAATGCTAGCATAAAGCCAGCATAGTGAACTTGTAACACAGTAAATGGGCTGCTCAACTGCAAATGCTCTTTTGCTGACAGCAAGAAGAGCTTTTCCAGAAAGTAAGAGACTTTTCAACTTAAGAGTACTACAAGTGAGGATGACAAAGCATGACTATGGTCTAACAACAGACAACAACCTTTTATTTACTCTAAACTCTATGTATCTGTACTGTACCTACTCTACCAACTTGGCTCCTTATTAGCTCACAGAACCAGCTTAGAGACCTGAGCGTTAGGACTGTTCTCCCATAGGAAGTACTACCTGAGCACAGATCTAGCCTTGATTTCAAAGCACAAGTGAAATAAAAAGAGCCAGCCTTTGAAGTCACACAAGAATTTGTAGTGCTGGCTTCCAAAATGCCTGTGATGTGCAAGTCAGTCACAGCTCCTAAGAAAACCACACTAGCCCAGACAGATAGCAAAACATCACATCTTCCACAGTAATGTAGTAAGACAATTGTTTTTTCCAAAGAACAAGCATACCTCTGACAGGCAGGCTAGCACAAGGGGAAAAAACAGGGAAGTCTGCTCAGAGGGAAAGCTGGAAAGAAGTGCCAGATGACACAACACACCCAGTGCTCATAACCTTCCTTATGCCAAATCCAACTGCAGGGATCCTGATCAGTCCCAACCCAACGTAGTCACAGAATCACAGAATCGCAAGGGTTGGAAGGGACCTCAGGAGATCATCTAGTCCAACCCCCCTGCTAAAGCAGGCTCTCCTAGAGCATTCTACACAGGACTTCATCCAGGCGGGCTTTGAATATCTCCAGCGAAGGAGACTCCACAACCTCCCTGGGCAGCCTGTTCCAGTGCTCTGTCACCCTTAGAGTAAAGAAGTTCTTGCTCATATTCAACTGAAACCTCTTATGTTTCAGTTTGCACCCATTGCCCCTAGTCCTGTCTCTGGACACCACTGCAAACAGACTGCTTCCATCCTCATGACTTCCGCCCTTAAGATATTTGTATGTGTTGATAAGGTCCCCTCTCAGTCCTCTCTTCTTCAGGCTGAACAAGCCCAACTCTCTCAGCCTTTCCTCGTAGGGGAGGTGCTCCAGTCCCTTTATCATCCTAGTCCACATAACCCTGTGGTCCCCAACTCTAAACCCAACTGGAGAATACTTTGACTCTTTTTCAGGCCTACCTATTGCTCCCAGCCCTAATAAGAGGGCTCCTCCAGACCCCAGCTTCACTCTGGACAGCACTATTAAGCCTTATGCCAACCCCAAGGAACTCTACACCCCTACTCCCCTTATGGTTGGAGCAGAACAAATAACTGCCAGGCACTCTTGCAAGCCTGTCCGTGGGAACATACATGACAACACAGCACCAATTCTAGAGGTAGCATTCAGCCTTGCACATTTATCACTACATTTACCCCAGAACGCTTACTAAAACCTCTGCAGCAGTCTCAGACAATGCTGTGCCTCTCAATAGAAAGGAGAGGACAGGAAGAGATGAAACTAAGGTCTGGGAGTAACAATGTCTGCTCAAGCACACTGCTTGGCCTATTTGTTTTTGCAGATCCTAAGGATTGCTAGGACTCTCATGGGAGAGCTTAAAAATCTCAGATGTGTTTTTTCCTGTTTCAGATGTGTTGGATAACAGTTGAAAGGTGTGGCTCAAGTGGTCTACTTTGCGAGTTGTCTGTAAGCCATCAGGTCAGCCAGATGTCCTTAGTACAGGAGGGAAAAAAAGCAAAGCTGAATTTTTAGTGACTCCTTATTTGGCTTTACTTTTTTTTTTTCCCCCTCCTGTTGGGGTTGGGGAAATCAAACAAGAAGGTTAGAAACTAATTGAGATGCATGAACCTCACATCTTTCCCTTCACAGATTATAGCCTAGATACCAGGAGAGCCATAAAAACAAACAGCATTAAACTCTTACAGCAATCATTAAACCCCAGAGATTAAGCCCTGCTAACTGCTTTCCGAATTCCACAGCACAAACACACTAGGACATTAACACTAGGTTTTCAGCTGGATTTCAACTACTTCTCCAAGGTGCTCTTCTGGGGCTAATTCTACCCTACAGTTTTGTCAGCCAAGTGGGATTAAAGTGAGGCAGGTAGAGATGCAATCCCCATCTGATACTGCTGCGATGACAGAAGGCCCTAACGTAGAAGCTGTAAGACAAGCATGACTGTACTTCAACTCCTCAGTTTATTTTGCCCAGGGGAAGGCTGGAATAAGCTAGACTGGAAAGAGCATGCTTTAATAACATTGTTCTCTCACGCACTAAGAGCGCTGACATCATGGCGAAATATTTTAAAGGTAAAACCAGCTCAGGTTTGGCCCCAGTTGTTTTGTGCTGTCTCTTACTGCTGCAACTTGTGTAGGGTGCATACAGTTGAGTGTGAGAGATAAGCTGAATTTCTCCTCTGCTCCTTGGCAGGTCCGTTGAAACACTCCATGCTCAGACCCTCCTGTTTACCATTCCTCTTAATATCTGATGCATATCTTCTGGCTGCTCACCCTCTGCTCCCTTTTCCCTTCCTCCCTTGTCCTTTGTTCAACCTCTCCCAGGCCTCTCAGGTCTCCTCTCTATGAAAATAACCTGGGACATTTTTTCCTAATGAATTTTTTTCCAATTTACACTAGAATAATTTATTTTTATACCAGCTGAAAGCTCAGATCTTTGTATCATGACTTCACCTTCATTCATCCCCCACCATTAATCATCACTTTTACTCTATTTTGTGCTTTCCTGTCACAGTAGTCATTACTCAACCCTAGTTCTTTTGCACTACCAATCTCAAATTCTCCACTGCCCTTGAAAAGCAGAAACTGCAACTTTGAACTTATTTCAGGCATCTAAAGGGATCTACACATAGAGACACTGGCTACACATGTTCAGAAAAAAAGATATGTCAGTACCGATATCTCCAGTGTCCTGTCCTTCATTAAGAGGAGGGGCAATTCAGACAACGCAACAGGTCTTTCTACTAACCTTCCCTCACAAAACCACAAAAATTCAGAAATAAGTCCCCTCAGTACGGATTTGTGTAACTTGTAAAATTAGGGTCCTATGAAATCCAAGCTGAAGAAAGTTCTCTCCCTCAGCAGAAGAGGCAGCAAGAATTTCTCAGAGCACAGACTCTATTCAATTTGACATCTGCTAAAGCACGACATAACAAGAGCAGCAAGATACGTTCTCTAATGTCTGAAGAGTACTCACATTTCTTGCTCTGTTTTTCCACTTCAGCCTTTAATCTCTTGTACTTGTCTGTTCGGTATACCAGCACCCAAGTTATACCTGAAACAAATACTCAGCAAGTAACTAGAGAAGTAAAAACCTCTTGCAATAATAGGGATACAAGTTAGCAAATACATATGCAAAAAATAGACATCATGGCTACAAAACCACATTATAATATGGCAAAGGTACCATAAATCACCAGAAAGCTATATCATCACTTTCCTTCAAATCCCCTTCTCGAGTTCCATGTAGCAATGGCACCTATAAATGTCTTTAGAAGTTACCAGCTATCTTACTGAATACTGCTGTTTTGTGGGACTCATTCAGTTCCTTCATGCTCATATTTACCAGCTGTTGCTCACCTTAAAACCAGCAATTGATTAAGGCAATAAACATCTTTCTGTTCTGCATTTCCATAGGACCTAATTAAGGCCTGAGCAATAATGCCTGTTCCTACCAGGACCTGTCCATTAGCAGCACATTTTGAAAAGGCAAATAGAGCTATTAGGCCAGAAGAGACCTCCAGAGATTCTCCAGTCTAACTCCTTGCACACAAGCATGATAAAAACAAGTTGTGCCACAAGTGGTTTGTGAACAGTTTAATCCAAGCTCGTACTCAAAGCTTTTTGGCCCTTTTTTTGGCTTTGGTTTGACAACAGGACTGTGCTACTGAGACCAAGGGATCCCCAGCTGCAGAGAAGGGAACCCTGTAGATGCTTCCAAGGTCAGCACAGCTTTGTGCTATGAAAGGCAATAGGTGTGTACACCATCTAACCCCAAATGCAGTGCAGTAGGGCTCCTAAACAGCAAGTATCATATTCCACCTGGGACTCTCCCTGCCTTTGAATGCCCAAAGCCAGTGTCTTGCAGCTCTGGTACGAAGGAGGTTTTGGGATATGGTTCAGTGCCACAAAGAGGGAGCAGCCTCTGATTTTGACTAACCCAAAAGGTTATCTACCAAACCTGCCTTTAAAAAACTGCACCTGTTTCAACACACTACCATTTAAAAAGCCTTCTCAAGCAACCAAAGCCACCACTACTGCAAGCTCAGGCGTTTTCTTCACATCCTTCCCACAAGACCTACAGAAAACCACCAGTGAACACTTTCAGGCACACTGAAAAACTGTTAGCCCAGCCTCCCACAGCCTTCGTCCTTCTAGACCGAACAAGCTCAATGCCCACCACTTTGCGTCAAAGGTCAGTTTTGTCTAAGAGTCACTGGCTGCTGTCCTCAGGGATGCCTGTACCACGCCTATACCAGCCTCCAAGCACCAGGCCTCAGGGAGACCTGAGTAACAGGACCTTGTCTCCCGCCCTTACGGTCCCGCTTTCCCCCTGACCCACGCTCTCCCTCCCGCTCCGCCCACCCTCCCCAGCGACCCCAACCCCGCTCTTTAACCCGCTCCCTCCCGGCGCTCAGGGGCGAGGCGGCACAGCCCAAGAGCAGCAGCCTCCTATCAGCCCCCTCCCGGCC
>NW_009260621.1:1082016-1086220 GCF_000687185.1 Egretta garzetta | reverse complement strand
GGGGGGGTGTCCTCCGGGCATGGCTCTCCTTGGGAGCGGAGCCGGGACCGGGCGCCATCCCTGTGGCGTCCTCCTGCCCCAGCAGCCCCCCGAGTCTCACAGACCTGGTTCGGGCAGGGGGTTCCTGCTGCCGGCACTGCCCTCCTAGCGTCTTGCTGGGCCGCGGTGCGGCTCCCACCAAGGCCGTTTCCGGGGGAAGATGCAGCAGGCATTTGCTTTTGTTCAGTGTTCCCGCCGCAGTCACCGAGGGGCTGTAGGGAACAGCCTTCCTGGTTTCTAAAATTGTGCCCTGGGTTAATTTGCTAGTGGCATCGGTACTCGGTTAGCGCATAACGGTGGGATGCGTTTTTTGGGATCAAATATTTACAAATACTGTTGCCCGCCGTTCATCGGGATTTGTTGTGGGCCCGTTCTCTCCTCATACCGCCAGCAGCAGAGTACTGCATTCAGTAATGCAAAGGGCTGGGAAGCAGCGGAGTAAATCTTGTATTGCTGTGCATGTGTAAAATACCCGCAGCCGGGATGAGACGAGGAACACCACTAACAAGGACAGTGAAACAGTGGCAAGGATTCAGTAGAGAGACTAATTGACTTGTATCGAGGCTGCAGCAGTTACACCTGGAGCAACAGAACTAGACCAAATCCACAAGTTGTAATGGGGGAAGAAGACCTAGAAAGCAGAAACACTGAAAAGGAAACAGGGCGGGCAGGGAAGGGCAGGTTTCTGCCTGTCCTTACGTAAGGGAGGAGCGTGCCATCAGCGAAGAGCGATGCACTGTGGGATTACAGGCACAGAGCAGAGTGAAAAATAAGGAAAGTAAAAAGCCCTGCCATCACCCATAAACTAACCACTCCTTTCTGAAAGACAGTGACAAGACAGGAGTTCAGAGAAGGCAGCGCACGTACTAAGTCAGGGCGTGAGATTAGATGGCAAACAAATCCTCCAGGGCCTGGTGACATTTGCATACAAGGAAACAGGAAAGCCACATGTGTGCAGGTGGCTACACAATGAGTCAGGCATCACTGAAAGTTGCAGCTAAGCATGCTCTGTGCCCCGAGGAAAGTCCTGGTGGCACCTCCGGGCACGGGCAGCTTGCTGCGAGATCGGGGGAGAACTGAGAGCAGAACCTGGCTGTGAGCAAGGGGAGTCCAGTGAGAGGGAGGAGAGAAGTGAGCGAAAGCCATCAGGGAGACAGGGATTAAATTAAGGATGGATATTTCAGTTTAGGGTAAGCAGCAGGAAGATATTAATGTCTGATGATGTGGCAGAACCCACAGAATGATATTTTGTGCCCTGCTGTGTGCCACCTCATGCACTTGGCTGTGCTGTATGCCGTCCTCCGCCCTCCCACCCTCCCTTTAGAGCTCCCTGGCTTTCCTAGCTGTGAGATGTATCAGTATCAATCAAGGCAGTATTTGGAGATAGTTTCTCTTGCACTGCTGTGGGAAATGGTTCACACGATATCAGTTACCGATGCTGAACGTGGTCTTTCACAGAACACTTGTGCAGCAGAACCCAGGCCAGGATGACGGTCAGTCATAGAATCGTTTAGGTTGGAAAAGAGCTTTAAGATCATCGAGTCCAAGCATTAGCCTACACCACCATCCCACCACTAAACCATGTCCCTAAGCACCTCGTCTTCCCGTCTTTTAAATACCTCCAGGGCTGGGGACTGAACCAATGTTGCCTGTTCTAATGCTTGACAACCCTTTTGGTGAAGACATTTTTCCTAATATCCAATCTAAAATTAAATTAAATCCAAAAAAATCCAGTGAAATTAACCTCTTTCCTCTCTAGTGTCTGTGCTTTGAACTGGAGGTAGAGGTGACACGGGGTCTTTGTAATGTCATCCTGCCGTTTTGAATCACACCAGGATCCTTATCAGCGGGGTTTTTTTCAGACAACAGAAGGCATATTGCTCTCAATGGCATTTCCTTTTTAAAACAGCATTCTGCACTTTGATCAATGTGTAAAGGACAGATGAAGAGTTCGGTGCAGTTTGATTCGATCTTAACAAGCCTGGGATATGAGAAAAAGGGAAGCATTTGCATAATACATAGCTCTGGACGCATGAGTTAGGGGCCAGCGCAGTCTACAAATATTCTAGATACAGCAGAGGTAATATTTATGGAGGTAACCTCAAAACCAGATCAGAGAGAGACACATCCAAACAGATGTCCTATACTGGAGTCTCTGGACTTAAACCGAGCAAACGATTAAGTTGCTCTGCGCAGCATGTTAGTAACTGGCAGCTAGGAAGAAGAAGGTGTAAAATTGTCAGGTAAGTTTTGAGGAAAGATGCCATCTAAAACTAACTGGGACTTGGATTTGATTCACTTCCAGTTTACAGCCCTGGCCTGGTTTTGAAAGAGCCGTTAATCTGATCTCTGCAAATTCTGTACAAATAAGCCTTGAATATCCTTAGCTCGTACCCCTGGAGGGCCCATCAAGAGGCATTTACTTGCCCTTCCCTCTACAAATGTGTCTGCTCCTGCCACGTGTCAAGCGTCTGATTTAAAAGGGGAACTGGAGGTGAAATGCCACGATGGGCATCCTGCAGAGACGCTCAGCTTCGAGGTTGACGGACAGCACAGCCTGAAGCAGCTTCAGCACAGCAGAGGTTTTGGTCTGCCTCCAAGCAGGGCAACAGAGAGGCCGGCGGCAGTGAGCGTAGGCACGAGGAGAACCAAATAACCTGGAGGTCACAATGCGCTGAGGGAGTTTTGCCATTCAGAAATGGGTGTGTCGGTGTGGGGGTAAGAAAGAAGAGCCTGCGAATAGCTCCTGGGGCCTGGCGGGGTGCGCGGGAGCCGTGCCCACGGTCAGCGCTTGTGGAAACTGGCATGGGGCCGTGGGAATCCGCTGGAATTCATCCCCGCAGGAAGTTCCCGTCTGCATGTAGCACTTCCTCCCCTGGCACCGGCTGCCCGCGGTGCCATGCTCCTGTGCCACAAGCAGCAGTCCGCAGGGGCATGGTTGGAGGGGAATTGGGGACGGTGGGCAGAGAGGGGCCCCACCTTCCCAGGAGATCCTCTCTCACATCCTGCGTGATGCAGGCTGGGACGTGGGACCTCGTCTGGCAAAAGCTTCCACACCTGTTTCACTGTATTGAAGTGGGAAGTTAAAAACCTCACGAAACTTATGATCCAATGAGCAGGGCTGGGAGGCACCTTAGGGCATCGCTTACACCATCTCCCACGCCAATGCAGGATCAACTCTACTAAAAACTTTCTATACAGGAGCTTGCCTAGTGCATTTTTTTTTAAAATCTTCAGTGGTGGAGAGTCCCTACTCTCCCTAAACAACTTTATTCTGGGAGTTAAGCATTTGCACACTTAGAAAATGTCCCTGAATATCTATCCTGAAGTGCCCCTGTTGCAATATGAGCTGGCAACATTTTGTTCTAATCCCCACGGGTAAGGGAAATGTATTCCCTTCCTGTTTGTGGCAGCCTTGTATGTATTTGGAAACGGTTATCATGTGTCCCCGCAGCCATCTCTTGGACCCCAGGGTTCCTGCGGTCCAAAAAAGCCAGACCCCAGGCTGCTCCCCAGACCCCGCCGGAGTCTCTCCATCAAGGAGAGACTAACCTTTCTCAAAACACGGTACCCAGTGGCATTGGTACCCAGCAGAGGGTTAGGTACCGCGTCATGCCTACGTTTATATGTCCCCATGGGATGTTTGCCTTTTTCACAGCAGCGGGGCATTGACTCCTTGATCCACTGTACTCCTGGATCTTTATCTGTTAAAGGGCTGGCTAGCCAGCAGGCTGCCATCTTGCATGTTCACAGATGATTACTCCTACCCAAGAACAGTACTTGGCACTTGCCGGCGTGGACTTGCACCCGACATTTTGCCAAGCCTTTTTCCATTTTGTCAAGAGCATTTTCACTTTGAATCCTGGCCTCTGGAGCGCTCCCAGCTCCTCCCAGACAGGTCCCATTTGCCAAAGGCGTAAGTGTAATTTTTATTCCTGCGTCTGGGTCGTTAGTAAGCGCTCCTAAGTGCTCACAGGGCCAGGGCCCGGGTGGGGTGGGAGAATCCGGGGGGGGGGGCATACAATGGGGGTCCCTGCTGGGGACCACCTCGGTGTGGTCCCAGCGCCCACCTGAAGGCTGATGGCGAGGGGCGAAGTGGGACTCACCGGGCAGAGGGGCAAAGCAAGCCGCCGGGGAGAGGGAGCGAGGGCCGGTGCAGCGGGCG
>NW_009260621.1:1050172-1080689 GCF_000687185.1 Egretta garzetta | reverse complement strand
GCCGGCCTTTATGCGGGTTTTCTCCGGAGGGCTGCTACACCCAAACTGCAGCGCAGGGCACCTCCGGCAACATTATGGCTCTTTTTCCCCCCGTTTTTTTAATTATTTCATCCAATCAGTTTTTCTTTATTTGTTTAACCTGAGATAGGTTGCTTTCTATCCTCATGTGAAAAGAAAATTACTTTTTTTTCCCCCCCCTTATTTAAGAGCAGTAAAACCAGATCCACAGCTAATCAGCCCGCCTGTGTAGGGCAGCACAGGCATTCTACCCACATTTTTTAAGAGGCGTTTCAGACTCGATGTGGAAGTAGCAATACCTTTGAAATATTTGCTAAGGAAACTGAATGTGGGCCGTCACAGGAGGAAGACAGAGCCTTCTATCTCTGGGCTGATTCGTGTTTGGAGAGGGGGACCCTTTCTCTCTTGAAGGATGGCATAATCCAACTGCTGTACCTCAGCGCATAGTCGCAGTGTTTTAAGAATGTGTCTCTATTCTATTGATTCTTGGATGGCTGTTGCTACTGCAAGGGGGGGGGGGGGGGAAATCCAGATATAACAGGGCAGGGATGGTGAGAGAGGATGCAATCTCCTCCACTGGGAACCAAAGCTGGATTGTTCCTGCCGTACAGCTCCCGGTGACTCAAAGGCGCTGGGTTTGTCTGCTCTCCGATGCGTGGGTCTGCCTCTCTGTAGCTGTCCCAATAACATTGTGTCTGGCGCTGCTGAACTGTTATGTCTCTGAACAGTGTGTCTCTGGCCCACAAGGTAAAAGCAGTGATTACAGTACAATACGCCACAGTTGTTCTCAACTTCAAAGTGAAAATGCTTAGTAGCAGCAGGCTGCCTTAGGAAAAAGAAATAAGGAAATGGTTCTTTCTAGCAAGGGAGACATACTAACTGACTTTTCCTGTCTCTCAGCTTTGATTTCCCCCCCTCCCGTGATTGCTGGCTGTTAAAAACCTCTGTGCAGTGCTGCCCATTGAAGGGAATCCAGTAGATCAATATAAAGTTTGTGGGAAAAGGCCACAAGAAATATGCTGGCAAAAAAAAAAAAACTTGCTCAAGGAGAAGCTACAGGAAAAAAGGACCTGGGGCTTGTGCACCCAGACCCTCAAATTCACATTTGATGCAGCTGCAAGGCAGGGGTGCAATGGGGCTGTCCCCTATCTGGTCAGTGATGGTGCCCTGCGCCAGGCAGTGCCGAGTGCCGCAGCACGCCCCGGGAAAGCAGCAGTGGGGCTGGTGCAGTTTGCTCAGCTAAGGGCTTGCCCGCAGCTAAAATCCAGGCCAGGGGCTGCTGTGCTGGTGTGCTGGCTCTGGGTGAAAACAAAATGCTCCTAGAAGGAAAGTGAAGCAGGCACCTTTCCCACTGGGAAAGCAGCGTATCTGTCTGACTTGCCTTCACACCAATTGAGGGTTGTTGTCGTAACACACCCCTTTGGCAGCACACCAGCCCAAAGATAACGGAGGGCATTTGCCTTCCAAGGGCCCCCCCAGCTCCTCCCTCTGCTGCTTTTGTTGGGTCTAAGATGGGGGGAGAAAAAGGCTCTGTGGTCCCCCCCATCCCTCTTGATACACCAGCACACTCAGGCTGTGGAAGGAAGGGATCCTGTTTGTAGCTTGCCGCAACTTGTTGTGTCATGTGGTGCCCGGGGGAAGCTGGCATCTGAAGTGGCCAGCCTTCCCCGAAAAGCTGGGGGGAGCCTTTGGCTGGCATTTCTTAAAGGCAAATTGATGAGAACTCGGATTCAAAGGTTGGCTGCTGTTTCCTAGTGAGCAAAAGAGCAACTTCTGGTACTCAAATAGCAGGTAGAAACCTGAGCGTCCTCCTGTGTTTGGCTCTTAAGAGAAATCTGGACTGCCTTGGGATCAAAACCGGGGAGCCACAGAGGTCCTGGGCAGGCTGGGATGCTGCAGCCTCTATGAGGGCAGTGCCAGCTGCATGGGGGCTGTTTTGTGTCGGCTCAGCTGGGACAGGCTCTTCACAAAAGCTTGCTGGGAGGCAGCATTTCTCTTGCTGTCCCCTGAAATCCAAGCGCTGTGCAGCCCAGGCAAAGCTTGCTGCAGCCTCCTGATGTAGAAGAGATGACATGGCATTAAGACCCCCTCCTGTGCCAAAGCCGGATTGGACTGGAACCGCCTCATTTCCTCAGAGGGATTCCCAAGGCCAGTTGTAGCATTTTCTTTCATCCTATATGCTTTCAAGTGTTCTGCTAAAGCTCTTGTTTCCTCCTTATATCCGTGGTCTTTGTGCTAACAGCTTCTTCCCTCCCTCCCACAAGAGATTCCTGACTACCAAGGACGGCAGCGTGCAAGGCAGGCAGCCAGGCTGCGGGCTGGAGGAAAGTTCAGCAAACCGACTACTGGGATGAGCTGGAAAGTGTTGGGATATCTCCTTCAGCTCTTCATGTGTCCTCGCTTCAGCTTAGCCCCTGGAACCCTGCAGCTCTGCCGGCAGTGCTGGGGTGGCTGGCTCCCAGCAGCTGTGGAAGCATCTGGTGCTGGGGTGGCTGCAGGGGTGGGGAGAGCTCTTAGCACTCACGGTGAAGCATTAATTGCTCGTCCCCACGTGCTGCAAAGCGAGGTGCTGATTGCTACCTTCCAACAGGAGGTTGTAAGAAAAGACAGATTTACAAAGGGCTGAATGCTTTCCTTGGCTGCCTGGCCCTCTAGGCTGATGAATATGGGTGTTGCCGTGGCCCGGTGGCGGCACTGTTTGGATCTTTAGTTAGCACATAAAGCTGGAAATATCTCTTTAAACATGCAGCCTGAGAGTTTCCGGACTGCAGAGCACCATCATTGCAGCGTGTGTTCAGGCGGGTGTATTCTTCACTGTTAATCCATCAGGCACTTCTGCTTTGAACACCAAAACCACTGTCTGAGGCTGAGCTGGCTACCTAGAACAGTGAGCTAGCCAGAAGGCTGAAGAAGGCTTCTATTGCCCAGCCAGGGTGGGACAGCCAGCATGTTGGTCCTCAGGGAAGCAGTGGCCCCAGCTGCAGAGCATCTCCACATGAGGCAGTTCCCTCTCCACGTGGGGCTTCTCGCATGACAGAGCTCAGACCCCTATGCTAGCAAGGGCTGAGGGCCATCGCAGCAACCTGGGGGTGACTGCCACTGTGTCACCGCCTGCACGCCAGGCAAAGACGCCGAGGGGAGCCATGGGAAGGGGACTAGCAGGGGTTGCAGCACCCCTGTGTCGGGTCAGCACCATTTCCTGGTGACGCTCCATGGCTGGCAGGAGCCCTGAATCACAAGGTCTGACTTGTTAAACGCTGGTGTCGATGCATGCTAGAGACTCGTCAAACTTTCTAGTAGAACGTCATTCTGTGCCAGGCCCTGATCAGACTGATACACAGGATGTTTTGACGGGTCAGCCCTTTCCTATTACTGATTGAATATGTGCGAGTTTGTTATGGAGCCTGCTGACCGTAGTCCCGTGGGCGTAGCAGCTCCAGGCTATGGAGTTTGCAGTGGGGCTTGAGGAAAATATCCTGCGTCTATACTGGGTCGATCGGGAGGGATTGTGTTAGGGGGGTTGTTTTCCTCCCCGCATGTAATCTGTGTTCAGATCCTCTGTGTTTGTGTGTGCCTGTTTATGCTCCAGCCCGGGGCTGCTGATCACATGCACGGTGTCCCAGCGTGGGTGAACAGAAAGCTGGCTGTCCCAGTCTGGGACCGGTTGGCCTGTGGCTCACAAAGGGAAAGGCAGGAATGGTGAACCTGCCTGGGAAAGCTCTGGGTGGAGGCCCCGGTTTTCGGTACAAGAATAGCAAGTTTCCAGTCCCAGTGCTGCCGTACGGATGTACTCCATTAGGCCTGGAAAGGATTGCGTGGGTCATGAACTAGCTCTGCAGTTTCAGGCAGACATTTAATAGATGCTCTGGGACCCTTCCCAATTTGGTATCTGCTCTGTATGTCACCCCAGTCCACCAAGCACTTCCTAATACTCTATAATTAACATAACCTTACAAGAGACCAAAATCCATAACTAGTGTGCTGCAGGAGATGAGCTGGAGAGAAGGACAGCATTGCTACGGCTCCTGATTTCAAGGACCCAATTGAGTAAAAGTTCCCTGTGATGCATGGAAAGGGAAGCATGCTACAGGCGATATCAGAGAAATGCAACAAGTAATCCCAATGATCCCTGATGTTATCTTAGGGAAAATCCTGCCAGATCCCAAAAGTGGAGACTCCTCTATCCGCAAGCATGTGACGAGGACACTGCGGCCAGGCTCCTGTGGATGCAAAGCTATTGACAGACACTGCCAAGCCTGTTCACATCCAGACCTGCAAGAGGGAGGTTGTGGCAGTGGTGTCCGTAGATGTAATCTCTGCGCTTCTCTCCTTGGGAGGTGGCACGTGTCTGCTACAGTCTGTCCTTGCTCCTGGCTGTCGCATTTGTTGTGGGCCAAGGGTGTTTTTCTGCTAGGGAAGACTGTCCTCCTGGTGAGCAGCCTGTGGCAGCGGCAGGGGTCTGTGCCTCTCTTCCTTCCACACTGGAGCCTAGCACATGCCTCTCCTGGTAGGTCTTGCTTCTGGCACAGCCCTTCTCCCTTTACCTGCTCCTGAGGGGACTGGCACCTTCAGTATTTCTTTATGGCTGGAATAATTTTATCTGGCATAAGTCATTCTTGCTAGGTGTCTAGTCTAGAGTCCTTGGGAGGATGGGAGGTCCTCCCTGCTGCTGTCAATATTGGGAGCCTAGTGAGCAGCTCAGTGCAGAGCCAGGCTTCCTTGGAGATGGATGGACTGTTCTGAGCAAGTGGGTTTTGGCATATCTGCATGCACAAGGCTTGTGGGTTCCTCCTAGGACCGGCCTTACCAGCCGAGGCAGAAGTGCCTGTACTGTCCTGTCTGCCACAGCAGATCTGGGGCTGAAAGCATCAGCTGTGTCCTGCCTGGTACCTTCACCTAGTGGTTAACTGTAGCAGTGCCCATCAGTTTTCTCTCTAATACCCATCTGAAGTTGCAATTCACTGGCTGATCAGAGCTACCCAAGAGGGGTTGTATGATAATCTGCATAATAATATTGGGGAATTAGTTGATTCCTGAAGAATATCTGAGCAACTGGCTATAGGCCATGAGTGAATATGAATTAAATATGTAATGTAATTAGTATCTTTCAAAAAAAATGTCAGGGGTAGGGCTCCGAACATCCGTCTGTTGAGTTTCTTCCCCTGCGTACCACCTCTCTCCTTTTGGGAAAATATGCTGGAGTTCTTCCCCTCCCAGCAGAATAAAGCTGCACTTCTTCCTTAAACACTGGTTATTTGTGTGCTTGGTTCAGAGGAGGAATCCTGCAAGGGGAGCTGCAGCCGCTTCTGTGCAGGAATAGCATCTCTCTGAGCTCCCTTTTTGCAGATCCCTCCCTCTCAGCCGCCCGTGTGTGTGGTGTGGGTTGGCTTGCGCAGCTTTCCCGGGGAACAGCTTGAGTGCAAAGCCCGGGGGAGTGCAGCTTGGTGGGTCGCAGCCGGTTTGCTCGAACGTGGAGCTGAGTTCCCCTCGCTGCAGTGTGTGGAAAGACATGAATGATGGCAGAGAGGCTGGGGGTCGCTGCCTGTGTGCTTGGAAAGTCCTGCACCGCTTTCATGTGGCTAACACGGGAAAGGTCCGCTTGGCACCCACGGAGGCTTGGAGGCTGCTGTGTCCTGTCTATATTTAGTTTTAAGCAAGTTCTGGAGGAGGGGAAGGCTTTTGCTTGAGAAAGCATCCTCTCACTGGGAGCGTGCCGCAGCTTTATTACCATCAGCGTTTGCTTTGGGTTGTGGCAAGGTGTGCACGGACAATGTAGATCTAGCTAGGGAAGGGGCTGAGCAGAGGTGAGGAGCCCTGTCATGCCTCTCCTCTTCCTGCAGATGGGATGTGTCATGCAGGGCAGAGCTAGGGATGGGGCTCAAATCTCAGAATTTCTGTACTGGGATTCATCTATAGCATCATGTCATCTTCTTCAAGTCATCCTCCATTTGCCTCTGCAGTCCTGGGCTTCTCAAGGAAGAAACAATTGTCGTCTTCACCCTTGGGAGCAGCGGTTGCTGGTAGGAGCCAGGCAGTTAAGAGTTGCCAAAGGAAGGAATCGGAGCCCAGACCGTCCCTTCAAATGAGTGCTGAGCGCACGTGTTGGCACCACGCAGTTACCATGCATCCAGGCTGGTTGCAGCCTAGCATGGTACTTCGCAGTCATGCTTTGGTCTGGGCCTTTCTGTGCATCTGCAGACCTCCTCAGAGCCTAACCACCATCGATTCCAGTTATTACAGGATTTTTCGCACTTCTGATTAACATCAGTCACACGTATATAAGCCGTGCTGGTTTGGGAGAAGGGGGTTTAAGCAGGAGACATGCGTCATTAGTTTAGAGGGACGCTCTGGAGGCTGGGAGTTTCTGTTCCCACTGCGCAGGGGAATTTGTAACCTCTGCGTTTCTGGTTTTTCTTCCTCCTTAACATAGGGTGTTTATCCACCAAGGGGAAAAACTGCCTGCCCAGCTGTAGGAGGTATCCAGACTGGCATCAGGGAATGCCCCTCGTGAGCTGTTCTTGTTTCCATCACAAGTGATTGCAGGGAAAGGAGAAACCTTCTTCACTCAGACCTGAAGTGACCGTTATTTCTTACCAGTCCCAAAGAGAAAGCTGCAGGAGTCCTCGCTGAGGTTTGCTGCCCCACCAAGGCAAGCTGAATGCAACTCTTGGGTTGGAGGAACACGCTGTGTCCCCTGCTGTCCCTGTGTCCCACTGCAGTTATGCAGGTATCACATGCGAGTAGTGCCCTGGCCCACAGCTGCTTTCTGCCGGACCAAGGTGACACATGTGCCTCTTCCCAGAGCCCAGAGGTGACAACCCTGCCCACTCAGGCAATATGGTACACTGGACCTGAGCTCTGTCCTGCGAGCAGGACTGGTCATCTTTCTGGTCCTCTTTCTCCACCACTTCTGATAGCTCTCCAAAGCCCACCAGAGAAAAGGAAAGGGCCCGTAGCATCTGCCTGGGTGCTTTTGCAAAGAGGCAAAAAAAAGCATCCAGTGTCTCTGTCACCGAGGGCTACTTTCTCCTTGAGTTTTTCTCACCATTGGATGTCTTGAGTTGTGGGGTAGGGAACAGGAGGGTGATTTTCAGAGCTGATGGGGACTCTTTTCCCCATTTCCAGGATCAGGAGACCAGGGATTAGTATGCATAAGGCAGAAAAAAAGACTGTCTGGAACTGTCTGATGCCCTGAAATGGTTTTGTTGTCTATACGCATGCTGAGGTCCGAGGGGAGAATGTGAGTGCAACTGGTGTGTTGCTTTCACTGATCCAAAGTAAAGGAGCCCTGCTCCTTCCCCTGGGCTGGGAAACAGTTTCTGGTGCAGATCCGTATGGAGCCTGCTGACCTTCAGGCTGGGCATCTGGGTGGCTGAGCTGGAAGGTGCTTTATTCCTAATTGCAAAGGGCCTGGGAAGTTTGATGTCCTCGGCAGCTGTGGCCAAGGCTGAGTGGTGCTGCCCCGTGTCTCCTCGCTGCATGGGCAGCACGGAAAGGCAGCAGCATCCAGGGGAGACAACAGGGGAGGAAAAGTGGAGGAGAGGCACTGTGTACGCCCTGTTTTTGCGAAAGCTATGGGATAAGCTGGATAAGCAATAGGGCTGACACAGGCTGGAGAAGGATGTGGGGAGTGGGAAAACAGAGGAAACAGAGAACGGGCTCTGGCTTTGTCTGTGCGTGCCAAAGGGTGAGCGGCTGGCACTGACTTGCAGTGCTTTGTTTGCCAGCCGTGAGAGGCAGGAGAAGGAGGTGGGATGCTCAGGGAGACCCCATCCCTGACCCAGAACCCAAACTCTGTGCTCTGGGCCACGAGGACTGCTGTCGGGCAGCCTGAGCCGGTTCGCTCTGCAGCAGTGCTGTGCGTGGAGGCTCCAGCCGGGCTGGGGCTGACTCACAGCGCAGTGGTCACAGCCAAGTCAGGTCAGCCTGGCCTGGAGGGGAAGAGACGGTCTCTGGGGATTTTTTTCAAATCTTCCAGCTTCTCAGGCAAACAGCCTTGCCCTCTGCCTGCTGGGGTGACCTCCTCTGCCAGGCATGCCTTCCCCTCCCTGTTCCCTCTCACCACCGCTGTCTTCAGCTCTGCATCTGGAGGTTGCCAGCCAGGTACAGAGCAGATGGTTGAGCCAGTGGGGGGGTGGGAACATGGAAAGAGCTACGGGCAGGCTGGGGCAAGCAAACCTCTTTTTGCAAAGCAGAGCGCTCAGCAGAGAGTATTTGTGGTAACCAAGGCCAGGAGGGGCTGAGCTGGGCACCTGCAGCAAGCATGATTTGCAGGAGGTGAAGCAGCTCAGTTTGGCACCAGGAGCACCCTCTTCTCCTTAAACAGTGGATGCCGCAGGGCAGGAGCAGGGCTGATGCGCAGGGCTCCTGCAGGCAGCAGAGCACTCCCCCGCCGGCCTGACCTTGGCTCTCGCTGGCCGGGGCAGGCGTGCCGGCTGCCAGTTAGTGATGCAGTTAACACCGCTGTGTTGCGCAGCGGCCAAGGACTCACGTGACTAAGGAGAAGGGACTGAAGCAGACTTTGGGATTTGTCTTGGGAGGCAAATCCCAAAGCCTGCTTCAGTCCCTTGTGATGTGCTCTGATTTGTGTCGTGATGGCGGGGGGCCGGCGTGACCCTCAGCCACGCAGCTGGTGCCTGCTGCGCTGCCAGCAGAGAGTCGATGCCGGCCGCCGGCACCCAGCCCTCTCCATGCGGTGTGAGGTGATGGCCGGTTCTTGTGCCAGTGGGCTGGTGGGGCTCTGGCACTGGCAGCCAGAGCCACGTGTGGGCTCTGCAGTGCCCTTAGCCTCACTGTGCCAAGAAGCACCAGAATATGTTCGCGGCTGCTCCCTGGCAGCTGTGGCAGGGATCCCTGATAAAGTCCCAGAGCTCTCCTCCTGGTGTCTTTTCATCCTGGGCTTTGTTTAAGGTATGAAAACAACCTTGCTCTCACTTTCTGAGGATTGTCTCCGTCCCTGCCCATGCAGTGGTGGAGTTGCTGGGCTGGACCAGGGCTGGGGGAACCAAGGCCCTGAGACTGCCTCCCAGGAGGGTGTCACACACAGCTCTGCTCCCTGGGGAGCTGCTGGGCAGGCCGGAGCTGGCTGCAGGGGCCCTGGGCGTGCGGCTGAACCCAGGCGGCAGCTGAGTGGTTTCCTGCTGCAGTGCGTGCCCAGAATAGGAGCTGTGAGCAGGCCATAGTGACAGAGGAGAGGGAGGCAGGGAGCAAGCTTGGTGCTGCTTTCACACTGAAGGGCCCCTTGGTGATGCCCCTGGAGCACTTTTCCCTCAGTGGCTTTGGGCTGTGCCTTTGAGGGGACCACAAACTCTCAGCTGGAGGTCCAGCAAGCAGTGCCCCGTGCACCCATGAATGGCTATTACCTGGGGACATCCTCCCTGCGTGGCTCAGACACCGCTTGCTGCTGACTTGCCTACTTTGCTCTTCCTTTCTCAGTCCTCAGTATGCTCCAAGATCGTCCAGCTGCTGGGCCAGAATGAGGTGGACTACCGCCAGAAGCAGGTGGTGATCGTCAGCCAAGACAGCTTCTACCGCGTCCTCACCTCAGAGCAGAAATCCAAAGCGCTCAAAGGCCAGTTCAATTTTGACCACCCAGGTGAATGGAGAACAGCACTGGGGCTCTACTGGGCAGTGGGGGGCGAGGGCTGGAGCAGGACCTCCCACTCCACCGGCAAAGAGCCTTGCATGGACCCTGGGACTGTCTCTGCTTGGGGCAGGAGCGGGTGGCTTAGTTAAGCTCTTCTGGAGCTGGGTACATGGGTGGCTGGGGGGCACCCGTGTGCCCTGCCTGCCTCTGGGGTGAAGTGTTTGGGATGAGAAAGGACAGGTTGTGAACCTTCAAACTCCTTAAGATGCTCCTCTTCTCCCTGCAAAAACATTCCCCAGTGTGAAAACCTTTGTGGTGCCACTGGGTTGGGACCAGGGAGATCTGGCCTGGCACAGCCCCCTGGAGCCAGCAGCTCCGTGTCCCTCCTTCAAGGAGGGAACCGTCTTGTGCAGCTGCTCTGCAAACCCCTCCGCTGAGGGGGCCGTGTCCTGTTGCTACAACAGGGGGTCTTTGAACTGTCTCTGGGCTTGGGGAAATTTCAGAGCCGCTGTCCCTTCGTCCCCACAAGGACAATGGCTGGAGGCAGCAAGCACTGGGCAAACAGAGCCCTGTCTGTCCGGCCGCTCGAGGCTGAAACACTGCTCCAGTCTCTCCGAGGGCTGGAGCTCCGGAGGAGCTGCCCGGGCTGTCAGCACCGCCATACAAGGATGGTATTGATCTCTGCGGGCCAGATCCTAGGCTGGTGCAAAGCAGTGAAGCCACAGGGGCTCTAGGAGAGCTGGGCCTTGCTAAGCCTGTGGGGACGTGCAGGGCTTTCCTCCTGAGTCTGTGCATCTGTCTGTCCCCAGTGTGGGGTATCAGTAAGGCTAAGCTCAGCATCTGGTGGGTGGGAGAGGTTGCAAAGCTGCCTCGGGTAACGTTTCCTCTCTCCTCAGATGCCTTTGACAACGAGCTGATCGTGAAAACGCTCAAAGACATCACGGAAGGGAAGACGGTCCAGATTCCCGTCTATGACTTTGTCTCCCACTCCAGGTCTAACAGCTGCCCCTGCCTCGCTGTGCCTCTGCTAACGCCCCGCGGCGCAGCACGCAGCCTTGCCAGCCCAAACCGCCTGCCCGTCTGCTTGTGCCCACTCTTAGGCACCTCATGTGCCAACCAAAAGTTTCAATGCTAACTACTCCAAACCCCTTGTTTAGAGGATCCAGGGCAGATACAGGTGCAGTCTGAGGGTCTGGAAAGCTGTGCAGCCATGCAGTTGCATCCAGCAATGTGCAGGCATCAGTGGAGTGGGGTTATGGCCCTCCTTTTCTTCCCCCACCCACACTTCCTCTCCCCATAAACTCTGTGTTAGCAGCTTTAACAAGTATTCCAGGCACAAAGAGCTCGGCACTGCCAGGAAAGGAGGAGGATGACAGTTCTTGCTCCTGTAACTCTTCACTTGCATGTGTTCAGCTTGTTTTTGCATGCCTGTGTTGGTTGTGGATGGTGTGACCCTGCTCCATTTCCCACAAAAGCGCTGTGGTGTCAGGGGAGTGCTGCCTGGTTCCCAGGGGAGCAGAGCTGGCCCTTGCAGGTTCCTGTGGGTCAAGCCCATATGCATAGGTTTTATGGGCTCTATGGCTTGGCACATAACACTTGCAAGCAGCAGCTGGCCAAGGTGGGGGGGAGAAGGGCTAGTCTGCTTCCTGCTCTGCCGTTTGTCCTTCTAGGAAGTGTACGTATTCCTTGGATTCCCTTCAGTGCGGTGGGGTAGGTCTGCCCTCGGTCGCCCCCCTGGTGCAGCAGTGATGTGCCAGGGTTGGAGCAGTGCCTAGGAGCACCACTGTTTCCCCCCACCTCTAATGGCTTGTTTCCCCCCCACCCCGCAGCGTATTTTGACTGTCCTTCCCTCTGATAGGAAAGAGGAGACGGTGACTGTCTACCCTGCCGACGTGGTGCTCTTCGAAGGCATCCTGGCCTTCTACAGCCAGGAGGTGCGGGATCTCTTCCGCATGAAGCTCTTTGTGGACACGGATGCAGACACCCGGCTGTCCCGCAGAGGTGAGGCCTTGTGCAGGAGGGACAGAAATGTCACTTAACTGATCTGGGCAGCTGGTGGCAGAGGCAGGTGGCAGTGACTGGAGCAGAACTGGCATTGGCATGAAGCTGTGCTGCTGCTAGCAAAGAGCCAGGGAGCTTTTCCTCCCCGGTGCAGCATGTCACATAGGGCAGCTTATGGCAGTGGGGGGGGAGCACCTTGCTCCATGTTATTTAGGTTTCAGTGGGGCTTTTGCTGCTTTGTCTGGGATTCCTCCTTTGATGCATGCAGCAGTCTAACTACGGAGCGTGCTGTGTCCTCACGTGGCCCTGTGGCACCAGCCCTCCCCAGCCCTGTGCCAGCAGCTGAAAGGCAGCTGCTGCCAGCAGCAGGGAAGGGTGCAGTGGGCATGGCAGAGCGGCTTGACAGCTCAGTCAGAAGGCAGTGCCTGATGGATCTGCTCAGGACCTGGGGTATGGGTGTGCTCCAAGGATGGCATTTGGGTGTGAGGGTGTCCATTGTGGATGATGCAGATAAGGAGTTTGGGTTTACATCTTGTTCTGTGCAAGCGCAGCCAGTGTGGCGTGGAGCCTCTTTGTGGTACTTGGCACTAGGGTGACAGCTCTGGGGGCAAAGAGCCCTAGAAACCAGAATATCCCTCTCTAAGACTCCCCATGTACAGCTGGCTTGGCTGTGGGTTGTCAGCTGACATAGGAGGGACTCCAGCTCTGCAGGGTCTGCATGATTTGAGTTGCAGTTTGTTTCAGAGCAGCCTTTAGGAGCAAGATCACTGATGTAGCGCCTGAGTCTCCTGGATGACTAAGAAAGTGGCTCTTGAGGCAGAATTCAGTTGTGTCTGAACTGTCCCTACCCCTGCCTGGCTCCAGCAGCCTCCACAGGGTGTATAGGGATGCAGAAGGTGACTTAGAGGAGAGATTCCATCCAGACCTCTGTGCTGTGACGAGAGGAGCGTGTCTGTCAGCCTGGGACTGTTCCGCTCTGCAATAGAACTGGTCTTGCCTGCCGTCCTCCTGTCAGATACACAGCCTCCTGCGCTGTTGGGATGTCATCAGTGCTGATTAAAAGCTCCGTTCTACGCATCCTTCTTGACCCTGCCCACTGTTCTTGCATGACTCATCCAGGGAGGTGACAGCACAGTCATTGCAGGGAGACGTATTAGCAGGTCACGGATACGCATTTGCAAGATCCCACGACGTGAGCCTTATCCCTTAAGCAGGCTGTGCTGTGCAGGAACTTGGGTTCACACCCAGCCATGGGATAGCACACGTTTTTGGCAGTGCCCTGTATCAGCTGTCTGAAGGCAAGGCGTTGCCTTGTGCATTTGCAGCGCCACATGACCGTGTGTGCATCGCAATCGTACTTGGAGTGTGTGGTTCAGTCTCTTCGGACTTGGTAACTGCAAGCTCAGGACTTGAGAACTGTTTGAGATCCCATCAGCTAAGAACCGAGACCATCCGGCTGCCGACCACAGTACAGAGCTAAACCCTGTGGTGCTGCAGCTGTTGGATGGGGTCCTGAGCCACATGGGCCCAGGCCATTCTTGGGGTGTTTCTCCCACCCATGAACAATTGGTAAAGCCTTGCAAAGGGGCAGCTAGGCTGGCTGAAGGTGCTGGTGTCTCCTAGTTAGGGCAACTCATTGGCCTTCTGATAGGGAACTGACCATTCGGCAGTCTCCTGCCCTGCCGTCAGCAGTTGGTAGGACCACTGCAGCAGCAAATCTGTTTCCTGTAAGTCTCCCTGGTATTTCTGGGAAAGAAGAGCCTGCGTGTGAGGTGCTGAAGGTATAATCATGTCCCTGAAACGTAGCTGGAGGCAGCTTGTAGCAAATGTCGGGATCTTGCATTGCGACATGGCTCTGAGTCATCTTGCTCTCTCAGAAGTCCTGAAGAGTTGCAGCAATGGGCTTTTCAGCTGGGCAGCAGCGGGAGATGGGGTTCCTGGAAATGCAGCTGACAGCTCAGTTAATCAATAGCACTGGGATTCAGCACGTGCAACTTACACTGTCCTCATCTCAGCCCCTCTCCCAAGAAAAACACTGCTACCAGAGTGCAAGGGGCAAGGTCTGTAAGGTGCCTCAAACAGCCTAATCTGTGCAAAGCTGATTCTGGCTGCGGTCCCTTGCTGCCCTGTCCTCAGCTAGCTTCCATAAAAAAAAGAACAAGTCAGGTGCCACATGCATGTTTTGGGCCAGATTTGGGTGATGCCTGCCTTCTGGCTCTGGATGGGTGCTGATCCATCTGATCTTGGGACATTTGCCTGCCCTGCGAGTAGAGGGTGATACCTCCAGATAGGGCGCATGGTCTTAGCCTGGGTTGCTGGGACCCGTTGCTTTGGGGCCAGGTACAAGACAGTGGGTGCTTGACTTGTGTTGTGTGGAGGGTGATTGCCCTGCTGTGGTCTGCCCTGGGAGCGAGCAAGAGAGGTTTGCCCTGTCAGGACCAGCCCCTGCAGCCTAGGCACTTACCCTGTGCAGCTTGCAGGCCTCCTGCACGCTGTCCCAGGCCGGGTGTGCTGCAAATACACCCTTGCTGTGCTCCTTCTCCACCCCAGAGCAGCCAACAAACAGGGTGTGGGACCGGGGAAACAAAAGTCTCTCTGTTTTATTTTCCTTGTCTGTTTTTCTGTATTGTTTGAGCTGGGGCTTGCTCCTGCTCTCTGGAGAAGGCAAGGAGCTGGCTAGAGCAGCCTGGGCTGGGCTGAGCTGTTCCTGGAGCAGGCAGGGAGCTGGCACCCACCCTGCTGCCAGCCCTTTCTTCCCCCCCATCACCTCCCTTGCGCAGGGCTGCAAAAAGGCATGCTGCAAAGCTGCTGGCGAAGGGCAAACAGAGCCCCGGGGACAGTGCCAAACCAGGACTGGGAGAACAGCACTGTCCTGGCCCTGTAAGCACATGGGAACTGGCTGCCGAGCAGGTCATGCAGGCTGGCAGTGCCACAGCTCAGCTCTGGCATGTGGAGAAGGCTTGCTCCAAACCCAGTGCCAGGCGCTAGCACGCTGGGGAAAGGGCACTTTTACACACTGAAGTGGCTTCAGACCAGAGATGGCAGTGGCCCAAATACCTCGTGCAAACAGGGTGTAAGGCCCAAATGGCAGAGCAAGCGGGAGGCCAGCTTGCTCTCCTGCCTCCTGGCTTCCTCCTGAGCTGATCTCCTCCAGGCACCCCCTCAGCCTCTGGTTGTGGGAGCCTGCTTCGCCTTCCCATCCCACTCAGCTGGTGACAGCACAGGGAGCCTGGCAGAGCTGGGTGAATGAGTGAGTTTTACTCTCCTCACCTCTGAAGACCCAAGTTAAACTGTGCCTTAATGTGTGTATGGGTGAACCCCTCTGCTTTTCTAGTCTTTGGGCACCTCTGCACTGGGACGACTGGGAGAATACCCCATCCTTAGGCCAAGGGCAGGGCAGAGTGGCAGGAGGGATGCAAGAGCTGAGGCTGGGAACAGTCAGGACTGGGGGTGGCACTGGTTACAGCTGGAATGTGCTTGCAGAGATGAGAAGGGAGGGAGGCCAAGAAAAGCCCTTGGTCAGGTCAGCCAGCCCTTGGCTCCTGGGAAGGCTTGGAAGTGGGTTAAAAGCATGTAGCTGGGCTGGCGTGTGCTCGGGCATGTGGGCAGCAGCTTCCAGGAACAGAGACCTCAGGCAGAATACCTGGGTGGCTAGCCAAAGGCTGTACCGAAGGGAAGGGAGATGGAGTGATTCACATCTCAGCTCTTGACTGTGCCTTACATCTTCTCTGCAGTGCTACGAGACATCAGTGAGCGAGGCAGGGACCTCGAGCAGATCTTATCCCAGTACATCACCTTCGTCAAGCCTGCCTTCGAGGAGTTCTGTTTGCCAGTAAGTAAGGGGAGTGACACCCACGGGAGTCTGCCAAAAATGCCTCATACCCTGCCTAGCTCCTCAGACAGGAGCATTTTGTGCCCCAGAGCTCAGGTCAGCCTGCCTCACCTTGCTCCCTCCCTGTAGGCACTGGCAAAAATGGGGGCGCCAATACTGGCTGGGGCAGGGCAAGGTGGGGACTATTTATAAAGCCACTGCTTTCCTGGTGAGATCACCCTCCCCTGTGGGAAGGCCGACACGCAAGAGAAACCCCTCCCCGCACAAGGTCTGACAAACCAACACCAGGCAGCTCAGCAGAGGGATGATCCTTGGCTGCATCTAGCTGGGTAAGGGGAGATCCCTGCCCACAGGCAGTGTCCGCTGTGTCTGCCTCCTGTTCTGGGCTGTCCTGCCTGCCCTTTTCACCCTGCAGGGCTGCTGGCTTCTTGCTGGCTGGATGCTTGGGAGAGAAGGGGAGCTTCGTCCTTTGCTCTGTGCTGTGGGATGTGGCCTTGCAGGTTGCATTTCCTGGCTGGTGAGAGGCCAAGGTGTAGAGCAGACAGACCTTGCTCAGGGCCAGGGTTGCAAAATCTCTGCCTGGAGAAAGGAAGCTCCTTTGGGAGCTGATAACCGAGGTAAGGCTCCCTAGCAGACAGGGACTTTGCACGTGGGAGACCACTACAGCCCTTCAGAACTTGCAGGAGAAATGGCACGTTTGCAAGACTAGCCATTGCACACCTCTCGTGGAGAGGAGCCTGCGCCTTGGTTTTCAAGGCTTTTCCAGCAGATGTGGTAGTTATATGAGGAATTTGTTCTTATTCTGGAGAAACTGAGCCAGCAGAGCTCTGCAGCCTGGGAACTGTTGGCCAGCACCACAGGCAGGAATTGACCTGTGCCTCCAGCCTCAGGAGCATTTCTGTGCCTGTCTGTGTGGCCAGCTCTGCCCATTCCCATACAAGGGGCTGATTCTTTCTGTGCTACAAGATCTTTTCCTGGCTCCTGGACAGCACCTTTCTCTCTGTCTCAGTTGTGGCTCTGACGTCCAAGGTCCAATTCCAGTGTAATCCCAGAAAGGCTTTTTCTGAGAGGTGGGTCCAGCTTGGTGGTTCCTCTCCTTGCAAGTCTCCAGCAAGGTAATCTGCAGCTTTGCAAAGCAGCAGATGCTGCATCAGTCTCTTCTGTTGAAGAGTCTGTAGGAGGATGAAATGTGAAGCAAGGAGTGTAGAAAACCACTGCTTTGTCCTTACCCACCAGCTTTACAGTGGTCTGCTCCCACTTCCAACCCGATAGTGGGCTCAACTGCAGAGCAATTCCATGCAGATGTTGAGCAGGCTCGGCACCCACTGTTGCTGTTGAGCTGACTCCCAAGCCAGCTCTGGGCCAGGTGGTCCAGCACTGTAATGGTCCAGCATGTCCTGGTGATTTTTGATATGGCTGGAAGCACCGGAAAGTGTCAGATGATGCTCTTCACCCAGCGGGCCGACTTGTTTACTGATGGTACTGTCAGGAAGCTGATCAGCTGTAAAAGCTGACACAAATAGGGGAAGAAACGGAGACTGGCACCTGCAGGTGAAAATAGGTCAGGACTGGTGTCCTGAATCAGACTTGTTTTGCCAGTGATGCTGGTAGAAAATTCTCCCCACATCCCAAGCAGGTCACATGGCTGTGCCCCACACATCCACATGGCCCAGGCATGCCAACTCTTGCTCTTGTAATAAGAGTGGCTGGATTCAGAGGGGAGGTTGTTCCCAAAAGCATCAGCTGCTGGAGTCTTGTGATTGTGAGGCTTTTTAATTTCAGGTCTTGTTAGGGTGCCTCTTACTGGAATTTGTATGAGCCCGTGAAAGTGGAGTCAAGGCACAAAGCATGGCCCTAGAAACACGGAGCAGAAGACAAATAAGAGCATCCAAGTTTTATTATCAGCAATGACATACTTCCCAGTGGGTCTGGGTTTGGCAAGGGGGGGGGAGGGACCTGCCCCAGGAAGCAGGGACAGTGCCCTGGCCTGATGGGTCTCCACTTTCTCCGTAACGCAGTGCTCTCTCTCCTCCCAGACCAAGAAGTATGCTGACGTGATCATTCCCAGAGGAGCAGATAATGAAGGTGAGTGGACCCAGACCCTGCTGTTACATCCTGGCAGCCAGCTTTGGGCTGTTGCTGTTGTGGTGGGATTAAGTAGGAGGTAGCAGGACCTTCCACGGAGGTGACTCGGGCCACTGCCACCCGAAAGAGTCCTGTTACCACACAGGTGCTGAGATGAGCCTCTCCCCTTTGCTCCTGCCTGGAGCATTAGAGACTGGGAGTTTGTGCTCCTCTGATCAAGCCTGGGAGCCCATCTGTGTGCTGTGCCTCCAGGCAAACTCCTGGTTCATCCCATGCAAAGGGAAATGTGCTTCTCTGAGGCCACATGTGCAGCTGGGACAGCCAGGTCTCCACCTGGCTGGAATCAGCCTGACCATACTGGCTTGAGTGCCAAGGCTCAGCCAGGGCAGAGGGACGAAGTCCCAGCAGGGCAGCTCCTCCCCGCAGGGTTGCAGTTCCCCACCATGTGATGGGAGCAGGGGAGACAGCTGGGTCACCGTCTCTGGCTTGGCTCTAGTTTATTTGCATTGATCCTAATGCAATCTCTCTCCTGTGTCTTTCCCTCCCTTTTGCTCACAGTGGCCATAAACCTGATAGTGCAGCACATCCAGGACATTCTTAATGGAGGACTCAGCAAACGCCAGAGCAACGGCTACCTGAATGGCTACACCCCCCCCCGCCACCAGCAGCCCTCAGAGTCCAGCAGCCGGCCTCACTGACCCTGGGCGGCAGGCGTGAGGCTGGGGGCGGGGGGGGCTCGGGCCCTGCCACTGCCCCTCTGTACATACTGTCCGTTCATTCCCCCCTTATCTATTTAAGAAACCAGACGGAGACGAATGCCTTTAATTTTGTATGTTGGAAATGCCGAATGAGAAGCAGCCGGCTGCTCGGGAGCCTGGACCGCCCACAGCTCCTGGCCTTGCTCAATAACTGCTCCAGCACGGAACCGGCTATAAATCTCTATAAATATAGAATTGCTCTATTTTTGTGTAAATGCAGAATAACGTAAAATTACTTGCCATAAGGTATTTGCCAGGCTCAGTGTTGCTGGGAGGGGGCTGAGAAGAGGGTCCTGGGAGATGCTGGTGTCAGGATCCTCACCAAAAAGGCGGTAAGGAAGGAAGAGCATTTCACAGCTGCTTTAATACTGCAGCGGTCTCCATCCTGGGGAAGGGACAGGCTGTGTTGGAGGTGGCAGCTTGAGTGTGGCATGGATTTTGTGACTGGGCTGGGGTTGCCTCCTCCTGCCATTGCTGTTCAGGTCCGAGCAGCCTGGTTTTGGCTGGCAGGCACTGCATAATTGCCACTGGGATTTGGGAGAATGATGTGTACTACCTCCCCTGACTGTCTCTGCACCTCCAGGTCTTGGTCCCTCAACAGCATTCCTTTCTGTGTCTGACAGCCCTTCCCACCACGGGTGTGGTCTGCTGCCTCACCCTCCAGTAAGGACCTGGTAGGTGATGCTGGGTATGTCATCATGTAAACATGGCAGCTTGCAACTTGAGCACTCTCGCTGCCTGGCTTCGGTGGGGATGATGTGTGGATACCTTCAAGCACTCTGGAGCTCAGTGGCCACGTGTGTGGTAGAAGTCCTAGACGAGCCCTGGGCTCAACCGTAAGCCTGGAGGTTGGCTTGCAGAAGGTCAGAGTTGTGTCTGTCATTCCTCACTTGGAACAGTTTTGCTTTTGGATGGGTGATTGTGGGTCTGTAAAATATGGTTAAGGGAGAACCAACCTCTTCTGAAAGAAAGGGGCAATGGAGGATGAAAGGCAGCTGCTGAGTAGCCTGTCTGAGGTGGGGGGCAGCAGTGTGTAGCAGTCCCTGGGCTACCTAGCATCCCCATATGGGACATCCACAGGTCCCAGCTGGGTAGCATGAAACTGGATGCCCAGGAGTCCTCTGCTCCCCTTTTTCACAGCATGTTCTTGCCTGGCCCCTGTGTCCCTTTCATTGCGTCCTGGTGGAGGACACTCTGTCCTTGCACTATGCTGTCCCCAGGGCTGCCCAGGGAGTGCCTTCCCTTGCTCAGGGTGAGAATTGGTCTCCCCTAATGTGAGAGAGAGAACCTGGGAGAGCATCTGGTGGAGCTGTACTGCAGGTTGGGGATGCCTGGACAGCAAGGTGGGGCAGCTGGGCTGGGGCAGAGGCTTGGTGGGAGCCAGGGAAGGGGGTGTGGTGGGATGATAGCCAGGAAAGATCCTTTGGCCCGTGCTGCTGGGACTGACTTGCTCGACTGAAAACAAGCTTTCATAGGCATCCCATGAAGCCTGGAGCAGGGACCCTTAGCCTTGCTCCCTCTGAGCATTTTCAGTCTTTCCAGAGCATTGATTTTGCCCTGCATGGTTAAAAGCTTCAGACCTTAGACACTCAGTGCTCCATTGCTCCCCAGCCCCATGTGAGCTGAGACAAGCTTTGATTTTTAACAGAGAGACTAAGAAAGGAAACGCCTCTCGCAGTGACCACTGCTGGGGCAGACTCATTCCCTCTTGATCTGTGATGGGAGCACATGGCAGCCCTTTATCCCCCTCCCTGTCTGCAGACACTTCCCGAGGCATGTAGGCTTTGCCGTAATCATGGTCTGGCACTGGCTAATTCTAGGTACAGCCATGTACCTAGAGGGACCAAAGCCTTGCAGAACTGGTGAGGCTTCTGAGGGCTTGAGCAGCCAAGACAGCTCTCAAGATGCAATACTGGCCTCCTCTCCCCTGTAAATAAAGACAGAACAAATGGATGCCGGTGTTTCTTGTCTCCTGTTTGGTGCTGCATGTTGCTGGCTGCGGTCCCAGTGTGGAAGCAGACTTGTCCAACATTGTCTTAGTTCTGCAAGTCAAAGCCAGACCTGACACAAAGCTCCTGGCACAGACTGGTGAAGAAGGAGGTGATGAAGGCAGTGCCTCTGGCTTGTGGCTGGCCGGCCAGCTCTCGGCAAGTCCTGGTGCGCACAGGGCTTGGAGTGATTTTGAGAAACCCCTCTGCTCTCAGGATAGCAGAGAGATGGACAAGTTCAGCCCTTCCCAGTAAGTCTCTTGGACAGATGACAGTCAAGTGAATTTCATCAAAAGACCTTACAGGCAGGGTGGCATTAGCGTTGGGTATCAGGCAAGGGTGAGACTGCTTTTAGCAAATGGGTAAATCACTTTGTGGCAAATCACTTTATGTCGGCATGGATTCACGAAGGGGAAGTCATGCTTAAGCAATCTGATAAACCTCTGTGATGAAATGACTGGTCTGGTAGATGAGGGAAGAGCAGCGCATATTGTCTACCTTGATTTCTGTCAGGCTTTTGATATGGTCTCCCATAAGATCCTCATAGCTAAGCTGTTGATGTATGGGCTGGATGAGCAGTGAGATAGACTGAAAACTGAATGGCTGGGCCCAAGGGTGTGGTGATCAGTGGTATGAAATCTGGCTGAAGACGAGTGACTAGTGGTGTAGCCCAGGGCTCAATAGTAGGTCCAGTCCTGTTCAACATCTTCATTCAAGGCCTGGGTGATGGGGCAAAGTGTACCCTCAGCAAGTCTGCTGATGACTGGGAGGAGTAGCTGGTACACCAAAGTGTTGTGCTGCCATCCAGAGGGACCTTGACACGCTAGAGAAATGGGTTGACAGAAACCTTTTGATGTTCAAGAAATGCACTTGGGGAAGAACAATCCCATGCACCAGTACGTGCTGGGGGCCACCCATCTGGAAAGCAATTTTGCAGAAAAGGCCTTGAGGGTCCTGGTTAACTGCAAGCCAGCAACATGCCCTTGCAGCAAAGAGGTCTAATGGTATCCTGGGTTGCATTAGGGGAAGTGTTGCCAGCAGGTCAAGGGAGGTGATCCTTCCCCTCCGCTCAGGTGAGGCCACACATGAGTATTGTGTCCAGTTCTGGGTTCCCCAGTACAAGAGAGAGATGGAACTACTGGTGAGAGTCCAGCAAAGGGTCATGAAGATAATGATGAAGGGACTGGAGCATCTCTCCTGTGAGGAAAGCCTGAGAGAGCTGGGACTGTTCAGACTGCAGAACAGAAGGCTGAGGGGGAATCTTATTAATGTATATAAATACCAGAAGGGAGTGTGAAAAGGGGGCAGAGCCAGTGACAGGACATGAGGCAATGGGCACAAACTGAAACACAGGACATTCCTGTCTTTCATTTCCATCAGGAAACACTTTTTTGCTGTGAGGATAACTGAGCACTGGCACAGGTTGCCCAGAGATGCTGTGTAGTCTCCATCCTTGGAGATACTCAAAAGCTGTCTGGACAAGGTCCTGGGAAACTGGCTCTAGGCAGCCCTGCCTGAGCTCCTGCTGTCAGGTTAGACAAAATGACCTCCAGAGGTGCCTTCCTCAGCCATTCTGTGAATTTTAAAGTATTTCCAACATTAAGAAATGCAAAGGCTTTCCTGCTGTCGGCTTCCTTAGTCACAAGCATGACCTTTCTGTACCTGCATCAGGCTTCTGGAAGGCCTTGGTAGATTGCACAGGTGGGCCACTGTGCTCCAGATTCAGCTGGGAGATGAGTTGTTGCAAGCTTTATGGCTTCTCCTGTGTCCCTGTCCCCCCTCATGGGGACTTCCAGCACAGCTGCCCATGAAGTTTCACCTTATGTGAGGCTTGAACTTTTTAACGTGGCATTAAAAGAGCACTGAGCATGAGGAAGGAGGGGATGGGGGAGATGGTGATGCTGGGTGGGCGCACTATGGGTCCTACATCTGGGAAGCTTTTAGAGAATTCTAGACCACAGCAGTCAGGCATGTTTTCACAAGAGACTACCACAGCCTTCGCTCAAGCTAAGCAGAGTAACAGCTGCCCCAGGCTTGGTGCAGTTCCTTTTCTCAAAATCTGCATTTTCCTTCACAGCTACAGAGGAGAGGAGCATCAGGCTTTGGTGGGTCTCTCCTCTCCTGATTGTGCTACTGCCAAGGTGGGGACAGGATTGCTCTGGTGAAGAGCTTGCATCTGGCTATGACCATAGCTACGATCAGCACTCCCAGCTCTCCAGCCTCACTGTCTTGCTGCATCCTTGTGAGCTACTGCTGCCTCTGTCTTAGAGAAAAGAGATGGGATGCTGTTGCAGCTGAGACAGATAGTCTGTTGTTCATCTTTGGAGGGGAATATTGAAATGCTACTCAGATCTGACCATGGTAGGGGATTAAAGTTGAGACCAGTATCCACAGGGCTCCCCAATATTTCTTACAAGGTTGGCTTTCTCCCCTGGCCACCTGGCTGCTGTCTAGCTGTCGGTTCAGAGGATCATGTACATCTGCAGAAACAGTCACCACTCCTCAAAGGAGACAACTACATGGGCCAAAACACCATGCTTTGCAATAAGCCTGGCTTGCACCACTGCCATTCATGTTGCTGCTTCCCTGGATCCCCTCGGTACCAAAATGACACGTGAAACAGGAAAAACACACTTTATCAATCTGAAGAGTGCTAGAACATTGAGCAAGCAGGCTGGTCCCAGCAGGAGTTTTGTCAAGTTTCCCAGCTGTCTCTGCTGCATGGCCATGCTCTGGCTGTCTGCTTCGGGGAGGCAGAGATGAGGCCTGGCCTTTGGGATGCCAGTGGGCCCTGGCAGCACCTTTTGGAGGGTGGAAAAGGGGACCCTCTTGCAGAGGTCCTCACCAGAGAGTTGCCAATGCTGATTAGCTGTTGTGCCAGGTGGGCATGGGCAACCCACCAGGACATGGCTACCCAGTGGCTATCCCACAGGAACATGATCACTGGGGCAACAATGGCCTCCAGCCAGCAGAATGCTAAATCCAATGATGCTCTTCCACTTGGAGGCCTTCCTCTCAGTGACATTGGGTAGCTGCTTCTGGTCCTCAGAAAGGACTGCTTTCCACTTGAGGTGGATGGAAAGGCCAAGGCCACCAGGGAACAGAGACACCATGCAGAAAGCCAAGGTCAGGGAGAGAACCAGGCTGAGCTTCATGGTGGTCTCTCCTGAGGAAGAAATGTTGATGCGCGATCTGGCTTGGGCTGTCACCCTGAGCACAGTTCAGGCAGTGACCATCAGGATCAAGTGACCACCCGGCGTGTCTGCGCTTGCAAGGGTTGCCAATGTATCTAGTCATGGGCTGATGTCATGCAAGGCTCTGTGATGTCACAAGGCCTTTCTGCACCTGCCCAGCAGGTGATGAAGGATGAGGCAGAGCTCGGGAGGGCTTGTGCGGGTGGAATTTGAAGCCTGGTGCTCCCAGTGCTGTGCCCACCAGTGGATGCTGAGCCCAGCAGGGGAGCGGGACTGTGTCCCACGTGATCTGGGCTGTGCCCTGAACTTCTCATCGAGAAGGAGCTGTGCCCAGAGCTCCATCCAAGCTGCAATCAGCGCTGTGCCCCAGCTGGGCAGCTGTGACATGGTTCTGCTCAAAACGCTCTTGGGGGCAAAGTGGCAGCCCATGTTAGGAGGAAAGCAAAAATTCACTCTTGGTTTGACAAAAATCTTCACCATTGAGGAGTGTGATTAGTCTAGAATTATTCCTGGAGGAACATGACCCACAGGGTCCTGGGCGTGCAGCAGCCACCGCTACCTCACTGGGACATAGGCACCCCCATGGAACCTCATCGGGACATGGGCACCCTGCCGGGGTGCCGGGCTCTCCTCCTGGAACATGGGCACCCATGGGGCACCTCAGAGCCATGGATGCCCGTTCTCTCCCACCCCAGCTCTCCCACTTCTCCCGCAGTGCATGCTCTGCAAGCCTGCATGCAGCAGCCTGGCTCACACCACTGCCTTTCACGTTGCTGCTTCCCTGGATCCCCTCGGTACCAAAATGACACGTGAAACAGGAAAAACACACTTTATCAATCTGAAGAGTGCTAGAACATTGAGCAAGCAGGCTGGTCCCAGCAGGAGTTTTGTCAAGTTTCCCAGCTGTCTCTGCTGCATGGCCATGCTCTGGCTGTCTGCTTCGGGGAGGCAGAGATGAGGCCTGGCCTTTGGGATGCCAGTGGGCCCTGGCAGCACCTTTTGGAGGGTGGAAAAGGGGACCCTCTTGCAGAGGTCCTCACCAGAGAGTTGCCAATGCTGATTAGCTGTTGTGCCAGGTGGGCATGGGCAACCCACCAGGACATGGCTACCCAGTGGCTATCCCACAGGAACATGATCACTGGGGCAACAATGGCCTCCAGCCAGCAGAAGAGGTTGTAGTCAGTGGAGGTGCCCTCACACCGGAGCTTTTGGTGGGCTGAGGCATGTTCTGACACACCAGCTGGCTGTCACCCTGAAGAGAATTCACCATTAGCTGGATGAAAATGCTATGGCTGGAATCGTTATCCAGCCACTTCCTGACACCCGCCCCTCTTCCTGGTGTGATGCTTGCCCTTGCACCAGCCTTGGAGGTCCTAAGAAGTATGGAACCCAATGGGTGATGGGCAGGCACTGCCCACTGCCACCAGATGGGGACATGGGGAGCAACCACCGCACACCTCACTGGGACACGGGCACGTACCAGGCACCACAGTGGGACATGGGCACCCATCGGGAGCCTAATAGGGACGCAGACACCCTGCCAGGATGTGGGTCCCTCCTCTTGGGATGTGGGCACCCATGGGGCACCTCACAGCCACGCATGCCTGTTCTCTCCTCCTCAGGTCCCACCCCTCATGGACAGCAGCACTCACCTGTACTGCTGCCTTTCACATTACCAATCCTCCAGGCACACGCCAGAGCTGGAGTTGCACGAGGAGCTAGAGAAGGCTCTCCTCTCCTTGCCTTTTTCTTGCGCCGCCGCCTTGGAGTGCTGGTGCCGGAGCTCTTCCCAGTGGAGGCGGTAGACATGCCTCAGGCAGCGGACCAGCAGGGTGGTGTTGGCCTCCAGCCGGCAAAGCAAGTCGTAATGGCTGAAAGTGTCCTTTTCCCAGCAGTCTGTCCCCATGGAAGACAAGGCCGGCTGTCCCCTTCCCTGGAAATGACAGGGCCGGGGGCACAATGAAGTGGGCAGGGGCTGGGGGGCCGAGAAGCATCCTGCTGGGCTTGGCTTCCTCTGGAAGAACTCCAGCCTCACAGGACTGCTCTGGGCAGCACTCTGGGCTGAGGAAACCTCTGGCAGGCTCCATGTCTCGCTGGGGGGTCCCAGAGCGTTTCTGCCCTGTGGCCTGGCGTGTCCCAGGGGAGGAGGCAGAGGACCTCTCGGGGCCTGCTGAGGCTTTCTTGCCCGCGCTGGGTTTTTATGTCTCATTGCAAGGCTTCTTGGCCAAGGCTGTTATGGGTCCCCCCACCCCACAACCCGCTCCCTTCCTATGGGACTGATCTCAATTGCTCACCTGTCCCTGGGGTCTCTCCACATTTCTCCAGAGGCCAAGCGCAATCAGAGCCAGGAGGAGCAGCCACACGGTTTGCCCAGCCCTGCGAAGCAGCCAGAGCGTGTCCACCTGGGCAAGGTAGTCCCAAAGCTGGCCCAGAGGGGAGGGCAGGTCAGAGGCCATGCTCTCGGTGACAACGGGCGGCTGCTTCAGGCCCTCAGGAACGACCCCTATCCTGAACCTGGACCATCTGCGGGGGCTGCGAAGGCCAATGCTGCCGGGCCATTTGGCAGCGAAGCTCTCAGCGACCATGCGCGGCTGCTTCTGGTCCTCAGGAACGGTGCCCATCCAGACTGTGATCCAGTCATGGAAGAGGCTGCGAAAGCCAATGATGCTCTTCCACTTGGAGGCCTTCCTCTCAGTGACATTGGGTAGCTGCTTCTGGTCCTCAGAAAGGACTGCTTTCCACTTGAGGTGGATGGAAAGGCCAAGGCCACCAGGGAACAGAGACACCATGCAGAAAGCCAAGGTCAGGGAGAGAACCAGGCTGAGCTTCATGGTGGTCTCTCCTGAGGAAGAAATGTTGATGCGCGATCTGGCTTGGGCTGTCACCCTGACCACCGTTCAGGCTTGGAACAGGTAGCCCAGGGAAGTGGTTGAGTCCCCATCCCTGGAGGTTGTTAGGATCTAACTTTTTGGAAGAGAAGAAGGCCCCCTTGCTTTCTAGCTGACCTTAAATGAGTCTGGGAGGCTAGGGGCGGCTAGACCAACCTCTCATTTCAGGTTTGATCCCTTTGAGTGAGATTAAGACACAAACAAGGTCAGATGTCGTAAGTCCACCCGTTTATTAATTGTTCGGGGGAAAGAGAGAAAGCAGCGACAGGAAAGGAAGGAAGGAAGGAAGGGGGGAAAAAAAGCAAGAGGTCCAGATAGAAGAGAGCAGACAGTCACCACCATGGATCCGCGGCGTCCCGGGGGTCCATGCTTCTGGGGTTTTTGGTGATCGCACATGAAATCTTCGGTAGTCTCTTCACGAGGTCAGTGATCTTCCTCCGGTGTCTTCGATGGTCTTCCATGAGGTCCCCCTCGCAGTCTGAGACTGCAGCCTTTTTTATAGAGCACAGTCCAGAACATAAGCACACATTTCTCACGCTTTCCTTTTGGCAGGCTCCGTTCGCGCGCTTTCTTGTTGCTGGACTGGATGGAAAGGCCAAGGCCACCAGGGAACAGAGACACCATGCAGAAAGCCAAGGTCAGGGAGAGAACCAGGCTGAGCTTCATGGTGGTCTCTCCTGAGGAAGAAATGTTGATGCGCGATCTGGCTTGGGCTGTCACCCTGAGCACAGTTCAGGCAGTGACCATCAGGATCAAGTGACCACCCGGCGTGTCTGCGCTTGCAAGGGTTGCCAATGTATCTAGTCATGGGCTGATGTCATGCAAGGCTCTGTGATGTCACAAGGCCTTTCTGCACCTGCCCAGCAGGTGATGAAGGATGAGGCAGAGCTCGGGAGGGCTTGTGCGGGTGGAATTTGAAGCCTGGTGCTCCCAGTGCTGTGCCCACCAGTGGATGCTGAGCCCAGCAGGGGAGCGGGACTGTGTCCCACGTGATCTGGGCTGTGCCCTGAACTTCTCATCGAGAAGGAACTGTGCCCAGAGCTCCATCCAAGCTGCAATCAGCGCTGTGCCCCAGCTGGGCAGCTGTGACATGGTTCTGCTCAAAACGCTCTTGGGGGCAAAGTGGCAGCCCATGTTAGGAGGAAAGCAAAAATTCACTCTTGGTTTGACAAAAATCTTCACCATTGAGGAGTGTGATTAGTCTAGAATTATTCCTGGAGGAACATGACCCACAGGGTCCTGGGCGTGCAGCAGCCACCGCTACCTCACTGGGACATAGGCACCCCCATGGAACCTCATCGGGACATGGGCACCCTGCCGGGGTGCCGGGCTCTCCTCCTGGAACATGGGCACCCATGGGGCACCTCAGAGCCATGGATGCCCGTTCTCTCCCACCCCAGCTCTCCCACTTCTCCCGCAGTGCATGCTCTGCAAGCCTGCATGCAGCAGCCTGGCTCACACCACTGCCTTTCACGTTGCTGCTTCCCTGGATCCCCTCGGTACCAAAATGACACGTGAAACAGGAAAAACACACTTTATCGATCTGAAGAGTGCTAGAACATTGAGCAAGCAGGCTGGTCCCAGCAGGAGTTTTGTCGAGTTTCCCAGCCGTCTCTGCTGCATGGCCATGCTCTGGCTGTCTGCTTCGGGGAGGCGGAGATGAGGCCTGGCCTTTGGGATGCCAGTGGGCCCTGGCAGCACCTTTTGGAGGGTGGAAAAGGGGACTCTCTTGCAGAGGTCCTCACCAGAGAGTTGCCGATGCCCACTGGCTGTTGTGCCAGGTGGGCATGGGCAACTGTTGAAGGGATGCTAAAGGGTTAACAAAAAGACCTTTGTGAAGCCAACTGTAGCTAGAATATGCTGATAGCTGTAGAATGTGGCTCACAGTGGGAGATGCCAACCTGTCTGGGAGATGGTCTCTTTTTGGAACAGTGTTAACAGATCCTGAATGGGTTCTTCAAGTCACTCTGAAGTGACCCCCAAGATAAGTGCAGAAGGACCAGGCCTTGCCACTCAGTAGTCAACTTATGACCATCTATGGAAGAAAGGCCCAGAGGTCATGGAAGATGACCATTGAGAAGCCCCTCCCCAGTGACCACTGGGGACTCCCAAAGACCACCAACTCAAATCACTGATCATGCGTGATTGGGAGGGGAATATGTAAATGAGTTTCGGGAACTCATTGCCATATGTATGTGAAACTTGTATATAAGCTATGCAACTAACCCTGTGCGGCATGCACATCAGGAGGAGCTATCCCTATGCGTCCAGCACTGCAATAAAGAATACCTGCTTGATAATCTGGCAAATTTACTATTGAGTCCTGATTTTGGCTTTTCACAGCTTCACTGTCATGGAGGAAAACTAAAACTAACCCAGACGAAGGACAAGCTCAAACACCTTTATTTCAGAAAATAGCCAAAACCACGCAACAGAAACCAATGAGAAACAGGGTTGAAGTGTAATCAATCAACACACCGATAACATTCAACACATAACATTTCTGAGGTGTCGGTCGGGATGCTGTGACTACATGTCAATACACAGAAGAATGATGATCCAAAGTGGGCACACATGCTCACTCACAAGGGGGAAGCTCTCTGCCTCTCATGGGTACCCAGAAGATCTAATTGCTCGCCCGGGGGCAGGGGCTCACTCCAGGATCTATCCAGAAGAAATCACTCACTAAAAGGAGGCGAGGGCACCCAATCCCAGTAAGTTTCCTTGGGAAGTGAGTGTCCCAACCCCAGGGGAAAGGCTTCAAACAGACCCGCTGCTCCGAGAAGACCACTCAAAGGGGGGGTCTCTGGGGGCGCCCCATTTATACCCTGGGTCGGATCTGAGCTGTGCTTACAACTGGTCATGATCCAGAAGCTTCGAGCCAAGGCACCTCATTGGTTGCAGACCCTGTCTGTTGACCATAAATGGTCATGACCCAGAAGCTTCTCTGAGCCAAGTCACCTCATTGGTTGCAGACCCTGTCTGTTGGACCAGGGGTGACATTTCTCCCACCCACCCCCCCACCGAAGGATGCAGGTACCCGAGGGCACGGCAGACCAAAAAAGGCACGAAAATGAGGTGCGAAAAGCCAGCAATCAGCGTGTCAAAAGCCCCAGTCTTTATTTCCAGGCGGAGGTGGGAGGGAGGGAGCTTGAGTGTACGGATCACAGCAACCCACCAGGACGTGGCCATGGCCACCCTGCAGGAACATGATCACTGGGGCAACAAAGGCCTCCAGCCAGCAGAAGAGGTTGTAGTCAGTGGAGGTGCCCTCACGCCAGAGCTGGAGTTGCACGAGGAGCTAGAGAAGGCTCTCCTCTCCTTGCCTTTTTCTTGCGCCGCCGCCTTGGAGTGCTGGTGCCGGAGCTCTTCCCAGTGGAGGCGGGAGAACAGCACTACGCCGTTTTAGCGGACCAGCGGGTTGTGGTTGCCCCCCAGCCGGCAAAGCAAGTCGTAATGGCTGAAAGTGTCCTTTTCCCAGCAGTCTGTCCCCATGGAAGACAAGGCCGGCTGTCCCCTTCCCTGGAAATGACAGGGCCGGGGGCACAATGAAGTGGGCAGGGGCTGGGGGGCCGAGAAGCATCCTGCTGGGCTTGGCTTCCTCTGGAAGAACTCCAGCCTCACAGGACTGCTCTGGGCAGCACTCTGGGCTGAGGAAACCTCTGGCAGGCTCCATGTCTCGCTGGGGGGTCCCAGAGCGTTTCTGCCCTGTGGCCTGGCGTGTCCCAGGGGAGGAGGCAGAGGACCTCTCGGGGCCTGCTGAGGCTTTCTTGCCCGCGCTGGGTTTTTATGTCTCATTGCAAGGCTTCTTGGCCAAGGCTGTTATGGGTCCCCCCACCCCACAACCCGCTCCCTTCCTATGGGACTGATCTCAATTGCTCACCTGTCCCTGGGGTCTCTCCACATTTCTCCAGAGGCCAAGCGCAATCAGAGCCAGGAGGAGCAGCCACACGGTTTGCCCAGCCCTGCGAAGCAGCCAGAGCGTGTCCACCTGGGCAAGGTAGTCCCAAAGCTGGCCCAGAGGGGAGGGCAGGTCAGAGGCCATGCTCTCAGTGACAACGGGCGGCTGCTTCAGGCCCTCAGGAACGACCCCCATCCTGAACCTGGACCATCTGCGGGGGCTGCGAAGGCCAATGCTGCCGGGCCATTCGGCCGCGAAGCTCTCAA
>NW_009260621.1:1031766-1047097 GCF_000687185.1 Egretta garzetta | reverse complement strand
CCCCCCCACTTTTAACGTGGGTTTTAAGGGGATTAAATCTGACGCAATCAGGGATCTAAGAATAGCATCGTCCACGTTTCCTAGCATGTGCAAAGTGCTGTGAACGGCTTTTACATGTGTTCTTGCACTCGGGCAGTTGTGGAGATGCTACTTTGCAGCGGGGCACCGGGTGTTCCCTGCGGTTGCACGCAGACGCTTGCTTTTCCAAGGAAGTCCCTCTATGCTGGTGAGAGGATCGGTAGCAGAGTCTGATCGGGGAGAGGCTGAGCAATCATAGCTCAGATTTAAATTGGCATGCGATGCACTAACCGTGAGGAATCAGCTTGCTTTATTTGCAGGAAAGTATGAACCTGAGTAATTTGCAGCTGCGGAAGACGGCAAGTCTGAGCTTATTCTTCGTGAACTGGCAAACTGCTCCGTTTGTGTTTCTGTGATAATGTACCTGGAGAACGTTGCATATAAAATAAGGTGCTTGTTCACGTAGCCAAATAAAGCTCTAACCATTTTGTAGCTGAATTTAAATTGTGCCAAAAATACTTTGTTGTTGTTGGACGCAGGGCTCCAATCTGACAATCTCAGTCTTCCAAAAATGAATTTATGCTTCCTGAATTTGAGTTTTTCTATTTTAAATGCTACTTCTGCTTATTTTACTCAGTCTTATTCTGTCCCTGCTTTTCCTATAGTTTCATGGGTTTCCCATTTCTCACTCCATTTCTGGATGGGAAGAAGTCTGTGAGTATCAGTATGGAAGCAGAACACCCTTCTGTTCTTTCAACACATGACAGAAAGTTAGGCTTACTGTTTTAAATAATGATTGAATTAAATTTATTCCTAGTTGAATAGTCATTAAAAATGAAATCGGGATGAGTGATGCCCTTGTAGCAAGGGTTAATCTACATTAGAATTAGAAGTTAGTGGTTGAATATGGAAGGCCTATGCAGTTTGCAATTGTTACTCCTCTCAGAAAACGAGTATTTGCAGTGGAAGCGTAGTGAGCATCAGGCAGCATCATTAATCTTGGCAGACGTAGTACCATTATTAGCATCCCTCTTACCTTTGGGGCACATAGTTATCTCCAATTTCCAGACACAAGTTTTATCTTACATCAAATTCTGGCTCTGCAGTGTAGCTGTTGAGCAGCGCTGTGCTGTTTATTAGGTGCCAGCCTGCCTTATATCTCTGGTAAATGTATAAGGGAGAGATGCCTCCTCTCTCTGAGCAAGGAGTGAGAGTGAGCACCCTGTTACTTGAGATTTTTTTCCTTTGGTAGAACGATTGTAAGGATTCAGGGAGGCAGACAGTTTTACTGACTTTATGATGTGTGTGTTCCATTTGCCTAAAGAATCATTATGCAGCTGTGGAGAAATTACTTTTAATGATGATTATATTTTCTTCTGCTTTATTCTCTGCAATCCAGACATCATTAATCTAGGCTGTGAATTTTATAGTTGGATAAGAGCTTGAAGGTGTATTAGTACCTCGATGTGGTCAGCTCTGTTGTCCTAGAGCCAGACTGAAGAGAGGAAGGAAGGTTCTCTTGCTCCAGAATATCACCCTTTTTTTGTTGTTGTTCTTTTTTTTTTCTTTTGGATCAGGTCTTGAAGCATAGGGTGAAGGTTTCTCTTCACGGTGCATGGACGGAAAGCCAATGCGCAGGTAAGATATGAAAAACAATTGTCTTTCTCTTATCCAAATATGATAAATTGTGTGAGTTGGTTTCGTAAGTGCCTAGACCATAAAATGTTTGGCTTTGTTTTTTTTAAAGGCCTGGCTAGGAGAATTGGAATATAAAGCATTCATCTGTAGTCCTTACTTAAATGTATTTAGTCTTCAATATTTACAAGACCAGATGTCTGTAAATGAATATGCTATTAGGAAGGCTACAGAAGACAAGTTATCATAATTCTCCATCCCCCCTCCCTACTTCCCCCATTTACTATCATATTTAAAATCCAGTATTTAATTACTTAGCTATTCAAACTGTGTGAAGCAAACTGGGAATAAATTTAAAATTTATTTCTAAGGGGCATTATTTTTCCTTTAACTGAAGGAGTTTAGTCCCTTTGATGGAGTGAGGTTTTGGGTAAAAAGGAGATTTCCTTTTCTAATTATGGATGCCAGCTGCCTCGGTTCTAATGAGCTGAAGATGCAGCTGAAGTTTAATTCAGGGGAGTTCTTGCTGTGGTTATGTCAGAAATGCTATCATCTGTTACATATAGAAAAAAACTCACGGTAAATCTGCACGATGACAGGTTGGCAAACAGGATTGTCTGCTAGTTCTAGTTGCTTTTCACTATCTGATCGCAATCCCATGGCAAAACTTAACAGCAGATGTATTTCTGTATGTGATACGGGCTGTGTGGAAGCAAAGTTTCCTAAAGTTCTACACCTCTGAATGCAGCAAAGAGAACTTTTGCAAATTGTTTAGTTTGTCTGTCTTTAGGGTGTTGAAAGTAGGGAAAACTTTTATTACAGATAATTTTGTAAACAGTCATGTAAGAGGATGTAAGGAATTTGAACCATAGGTGAATATGTAGAGCATTTCTAGCTACAGCATTTGCAGAAACCATTAGGCTGGGTTCTGTGTTGTGGAAGGAGGTAAGAAATAAATACTTATTTAAACCCTTGAAGAGTGACACTATGTCGTTTAATTAAATGAACTCCTCAAGCGCAACAAAAAAGGACTGTGCCGCTGCTTCAGTTAAGCTAATGAGTAAACCCTGGGACATGATATGAGCATCACTGGGGCTGTGTATTGTTGAATATTTTTGCCAAGATATGAAATGTGGTTTAGACAATGAGGAGCTGTATGTCACTTCTACAGTGAGTTCCTGTTTTTCCAAGACAGATTAAGTAGCAAGTGAGCTCTCTTCCATCTTAGTCTTCCACAATGGAGACTGTTTAAATCTTAACCAATGTAAAACCACAGCTTTTCAGGTTCTTATGTTGTATTCCATTTATCAAAACGTTTTTGCAAAATGGCATAAAATTGGTGACTAGCTTGGCTTGTGTTCTTGTTTTCTCTCTATTTTTTGTGTTCCTAATGGAAAAATTGGGGTTCTAAATTTATTTTTAATGTCTGCTGTCTTCTGTATGTCGCGTTGAGGCAGAGAACTGAAGTGCTGAAGTTTGTATGTCTTTTGTGGGTTTGTGACCTTGGACATGCTACCATGGAAGTTCTGTCTGCATCTCAGACTGGGTGGTTTTAATGGTGAGCAACAGCACTGGGCTGAAGAAGTAGAGGTTTTCTATTGTGGTGCAGATCCTGGCACTTCAGGCTGTTTTTTTTTATTATTTTATTTTATTTGGATAATGGATGCAGACCAGACCTTTCAGTACCTTTTGTTTTCACTCCCTCTCTGACAAGCCGGGGTAGAGCATATGGATAAGACATTTGACATATTTACATGGCTTTGCTTTTGAAGTAACCTTTCGGCTGATCTATGTGCCTAGATGTATTGTATTGCTGAAGTCTTGCCTGACAAGCATGGCTCTGTCATGAGCTATGGACTTCAGTTCTTGAATATGCTTGCATGTTTTAAGGACCTCTGTGTGGATTGTTAGAATTTCTGTTTGTTATTCTACTGCATATCTTAGCAGAAAATGATAAAAGGTTCCTGGTAGGATTTCAGGCTCACAGGTCTTCATAGGAAGTCCAGCTAAGCAGATGGTGGAGCACTTCCTTTTAGCCTTTTACTCAGGGCTCTGCAGCCATTTAATACCACATGCGAGAGTCCTGTTCGATATTGCAAGAAGAGGGGAGTGAGACTTGGCCAGTACTGTATTAGTAAACATGGTGAGTTGGTATCAAATGTGTACAGCATTCAGAGGATGAGAAGTACAATTTGAACAGAAAAGGCATTGCAGCTATTCCTGTCAAGATTACAGTAGAGAAAATGCATTGATGTTCAAACAGGATTTATCTTGCACTAGAAATGAAGTGATAGTTGGGGCAGGCCTTTCTTTCTTGCTGTCAGGCAACAGTGAGAGAATATTGTTTTGCTGAAGGTAAAAGGAAGGCAGAGGGAACCTCTCCAGTGAAGGGCATAGTCCTGCAGTACCCAAGCAAGGAGGGCAGAGCAGATTTGATGACCAGGGTCAGCCAAGAGTCCGGTGCTCATCAGGCAAGTCTGTAGTGATGAGGAAGTGCTGAGGCCAAGCCGGGAAGCCAAAGCAGCAGGTCAATATCAGTGGGGTAGATGGTCAGGTACAGGTGTGTGCCTTTACCATAGCTCAGGCCAGGCTTGAGGGCTTGAGCAGCTCCCAGGCAAAGTGGGGAGTCCCTCCTGGCTCTTTCTCACACAACTCTTGCCTGGCAGCCTGATCCCAGGTTACAGCAGTGCTGTATCAGAGCTGGCTCCAGCACAGGCAGACAGACCCCGCTGAGGGGCAGAGGCTGCAGATCCTGGTGGTGTGCTTGGGGTCCTTACATCCTCTCAGGAGGTTAACCAATTGCTTGGACATAGCTCTTGCCCAAGCCTAACTGCAGAAGGCTTAGGAAGGTTTTGGAAGACTCCAGTCATGATCTTATCTTTCTGTGTACGGACATCCTAATTCTTGGTGAAACAGAGTTTTCTGGGTTTGGTCAATGAAAATGGAAGCAAACAATATAAATAGGGACCATATACACCAGATCCTTGCTGTTCTCCTTTTGAGTAATGTAAAGTAATATTGCAGTTGGGTTTATCTGCTTGTTTTCGTAACTCAACCTCATTGAGCACGTATACCTAAACCTTGCTGTCTAGGTAAGAAAAGGAGTCAGTGTCATTTTTAATTAGACTTTTAGTGAACTAATTCCTAGAGTATTGGTTGCTGCGATTAAATATTTCCATTTGCTTAGTTGGCAGTGTTGTGGTGGTCACTTCCATTGCTGAAGGTATCACCTTTGGCTGGGTCAAATCAAAGATCTTTGTTCTAGCAGTTCTGTAACGAGTATAGGAAATATTTCCATTGTGTATGCATTAAATTCAAAGCAAGGCGTTGACAGAAATCACTACCGGTTTGGTTTGTTTTCTTCATTTGCTACTAAAATCCATTGCTACTGAAATCCCCTAGAGCAATGTATGATTTTGGATTTCAGTCAGTGTTTTCAGCCTGAGACTTGTTCTGTTTCGTAGGCCTTAGGTCAGACTGTTGTTTTCTCTGTGTTAAAACGTGCTTGTAATCTCATGCTAAAACATACATTATCTTAAACAAAAAATGCAGGCTACTCTGACTTGAAAGTTAAGGAGCTCTGTGGCAGTATTGGAGAGTATTTTTCTTAGATATGTATTGTTAGATATTTTCTTGAACTTTGGAAGAAGCTGCTATAAGCTCTAAGGCTGGATGGCTCATCAATGCCTGTGTTAATGAACAAAGTTTTCGGAACTGGCCTAGCCAAATAAAATGGAGGCAGAGCAGCCTATTTATTTAGCTCACTTACTGTTGCAGACTGCCTGTGTTCCCATTTGTACTTTTCAGCAGTGTGCTGCAAAAACTGATCCTTTGTCAGCCCTTTCTTAATCCCATTGTATTTGCTGATTTCCCCAGCCCTGCATTTTGATGGAAACTAATCCTAGAATATCTGCATAGCTGAGTGTGAGTCTTTTATCCCTGCATACACATTTCCTCTCCGATCCTCAGCCCTTCTTAATCACCCGGAGTATTCAGGAGCAGCTCTTAGCTTTGCTTCTGGGAGGGGGGAGCAGCTAGCCTGCCATGTGAGAATCAAGTGCTGCCTTCTGTCTTTCACACCTCTAAGCTACTGACTCATCATTTCATTCTCTATGCATATATATGCATAATGCACACATAATGCAGTTAAATTATTATCCTCGTGGAGACACATGCCATCAGACAGTGTCCTTTTAATTCACACTTCTGTGCCTGTGTATAGCAGCAACCCACAGTGCTTAAAATCAAGCATCTGGTTTGATCCAGTATGGAAATTCCCGAGCCCATTGATCACTAGCTTCTGCATTACCCAGAGATAAGTTATGGATGAATCAGGAGTGCTAACTTGATTATTACTGTTCCCCCCCGCCCCCCATTCAATTTTCTTTAATCATTAACCAGCACTTTCTTTCCTAACCTGATTCCTTTTCAGTTAGTTAATTTAAAGATGTGTCCAGCAGAGTCTCATTTGGGCAGAAAAATCCTGTTCTGTGCTTGCTGCGAAGGACTAGGACTACTGCCTAAATCTCGCCAACTATTCACATGGCATAAGCTGGTCCACCCCATTGCTCTGTGTCAGCAAAGAGTCTGGTGGTGGGATTGGCAAGGTGCACTGTATTCCTTGAGGCAGCACAGCCTTAATCTGATCTTTTTGTAGTTAGAATCTGTGCTAGTCTAAAAAGCTCTTTGAGATCTACTTTAGGGCTCTTTTTAGTGGGGATTGTCTTTAAGAAAGCCTGCAGGTGTAACAGGGGGGTGTTCTGCTTTCTAAGAGGAGGTCCTGTCCTGTACGTAGGCTGTCTTGTGATCTGTAGTTCTGTGAAATGGGCTTTTATTTGAAGAATGCTTGTTCTGTGCTTAGACGCTTTGACTGACAACTTCGCCAAGACAAACTGTCCAAAATTATTATAGTAACATGTGTCTTAATAGGGCTCTTATTTTTTGTCTTTTCTCCCAGAGATTGGTTGACGTAGCTTGAAATGCCTAACACACAATAAAATCCATTTGGCTTGCGTAGCAAGAGCTAGACTGTACAGGGAGATTTTTGTCACCACCTTTCTCCATCTCTTGGTAGAGGGATTAAATTACTTACCCTCTGGCCTTAGCTGCTAAGGACTATGAAAGTAAGCCAATTAGGTATATTAATCTTTAGCCAAGGCTTCTTGGGGTCTTTGTAGGGGTACCATTAAACTTAGTTTGCATATGCTGCTGTGAGGAGAGCTGAGCTGCATTGTTCGTGAGGAACTTGGCAGAGCTTTGAAAATGGCTGTCAAACCCCACAAGGTGAATTTGGGTTGTGAGGGACAAGAGTGGGTGGAGGAGAGTGAGAGGCAGTATAACAGCAGAAGGATTTGTCAGAGGTGTCAGAAAAGGAGAATGGTGATGGATATAAAAAAGATGGAGGGGGGATAAAAAACCCAAGGCGTTTAAGGTGCAGAGGCTGAACAGGAGCAAGCAGCAAAACCCAGAGGGGAGACCCAGCTGGATCTGTGTAACTAAGATATGAGGAAGAGGTAATGGTCTGAAACATCTGAATATGATGATCAAGGAGAGGGTACGGGGGGAATGGGAAAACAGTCTAAGATGCAAGTGAATAATTTGAACTGCTGCAAAGAGACTGGTTTCCCTGTGGTTAGGAAGTGCATTTGACATAATAATGAGAGGAAAAGATGTGAGTTATTTTTTTAATTCTTTCCTTCAAGCATGCTGCAAAATACATTGAGCAATGGCAAAGCAAAGTTAGATTTCTTTTTAACTCTTAGTATGAACAAGGTTAGGTAGTGACAGCTCACAAATGCCAGCGTACCAGAGAAGCTGGTAATGGACAAGATGTATTGGGTCTTTCAGTATATCTCCAACAGCCAGTGCACTCACTGGATGATTCATAACCATCAGTATTCTGATATTTTGGTCAGTATGCTTTAATTGCTCTAAGTGATGGTTTTCCTTTGAAGTGGGAAGAAGCAATAGTTTTCTGCATTTTCTTTATTTTTGTAGCAATTGAAATGTCACTGGTGCTGATGTATCTTTTTAATAATTGTTCATATGATATGTGGTGGAAATTCAAATATGCTCTAAGCATGCAAAATGGCATGTCAGGTGTGTGGTGTGTTTAGTGTGTACTGATCTGCTTATTTAGTCTGCTGAAAATTGGGTTGGGTTTAATTCTTCTTGTTTAGCACTGATTTCAGTCATAACATGATAGTGAAGCCTGGGGTGTAGGCAGATGTCTCTGCAAAGCGAGGTACAAGATGTGTCATCTTGGTTCATCTCTGGAGAAGGGCTTGGGGCAATACTGCATGCCCATTCTCTTGAGTTGGTAGCGTACATGGTGTGAAGCGTGATCTGTCAGCATTGTCGTGCTGCCATGCAGAGGGGTATTGCACTTAAGCTGTGGCAGAGCCGATACCTGCTCAGGAATGTGAAGGATAACGGAAAGGTACCTGAACATTCGTAAAGAACATCATCAGATAGCTAGAATGCTTCATGCAGAGTTGGGAAGGTAGTATGTTTTTCCTACTCTGTGCCAGAAACTTGGTTTATATATTCTCAAGGGTTCCTCATCTCTAAAGTTAACAGTCTTGACTTTGGTAGGCCAATAGATGTGGATACTTTGATTGTTTTGACTTTTTCCTGATTGGTCTGATAATTCCAATTGCCCTCTGCAGTTCCTAGTCTGCCATTCTTGGGAAAAATTAAGCTTCTTTTGAAATGTGTCAGAGAAAGTACTCAATCGAGTAAGAAGCCTCCATAATTCAAAAATAACTGAAGAGGTGATGATTATATGGATATTCTGTGAACCTGAAAGATACTTGTGGAAGGCTGCAGGCCATTTTAAGTTACTGAAATCTGCGTGACAGTTTAGTGTATTCAGATATCACAGTGATGAGTGACCCTATCAAAAATGTAGGCAGAAGAACAGAGAAATTTGGTTAAATCATGCAGCTGGAATTCTTCGCAGTGGAAACCCATCTCCAGCTCTGTCAAAGAAAACTCAAGGGACAATGGGCAAGTCAAATAATCTTCTCTGCTTTGAGTCACTCTCTATGAAATGGGGCTAATATTCCTCTACCATGCAAGGCTGTTATGGGGTTCAGTTAATAAATATCTGTGTAGTTGGATATTACAGTGGTGTGTCATAGAAAGCATATAAAAATAGGTATAAATATAAGCCTGTTGCAAGTTGACATTTGTTTACTTCTACGTATGCTTTGGTTTGAGACAGATTCCTGTTTCACGTGATCATGTGCTTGTTTTCACATTCCAGCGTGGAGCTATGGGCACTGCTGGTTTTGCGCTTGTAATCGGTGCAAGCCCTAGAGCTTTGGCTGACAGCTGGTACTAGATTAGTTGATGATGGTCCTGTCTTATGGCTTCCTCCGCTGCAGGTGTACCAGTACTCGACCAGGGGAGACCGGAATGGACGTGACTAGCCGTTGCACACTCGGAGATCCTAACAAACTGCCAGAAGGGGTGCCGCAGCCTGCTCGCATGCCCTACATCTCTGACAAGCACCCTCGACAAACGTTGGAAGTCATCAATCTTCTCCGGAAGCACCGGGAGTTGTGCGATGTGGTGCTAGTAGTCGGTGCGAAGAAGATCTATGCCCACAGGGTGATTTTGTCGGCCTGCAGCCCCTACTTCCGAGCTATGTTCACTGGGGAGCTGGCAGAGAGTCGACAGACAGAAGTAGTGATCAGAGACATCGATGAAAGGGCCATGGAACTGCTGATTGACTTTGCGTACACCTCTCAGATCACTGTGGAAGAGGGAAATGTCCAGACCTTGTTACCAGCTGCTTGCCTTCTCCAGCTGGCTGAGATCCAGGAGGCCTGCTGTGAGTTCCTTAAGAGACAGTTGGACCCATCCAATTGCCTGGGCATCCGAGCTTTTGCTGACACTCACTCATGCCGTGAACTGCTGAGGATTGCTGACAAATTTACACAGCATAACTTCCAGGAGGTAAGAAGCTACTGTGGCGGAATCATGATGTAAAACGTGTGAATGTGTCCTGTGGGAGCCTGGGCAACTCTCATTTTGTGCTTCTTTCCAAAGCCTGCCTTTACATCTGCTGTGTGCCCTAATAGCAATGGGTGCCAGATGTTAGTTGGGGAAGAAGGTGGGAAGAGGTACTTGCAGGACTGCGTTGCACTGGTGGTTTATGTATGATCCTCAGCATTTCTTCTATTAGAGTTGTGTGGCAAGGTTGCAGGCATAGTTGGAGTTTGGTATTGTATCTGACATGGCTGCATGATAGTGTGACATTCCACTTCCCTTTCAGAAATGTTCTGCATTCTACAGGATTGGAGGGGAGCCAGGTGTTAAAGTAAGGGCAATACATCAATAGAACAAAAAAAAGTTGGTGTTGAGTTTAGGGATTGGAAATGTGGATGTATGGGAGAGCATGCAGCTGCCTCGGAGTCTTCAACTCCCTAGCTGTAGCAGAATTAGGACCTATTATTCAGTAGAAGTTGTTTGAAAGCAATTCAAATGTGTAATTTTGAGCTGACCTTTATAAACCCGAGTCTCTTTTCATTTGTTAATTCTGCCTAGATGATTTTTAGGGAAAAAAAAATTGCTGGCAACTGGTTCAGGGAAGGATCAGCATAATAATTAAGGAGCAGTAGTCTGAGAAGAGTGGGTCTTTAATTAACTGTTACACCTAGATGCAGAAAGGAGCCTGACACTTTTAAATGGTGTCTTTCCTGAGCCTTGGTTGGAAGGGCAAGAACCTGCACATGTTTTGGAAGCAGCTACTCTCTAGGAGTGTGCTCAACGTGAAGGTCTGTTCCCCTGCTAGAAAGATTAGTCTCTTGCCTTTTCCAGAATCTGCACTCTTCCATCCCTTGGAACAGGTAGCCTGCTATGGAGAAATCTCCTCTTCCCACCTGCTTCACAAGTGGATCCTTTCCAAAGGGAGTAACTCCAGTATTGACTCCTGATGCTAATTTAGTTTCCCTAGAGAAGTGGCAGCATGTAAGTGCTGTGATTGATTGCAGCTTGCTGACTTTTTTTTCCCCTTCAGGAAATAGATTGGAATTGTATTAATTTCAGTCAGGTAGTACTTAAGAAAATGATGAGCAGAAGCAAACATGATTGAACTTCACTGTTGGACACATTGAAGACAATACTTGGTATTTAACTCTAGACACATGACATCAGTTTACTCTAAAAGTTGCAAATAAATACATCTTTCCTAACCATGAAGACTAGAAAATAGAATTTGCTGTTGAAGATGAAAGGTGGCTTTTTGTAGAACTTGGTGATTTCCCAAAAGCCTGCATTTTAGCTGGCTGCTTCATGTGCTCTGTGCTTGCTCTGCATATCTTCTGCATTTTTTGTGGGAGCAGGGTGGTAATCAGATGGTTCTTTATTTTCAGTGCTTGGTTGTTTTAGTGGTTAGATCTGTGCTCTTCTCATTATTACATGAGTAGGGCATGCTTACAAGCCTCTAAAGAACTTTTTAACAGCATAACAATTTTGTTTTAAAATGTTTTAGCATTAATACATGCAGCTGGCCATTAAGAGCTGCCTGCTATGTGGTTCTTTTCTTTGCAGGCAGCTTCCTGTCTTCCTTGTCCCTGTTAAAGCACACAAAGACAAAAATTTTGGAGTTGAGAAAACACTCTCCTCTTCAAAGATTGTGCAAATTATAATTGACTTAACTGAATCACAGCCTCTGGAAAACAACTACTTGGATTAGAGCACTATTTCTGTGGCCTGGGTAGGTTTTGGTGTCCCTTTCAGTGCCCCAGGAGTTTTGCAGCTTGTCATCCTTAATGATCATTTCTTTTGCTTCCACTGTTTCTCTGCAGACAGTCTTAATGGTGCTGCTTGTTGGGATTGTATTCTGTTCTGCTATTATTTTCCAGCTAGGGAGTGGATTGGTAATCCCTGATGGAAGCCAGTGACTTGGCTACTTAATCATCCAACACTATGGAGGCTAGGAACTGATAAAAAACGTGCCCTCCTCTGCAGAGGCTTTATGGTCATCATTTCTCTGAGCTGGCAAAAAGAAATGTGAGATGAGAATTTCCTGAATGGCAATGTAAAATATTAAGCAGTAGGCATCAGGCCAACCCATGCAGTTACTTTGAATGCAATCTGAATTGCTTCACGTCCTCTGCTGTGCTAACCTCTAGTTCTATTAATTTTTATGTGTATTGCTGCATTACATCATTAACTTCTTGGTAGAATGTTTTTCCAAGTTTTCCATTCCTCTCAATTTAATTTGTTGCCTAAAACCCCTAGTGAATCTAGTGCATGTAATGTGAAATGGTTCTATTAACAACTGCGCTGTATGAGAACAGCCTTCATATTTTTTTGTTTGGTCTTTGACATCCATGTGAAGGGAAGAAAGATACTTAAGGATGAACAACTTGTACTTTATATCAACAGACAAAAATTGTACTCCATATTCTGTACCCTGACATTTATTCTATCTGATTGTAAATGCAGTAATGCACATGAGTAGTGTAGAGGAAATGAAGCCCATCCAATTTGTGTTTAGTAAGCAATTCAGTCAGATAGACCATTAATATTGGTCAGATAATTATTAGTGTCCTGATAATTAAGCCAAAATAAGCCAAAGCATTTAAAACAATTATCTATTTTACTATGTAAGCTAACAAGGTGCATAGTAGTAATAAGTTGATTTGCCATCCATGCATCTGGACTTTCTGAGGGTGGAAGGGAGAGTCTGGATGACCATCCTTAACTCAAAAATTTCCAGAGACTGTTTTCAGAGTCTGAGGCTGCACTTACAAACTGTCGGGGTAGAGTTTAGACATAAGCTAGTCTTGTAGAAGGGAGGGACACTGTGGAAAAATGCTGATAAAGATCTTTAATGACTGTCCCAGTTCTTACTCTAAGGCTGAAGAAGTGTGTGGGCTAGCCTTGCTGTGGCTCTTACTGCCCCTGAAAGCCCATGGGATCCTAGAAAGTCTGGTAACTGATCTCACTGTCTGTTGTGTTCCTTTTTAACTATATTTGCTGTTGTCAGTACTTGGCAATTTTTGTATATTCATTCAGTGCTCTTAATTTCTTTAGGTAATTAAAAGGACTGCACAGCTGACTGCTGTTGAGATGATCATGTCAAAGAATGTATTTTTCATTTATGCAGCAAATCATAAAATAAATCGTGGAATTCTAGTGTGGTCGCAAATGATAAGGACAAGCTCTGATATTCTGTTTTTTTCTGTCGCTGAACCTCTCAGATTACAGGCTATAGGCTGGGAGTGCTTGTAGGGAAGCCAAGCTGGCAAATATCAATCAAACCATTTCTGCGCTTCTCTCTATTTTGATTCTCGCATCTTTCCCATCTACCTGGTATCAGTGCGGAAGAGGTGGCTGTGGGTGAGCTCTGTAACCTCCCAAGGCAGTCGCAGGCTGATTCACGTGTGCTCTGTGGTGCGCTGTGTGAGCAGTCCTCCAGCGGCAGCTAAAGCCTCCCGAGAAACTCGGTCGCTATCTTGGGTGCTGAAGGAATGAACATGCTTGCAGATTGTCAGTGGCTTGAATTTCACAAGAGATCAGTCCTTTGGGCCTTAGGAGGCTCTGATTCCCTTTTAAGTGCATCTTGATTCCCTCTTAAGTGCATCTGGACTTGTGCAAACTGTGTATGTATTTTGAGCAAATGAAAGAGGCAGGATCAAATGAGTCCATCGCCCTCTCCTGAAATATTTTCTGTTCTGCTACAAACCGCCTTTCAGGAGGACTTCCCACATTCTCTGCAATGTCTCTGGTAACTTGTTACTGAGACTCGTATTTTTGTGCTCCGTTTTGGATTTCTTGTTGATAGAACCTCTCTATTCTGATGCCACTTTTCAGTCACTTATTTATCACCTATGCAACATTTTTATTTCTGCTTTGTCTATTAGATGTGGCAAACAAGGAGACTGATTTTAAAGAAGGGCTTTGTTTTTCCTAAATTTTAAAACCTGATCAGTGTGTTCTGTGGTTTAATGCTTTAAAAGTGTCCTAAAAATTTTTTTTTGTAAAATTCCCTTTCACTTGCATCCCCATCTAAAGGTGTCTGTGTTATGTTGCTAGGGACTGCATTCTGCTCTGTGTGGCAAACCCTTCACATGTGTTGCTGTCAAAACAGTGATGGGTATTTGGCACCTTACTGGATCAGTCCATTAAGAGACTAATTCAAGTGGACTGTATCCACTTCAGAGTTACACTGAAGTGCTGGAGTGGTGCATGGCTGTGGTGCTTTGGCCGCTGTCCTTACTTTCTTTTTTTTTTTCCTTTCCATTTAACCAGGTAATGGAGAGTGAGGAGTTCATGCTGCTTCCTGCCAATCAGCTCATAGACATTATATCCAGTGATGAGTTAAATGTTCGCAGTGAAGAGCAGGTGTTCAATGCGGTGATGGCCTGGGTGAAATACAGCATTCAGGAAAGAAGACCCCAGCTGCCACAGGTAATCTTGAGTGCAGTAGTGAATATTCGCGAACGCTTTATCCAGAGGAAGAGTAATGAGGGCTGATGTGGTGGTGCCACAGCGGTGTTGTGGTTCTGAATGCATGCAAAGCCACAGTAATTCTCTCTGACTTCCACCTGTGTTAGGTGACTTGCACTTTCTCTTCATCTAGGCTGGAAGGTGCAGTGGCTAGAGCCTTCAACAGGGGCTTTGTTGAATTGTTTCCAGTTAGGACTTGCCAAACTAGGTCATTCCAGTAGTCTGTCCAGACAAATGTGCTTGCATTGCTTTGACTGTTGTATAAAAAAACATAGTGGGTAAGAAAAAGCTTGTCTTCATTTGCAGTGTATCTTTAAGCTCTGTTGTTTGATTTATGCCTCAGCCTTCATGATCTATACTGGGGCTTGTCAGAATGGTTTTGTTGAAATACGAGGCTTCATCTAAGCCAAGCCATTTCACAGAGAAGCACCCATTCTGACAAAGCTGTCAGCCGGAAAGCCTCTGAAGTCAAGCTTTCTGATCAAAAGAAGTGAGAGTCTGCCTGCCTCAGTGTTTCTGCTTTGGAAATAGACATTAAATGCAACTTTATTTAGTGGAAAGCTTTTGAAAATTGTTTTAAATAAATAAACCAAACCAGAAAAACCTGCTGTTCTCAAGGTAGCTCTTAATGCTCTTATAACTGTGTGCCTTTTTAGGCCCCTCTGTCTCTACCTGCATGTGCCTCTAAATTCTAAGCTATTGTGAAAGGCTTATTGAAATTTGTTATTGTTCATTTACTGCACAATACCAGTCACATTTAATGGTTGATAAAGCTTCTAACAAACTAGGGTTTCAAGCAGACATGTTGACATCTGTAATTTTGTAAAGGTTTTCAATTGTGACTTTGTTTTCATCTGTTAATAGATCCAATGGATTGTCCCCTTTCGAATACTGATTTTATGCTGGCTTTCTAAATTGATATATTGAAAAGGCAAAGGTGCTGTAAGATGAGCTGCATTTAACTAAAATGCCAGGATTTGGATGTATTAATGACGGTGCATGTTTGCCAAAGGAATTATTAACTTTTTATCAAAACTTGTTAGCCACTGTTGGTTTTTATCTGGCTTCTTGGATCTTTGTGGGTATATGTGGTTTACTGCATATGTTGTTTTGTATTTTAGGTCCTGCAACATGTCCGTCTACCGCTGCTGAGTCCCAAGTTCCTTGTGGGTACAGTGGGCTCTGATCCACTTATTAAAAGCGACGAGGAATG
>NW_009260621.1:1015830-1031604 GCF_000687185.1 Egretta garzetta | reverse complement strand
CGGTAAATGTCCTCACTGATTAACAGAATTGGATTTTGCTGTATTTGGGTGCCTTATTTGCATCTGTTTTCTAAAACTGTGCTGACTTGTCAGTGGTAAATGGGCGATATCTCACAATTTCCTCTTTTGCAACTGGGAGGAGAAGACATGCAAGAAAGCGTGTTTTCTGTTTGTATAATAGTCAACAGGGTGCTCTAGAAGTGTTTTGTTCTTTCAAGTTTTTAGTAAAATAGCAAACTCTGAGTGCACAGTTTGGCTATTGGTAAAATGCCCTTCAGTATATTGTTTTCTATTTCACCTTTTTTGTTTCTCTAGTCATGGCCTTTCATTACAGCTTACCACTTGCATAGCAGTCATGATTTCATTATGACTTTTAAGTAGTTTCTCTATGTAAAAAAATCTGTACTTTGATAATTAAATTGGACTCTGGGATTAGCCTGCTATTTCTCACAATTCTATTGCAGGGAAACTTATTTCCTTCTCTTATGGTATGAGTCTCACCTTTCTAGTTCTATGGAGTTCTGTATCCTCTATAAAGCACACAATTTGTCTTGTTTCTTGTCTTTAATGTAAAAAAGTTCAAGGGATAGACTAAACTGTTCTCTTCCTGAATAAGCATTCATAGTGGGGGAATTCCACATTTGTAGAGGGAAGGAGGACTTTTTTTCTTTTTTTTTTTGTTCAAGGGTTTGGAGTATTAGGATTAGTCCAGGTGGCAAGTCATGAATGGATGGACAGTGTGATCTGGCCAGAGCTGATGGAGAAAATATTCATCAGAAGGGTACTATCTCCATCTATTGGTCATGTGTGTGTATTATATATTTGTGTGCTTTTCAACTCATGATTTATTCCTAGACAAAACAACCGATTGTTAAGTTTTAGCTTGAGGCAGTCTGGGTTTTTCTTTTCTGCATAGTAAGCTTGACAAACCTCTTGTCACATTTTTTTATCAGTCTTTATAGCAAGCACTATTATTAACTATAGCCAAATATTTCTACTGGTCTACTGCTGTCACTGTGTAAATGACTTGTAAACAACTGATGAGTATTTAGGTGACTGTATGTTTTAACTAGAGCTATTCATGCACTTATGTGATTTGTGAATACCTGAAGTGCATGACTAGTGCTGGCTGCTCTTGCCATTGGTTTTGATTCATATGTTCTCCTGAGACTGGTATCAGGTGAACTTTGGGGACTAATGTTTTCCTGTCTTGCACAGGGATCTAGTGGATGAAGCTAAAAACTATCTGCTGTTGCCCCAAGAGCGGCCGCTAATGCAGGGACCAAGAACTAGACCACGCAAACCCATACGCTGTGGAGAAGTGCTCTTTGCAGGTATGTATAGCTCCTGCTGGCTTAGGTCAGGAGATTTAAGTCTGGGTTTTCTGGTAATAGTGCTTCTGTAAGGCTAGTCTGAAGTGCATTAATATTTGGAGGTCTGAGTTAACTTACACTTACTTCTGTGATTTCTTTGGTGCTGTGAACACCACAGTGCTTCCAAACTTAACGCTAGTCCTCTTGAAAATCACATTCTGTCTTCTAATTATGATCCTCAGAATGAGTAACTCAGAGATGGGGCTACTGGGTTAAGGCTGACAAAGTCCGGAGGGATTATTTGTACTGGGCATGCATACAGCATGTGAGCTTAGTGCATTATTATGATGCTATTTCTTGTGTTTGGTTCTTACAGTGGGGGGCTGGTGTAGCGGGGATGCAATTTCCAGTGTTGAGCGCTATGACCCTCAAACCAATGAGTGGCGGATGGTGGCTTCCATGAGCAAAAGACGCTGTGGTGTTGGAGTCAGTGTTCTGGATGATCTCCTCTATGCTGTGGGAGGCCATGATGGTTCCTCTTATCTTAACAGTGTAGAAAGGTAAGTTTCCGTAAGGCCAATGTGCAAAATGTTAACTCTGAATGTTTAAACCTGGGTGCGTCCTCTTAAAAATGAGTTCATTTTGCCAGCTGTGTTCTTGTTCTGCTGAAAACCTGAAATTTATACTACACGTTATCTACATTTTCTCCTCCCTTGCATACCCTTTCAATATTCTGTTGGTTTACTTTTGAACTAGGACTTCATGCATAACGACTTGTGTCATGTTATCCCCAGCTTAATAAGGCAAGAGGTAGCCTTTGGTATAAGGAAGGCATATGTAAGAGATGGGTCTGGGTATAATTGATGGGAGGAGTGATGATGCTGGTTAACCTTCTTTGCAATTGCTGGTTAGTTTTTAGCGTTGTTGAAGAAGGTGAGGTTACAGTAAGCATTTCTTAGATGTTGAGGGAAAGATCCTGGAATCTTATTGTGGAGTGGTAATTGGAGAATTAAGGAACCTTGACGCTTACACAGAAGAAGGAAAACAGGTCAGTTTTAGACCTGTGAAGGGCATAAATCAAACAAGCTTTGCCAAGCTTCCTGTTTCTGGGAGCTGCATATGGCAATCCGCATGCCTAAAGGCCACGTGACTCAAGCACTCCTAGTACTCTAAATCTTGGACCTGTAACAAATCCAATGAGCTATACAGATATCTACTTTCTCCTCAAGCTTCCCTGTCTTCCCATGTATATTGTTGCATAGTCCAGCTTCCCAAATCATGACCCTAGCCTTACATCTCCCATGTCCTGCACTTTTCTGATATGCACCGTATTTCCGTTTCTGCTGTGCACTGTACTGTCTCTGGATTCCCAAGTCCATCTGGTTCCTTCATCTTTTATCTTGAAATGCAGATCCCAGTGCTGGCTGAGTTCTTGTCTGAACTGCAGAGAACGTACAGTGGAGTAACTCTGGCTGTTGATTTTTGCATAGAGGCAAGTTACCACATGTCAGCCAGTCCCTGGTGACCTGCTGGTTTATGAACCTGAACATTTGATCTTCAGTTTGCATCATCTCAAGCTGCAGTTTGAACATCCCTGGAATAACATGTATTGGATGCATTATATCGCTTCAGGGGTTTTATCCAACTTACAAATAGCTGTGTTGCAGTTTAAACTCAAGATAGGCAAGTTTCACAGCCGTAGTCGTTCCCAAGCATGGGCGAGTCTGAAGCATACCTAGACAAGCAATTTGTGCTGTTTTGTGTGTTTTTCTAGGTATGATCCAAAGACCAATCAGTGGAGCAGTGATGTGGCCCCCACCAGCACCTGCAGGACCAGTGTTGGAGTAGCAGTTCTTGGGGGCTACCTCTATGCTGTGGGTGGCCAGGATGGTGTCTCTTGTCTCAACATTGTGGAAAGGTACTTTGAATTTAAAAAAAAAAAAAAAAGGAGGCGGGGGCACAGGGAGAAGAGGGTCTCCTAGAAGGTGCAGTTGATGCAGATAAATCATAGAATCGTTGAGTCATTTGGCTGGAAAAGACCTTTAAGATCATCAAGTCCAACTGTACCCGTCCACTACTAAACCATGTCCCTAAGCACCTCATCTACCTGTCTTTTAAATACCTCCAGAGATGGTGACTCAGCCACTTCCCTGGGCAGCCCATTCCAGTGCCTGATAACCCCTTCTGTGAAGAAATTTTTCCTAATATCTAATCTAAACCTCCCTGGCAAACTTGAGGCCATTTCCCCTTGTCCTGTCGCTTGTTACTTGGGAGAAGAGACCAGCACCCACCTCACTACAACCCCCTTTCAGGTAGTTGTAGAGGGCAATAAGGTCTCCCCTCAGCCTCCTCTTCTCCAGACTAAACAACTCCAGTTCCCTCATCAGACTTGTGCTCCAGACCTCTCACCAGCTTTGTTGGCCTTCTGTGGGCATGCTCCAGCCCCTCAATATACTTCTTACAGTGAGAGGCCCAAAACTGAACACAGTGTTCAAGGTGCAGCCTCACCAGTGCTGAGTACAGAGGAAGGATGACTTCCCTACTCCTCCTGGTCACGCTGTTTCTGATACAAGCCAGGATGCCGTTGGCCCTCTTGGTCACCTGGGCACACTGCTGGCTCATATTCAGATGGCTGTCAACCAGCACCCCCAGGTCCTCTCCACCAGGCAGCTCTCCAGCCACTCATCCCCAAGCCTTGTAGCACTGCAAACATGAGCTGGAGAGGAGGGAAGTACTGTACAAATCTTAGGGGGATTTTTGTTTGGAGAGAATAAGGCCAGTCTTCTGCCCCTTTGTGAAGATGTCAACACTTCACTAAGCTTTGGTGTTTGTTCTTTTGCCAGGTATGATCCCAAAGAAAATAAATGGACTCGAGTGGCTTCCATGAGCACCAGGCGCCTGGGAGTTGCAGTGGCTGTGCTAGGGGGCTTCCTCTATGCTGTGGGAGGCTCTGATGGGACTTCTCCTCTCAATACTGGTATGCCTTTTGCTGTCCCTCATTGCACTCAGCACTTGTCATTGTTCTGTTTGTCCTTAGTGTTCCCAGACGGCTGATGAATAAATTGTTCATCAGTTTGCTGTGTTTTTTCTCAAATGTGATTTTTTGCTTGGTTGTGTGTGTGTGGTTTTTTTTTTTTTTTTCTTGATGCTGCATTTGGCAGTTTGTCCTGAATCATTTGCATAACAGTTACAAGCACATATTTTTTCCTGCAGTAGCCCTCTTCTGCTGTAGGAAAGAAGGTGCCAAAGGTAAAACTACTGCAAGATGGTAATGCAGGTCAGTTTGTAGCATTGCCAGCTCGCTCTTGAGTGAAGATACTGAATGTGATTGACTTTGTAGGACTGGAGAGAGAATAGCAAGCCTTCTATAAGAGAAAAGCATTGAGAGAGATAACAAACTGGTTCATCATATTTTTGGTGTGTGGAAATTGCAGTGTCTTTACAGATTGAGCAGGTTCAAAAGTGCTAACCCTCACTGCCTGCCAACCCTGTTGTCCAAAGATGTGTCATTTCCTCTGCAGTGGAACGTTACAATCCCCAGGAGAACCGCTGGCACACAATTGCACCCATGGGGACGAGGAGAAAGCACCTGGGCTGTGCTGTATACCAAGACATGATATATGCTGTGGGAGGCAGAGATGACACGACAGAGCTCAGTAGCGCTGAGAGATACAACCCTCGAACCAACCAGTGGTCTCCTGTTGTGGCCATGACATCCCGCCGAAGTGGAGTGAGTTTGGCTTGGTTTGCTTGCTTACACTATACGTAATCATGTGGTGAGAGCACAAGGTAGTGTCATCTTGGGAGGTTTCTCTCTTGCTTCCTCTGTACCTTCACCTCTCTTCTGTGAGGGGAAAGGTTTGCAAAAAGTCAAAGCTCTTTAGCAAGACTGGAGAATGAAGTGGTAGTTGTGTCGTGCCATAGACAGCTGTTTAACATGCCTGAGGATGGGGAAATGGAGTCATTTGAGGGTCTCTCTTAATAGTTTTGGTCCCTTATGTGGAGTCAACTACTTAGACCTGAAACAGAGGAGTTCTTTAGTTTTTTACTTGGTGAAATAGCCATACTTGGTATGAGATACTATTAGAGAACAGTATCAAACTTAATACCTGGGTTTCATCCTGCAATGCACTTTGAATGGATTAGGAGGTGAATGTACCTACTTGCCCAGAAGAAAGAGATGGGAATCTGGGCAAGTATGCACTTAGATACAAACTCCCAGCAAAATTTTTTCATTGCCTTGACATGTGTGGTAACAGGGTTTCTGGGCTTCCACTTAGAATGTTGCCTCTCTCCACCGAATCCTGTGAGTATGGGGAGTGACAGCATGTTCTCATCAACTGCTAATCTTCCTGCTTTCTGTAGACATGTGAAGAAAAGATTAACATAGTGTTTTAAGTAGTCATCGTATTTGGGCAGATGCAAATGTTATGAATATTTATCATTGGATACTGGATTATATAGTAAAGAGTGGATTAATTCTGTCTGTATGTTAGTATTTCAGTGTCTGGTGAGGCAAGTATGAATCATAATTTGAGCCACTACTCGTTTTGGAGGCAGAGAATATGTATTTTTTTCCATCCTCAAAGCATGTAGTACACTGTCCAACACTCTTCTTTTTAGTTACTGATGAGGCATTGATTTTCATGAGCTTCTTCTATATTTGCTTTCTGTAGAAATTGCTAAACAGACGCATCTGTATCTGCAGCACTCCTGAGTTTTCTAACTTCCTCAAAGCCAAAACAAGGACCATTTTAACTTATGCTTTTATCTTTTTTCTGTTATGCCACGAAACGTTTTTACTGGAAGTGATCTTCCTAAGCCACAGAACTGTTTGAGATTTCAGTAATTTTGTTCTTCAGCAGAAAGACTGGAGGCCAAGATGCTTACAGATGGTCCAAGCCCTGTTCCAAGAAGAGCAGGCCAGGCTTACGTATGGTTCTCCTAGTTTAAGCAAGCGTTCCAGGCTGTAGGCTGGTAGATATTCTGGTGCATGCATGTCACACTTGGTGAAGTTCAGTCCAGGACGTAATAAGTTTTGGCTGATAAAGGCTTAGGTTCTCATGTATCTATTATCATGCAAGCAGTTCTAGTTCTTGTAGGTGGTAATAAGGGGAACTTTCTGCTTTTTCTTTTAAGAGATTCTCTATTTTGAGACATATATTTAACTTTTCATGTCTCGCTGTTTTCTAGGCTAATTTATTTGTGTCATCTCCCCCAAACCTCTACTGCAGCCTGCCTTTCACCAAACATGGTTATTAAATACTTTTACTAATATTTTCATTTTAACCCTTCTTTTCAGGACATCACAGCTAAATAGCTACTATCTGTGATGGTTGTTTTGCAGGTTGGCCTCGCAGTGGTGAATGGACAGCTGATGGCAGTGGGGGGTTTTGATGGCACAACGTACTTGAAGACCATTGAGGTGTTTGATCCAGATGCTAATACATGGAGGTAACTGTTAAATTTGTGAAATGATCAAATAGCGATCTCCAGCTGTAGCTGCTGCCACCCAGCTGGAGCTGTCCCAGCTGAATTAGAAATGTGAAGTGCATCATAGTGAAGAACTTGGGTGTGGTAGCCAGCATAATGTTCGCATTGTGACTTGTTGGCTTGCACGAAAGGGTAAGAAAGAGAATCACATTTTGAAAAATAGCCCAGAATGCCATTTACTACAGTATCCCCATGTCTGTGACTATGGGAGTAGTCAGTTGAGAAACATTTTCTTGCAGATTTCTGCTTGAATTCCAGCCATTGACTCCAATTTAAGTAAAATGGGAGTGAATTTTCCATATTTTTTTCCCATCTCAGTGTCCCAACAGATTTAACCAATGCTTAATGAATGAAGTCTCATTGCATCTTTTGCAGGTAGGAAAATGGTGTATAGGTAGGTTATTGAGACCCAGAGAAAATAAATTATTTAGCATGCTTGTTGCTGCTTTCGAACGTAACAAAAATGGACCACATTGAGAGAGACATACCTCTTCTGTTTATTTTGGGCCAAGTCTCTTCTGCTTCCCAATAAAACTAAGCTTGCCCTTAGCAGAAGGAGCTCACAGTCATGATGTAGAATTCGGCCTACTCATTTTTTGCTTTCAAGCTGAGGCTCTGACGACCAGATCCTTTTGGAGGAACTGAAACAGAACACTTTGAGCATATGATGTTCTTCCCCTTTAAATCTGCAAAACAGCAATTAGAAGAATTTAATCTGATTTATAAGCTGAGAGAAACAATCAAAAAATGCACACTGAGCAGAAGGGCTATTTTTCCTATTTCTTTTCTAGTCATAACTACACTTGAAAGTAATTGCCTGTATATTTATTCCCAAATCTAATTAGTATAGAATTTCAAGCTTCTGTCTGTACTCTTGCTGCTTTAGTAATCTGCCAGGAGTGGGAAATAGAAAGAAATTAATGTCTTTATTCCTTCCAGCCTAGTAATACTAGTAGATTAACCCTTTACTGCTGAGATAAGCTGTCATAAGTAGCGGTGGAGGAACTTCCCCTTGTTTGTTCAGTTATGGACAATGCATTTTGAACTGCTGAGAAAACCAGTTGAGTAGAGAGTAAAACATACTTCATATTCCATAGCTGAATGGTTTCAGCTATTTCCAGTGATAGTAACAATAATGAGATACCTAGAATTAGGACTAACTGCCTGGGCTCACATTCACAGAAGTTTAGGAGGTTGTTCAAGCTTGTGGGGTTTTTTCCCCCCACTGAATTCAATATAGCTGATCAACAGCTGTGGCCTTCTTTCTTTTGTTTGCTGTACTTCTTGCTCTATGATGGATATTTTTATTTGTGTAGCTCGACTGAGAAATGCTTCCAACACAATTTGGGTTTAACAAATTGCATTGGTAGGAGTTGTTTGAAGAACTTGCTTCTCCTGTTTCTGCCAGCAGACTTCAGTGGCACAGAGGGGAATATGCAGCTGAAGTGAGTAGGATGCTGGAGTCTATAGGGATCAGATTTCCATATGAAATGCAGGTGCCATTTCAGTAATGTATTTTGGAGAAACAGATGGTGCTTGGGATGTGTTACATCTTGGTTGGATCAGCTGAATTTAGGGTATTAGAAATATAAAAGAAATTAGGTAAATTGTAAGCAGCAAACCTATCCTTGCTCTCATGTTGCCTAAAATGTAGCCCAAGGTCAGCTACAGCCTGCAAAGTTGCACATTACCAGACAGGTTACTCGAGTAACAGAAAACTCTGGTGTGAAAATGAGAAGCAGTTTCTGTTTTGAGAGAGAAAGGCATGAGCAAATACAGCTGTCTACCTTGGAAGTACATAAAATGACTGCTACCCAATTTACTTGCCATGGTCCGCTTTAACCAGAGGTTAACAATTGTGTAATTGTGCTGGTTGTCTTTCCTGTGGTAGCTCCATGAAGGAGCTGAACCAGTGTGATCACTGAAACCTTGTCTTTGCAGGTTGTATGGTGGGATGAACTATCGGCGGCTGGGAGGAGGAGTAGGTGTTATCAAAATGACGCACTGTGAATCCCATATATGGTAAGCATCAAGAGGGAGGGAGACCCCTTGGTTCTCATTCCTAGAAAAACTGAAGAGACTTGTTGACACTGGACCTCTTTGCAGCTCTAGTATGCACGGTCTAGATCCAATGTAACTCTTTGCCGGTGACTCTTTCTATGGAATTACAAAAATGACTTCTGTGAGAGTGTGCCCAATGGGAGACCACGTTGTCAGACTCCAGGGAACCACTGGACAAAAGTAGAAGTGTTGCTTATGTCCGTATTTTTTCTAAATAGTCTACATTTTTGAATAAACCAAACTGTAAAAGTTATTGTAGCGTAAACATTGCTGATGTAGAGACCACGTGCTATACTGGGAGTCTGGCAAGGAGGAGGGTTTCCTGCTTTCCCTCCTGCTGTGAGCAGTGGATGTGGCAGCTGTATCGTGGGCGAAAGAGGAAAGTGATACAGAAAACATTGCTTTTGCCTTATTTACAGAGAGCTTCAAAAAAAGTACTTGACCTGCAAGGTGCCACCTTTGCACAGAAGCTTTTCTGTGCACAGAGTATATTTATTTTTTCATTTAATTTGTATCATGTATTTTCTTTGTATTGCTCACAGCGATAATTCCAGCTTTTTTTATATACATATATATGTGTGCATATATATATATGTATTTTATATATATGTATATGTGCGTGTGCGATTTGAGTTTTGACAAGCTGGTGGTTAGGGCAGGGCTATGTTCTGCCAGCTATTGTGGTTCCAACCCTTGTGGTATGTTTTAGGGTCTCTTAGAGTACAGGAGAGCTATGAGGATGGGTGCCCTGAGTATCTTTTCAGTCTTGCTGGAGGCAAGAAATAGAACTGGAACTCTCATCTATCGACCTGAATCAGTGAAGTGCCCAAAAAGGGTGAGAGTGAAAAGGATTTCAAAAGATGCCTTTTTACTGTACAGTGTATGGTACAAAAGTTCAGCTTTTCTCTCCCCTCCCCTGTATATGAACCCAGAAACAACTAGTTGTTGCTTACTTAGGAAAACCTTTTTCTCACATTGCCAGCTGGATATCAGTTCTTGTCTGAAGCTGGGACATAGGTATCATCTGTTAATTCTGACTAGCCTAGACCAACCATCTTAGCTGCCGTCCTGCCTCATGTCTGTGTCTTCAGAATTCCTGTCGTAAAACACTGACCGTGATGAGATGGCACCCTCCCTTTCAGTGATTTTTATGCACTTTGCCTGTGTTTGTTTAGACCAAGGAAAGGCATGAGGCTCATTAAAGAGTTTGGGGGGGAGGAACTGTTGGCTGGCACTGTGAGTAACTGTCATGTTTCAGTGACTGTGGAGGCACCCAAGGGTGGGGGGAGAGGAAGGAGGAACTCTAGACTCAAAGGTTCTGATATGTTTGTACTGTGATTTCTATCTAGTATGAAAGAATGACCTTTTGCACCTGATACCATTTGGACCTTACTGTAAATTCCTGAGATGAAAAAGGCAGTGCTGACATATTAAGTTCTTTAACTTCATAGTTTAATTCATGTAACTCGGCATTTTAATGTGCTTGAATATAGTAAAAATTACACTACAGTAATAAATGGGTCATTAAAACTTTTTTAAAAGCCCCTTTTCCCCTAAAGGTCGGTATTCTTGTGTTTACATATGAAGATCATTTGCACCTTTACAAGGAAAACAAGTATTCTGTAAACAAATGTTTACATGTATCATTTATGCTTTTTTCTAGCATGAGTAACTTGTATAAATAGTGCTATCTTAATAAATTTCTTCTATGCTGTTCTTTGTTTGTTCCTTTGGGTGAAAGCAGTGAACTATGCTTTTGTATAGTTTGTATGGACATAGATGCTGGGCTTTGGTTTTTTTCAGATACCAGTCCAAGTAAAACTGGTTTAAAACTCTGCTGTTTGGTGTTACCATCTATATGCTTAGATGCATATTGCTTGGAACCAGCTTTTTCTGGAAGAAAGTATCTGCACTATCTGGCTAAATCTAGCTCTGTTCACTTACCTGCAGTTACCAATGAGGGCTATAGCCCAATTTGCAGACAAGCATGTTAAAAAAAAAAAAAAAAAAAAAGTAGCCTTTCATTCCAGCAATACCTTACAGCTAGGCTGTAGTAGATACCGCATGCAGACAAAAAGCATCACTCTTGAAAGCTGAGTACGGCTGTAGTTCAGACACATATCCACTGGAGCTTCATATACTATTGGTATTGAGGCAAGGAAGAAGTTAAAAGAGACTATGCAGAATTTAGTTTTTTGAATATTATTTATGCAAATTTGTTGGAAAGAGTTGAGTATTAGGTTTAAACTAAGCCAGGGGTGTAATAGTCCTGTTTTCACATCAAATACAGGTGCCAGTTATGTCAGACCTCCTACTCCTGCTTTACCTAGTGTTCCTCTGAATCAAGATAGCAAACTTTGTCAAAGATGTTTCATAAAAAGAAACTAAAGCACCAGAAATGATAGTTTAAATAGCTTGTGCTGTTGAGACCTTCAGAAGATTGCTTAGCTGCTTCTACCAGGGTAAGATCACTTCACAGACTGCAACCTTTACAAGCAAAAATAATCCATCTTCAGCGAGTAAGTTCACGCTAAAACTAAGTGAATATTTCTTTGGCTAATTCTGGAAATAACTATTAAAAGTAGTAGTTATCTAATTATGTCATGTTAGGCAGTTACATGTTTGCATGACTGGTTCATAGCAATGTTGCTGGGGAGAAGAATGCTTTTAGTGACAGCTGGCAAATAAATGCTAAAATTACATGATTGGGCAAAGAAAGGAAGGCTTGCATGCCTGTTTGGGGGAAGGTCTCAGCACAAACTCATCAGACCTTAGAGATATTGCAGAAGCATGAAGCCATTAAAAGTGAATTGTATAGGAAACTAGACTTTACACATTGCTGCTCACAGAATTGTTTAATAGGTAACAATTTGTAGTTTAGGTGGGTAAGCCATAGTTGGAAATAAGCACCACACAAGCATATATTTAATCAGACAGAGGTGGTCTTTACTCAGGACCAAACTATTGGCAAAAGATGGCAATTTTTTTTCTTTATTTAGTACTGTAATACAAAAATCATAATACTTAACATGTACTTACTCCCTTTCTGCTTATTTAAGCTACAACTACTAGGTCTCTGAACTCCTACCTGCCATGTAGAAGGAAGAGGTCTAGTATAAAGTTTTAGCAGCCCTAGCTCCAACCCTAAGAGCTCTGTGGCCTACAAAACTACATCCAAGACAACAAACATCAGGCAAAATGTAGTAAGTATCTAGCTTATACACAGACCTCAATTTCCTATGTATTAACTTGTCTGAGAGGACCAACGGGCTGGGCGCACAAGGCAGTTGTCAGTCTCACACTATTTGCCTTAGCCCACCCAGGACACAGATGAACACTTTATGACCATTACCAACTGGCCTTAGCAAGCTAGAAAGGAAGCTGGAGACCTGGATTTTTCTGCCCTGGGTTGTAGAGCATGCACCCTTTCTCAGGTGTGCTTGACTTTGCACTTGGACTGGCCCAAGAGTAGTCGCAAGCTAAGGCTAAGGTCTATATAGCTTAGGTTACGTAGTTAATTGAAAACTAACTTGTATTTGAAACAACAGAAATACCTGTCAATAAGTTGCATCCAAGAATTTGCAAAGTTTACATAAATGAACAAAGTGACTATGATAAAACAAAGGTGCTTAATCAGCTCTTAGAAATTTGTACTGTAGCCTTTCTTTAGGGCAAAATGTTCATCTTTGCTGCATGTGAGCTTGAATTACAGCTAGCTATGATGTTGAGTGCAGGAGTTGGAGTCCAACTTTGGTCAGCCAGCATGAAAGGACAACAGATGCTGCAGGAGTGAGTTTCCAATCTGTTTCTCAGCATACATCTTCCAGCAGAAGCCTTTTTCACATGAAGATTTGCTGAAATGACTCTCACTGTATCTGAGAGATTGCTAGTTCTGTCAGCAGCATCAGCACTCCAGTTAGGTATTGGCTTTGTAGAAACTAAAAGAAAAAAAAAGCATGTCAAAACACAAATTGCAGTTGCCAGATTTTCACACCCTTACATGGTCGGAAGCCAACTACCAAGTGTTCCATGTGATTAGCCAGCTTCTCTATTGTTGCTTGCAAGGCACCTTTGTTACTATTTTGACCCTGGGGATGGAGAAAACACACATGCCTCCATGCTGCTCCTTTCAGAGCCCTCCAACTTCTGCTCCTGTCCCATGTGAAGCAGGGTACCTAAGAAATGCCCAGCTCCTACTCAAGCGTTTTGGAAGGGGAGAATCCTAGCACTTCTGCTACCTCCCTCCTTTCGTCAGAAGGCGACTATGCCAGTTTCCTTGAATACCCATATTTTGCCATACTGATGTCTGACTTGAACTCATTATCCCTCTTATGGAAGAGCCATAACTGAGTTTGCAGAACACACTTGCCAGAAGAGAACCTTCTTCAGAAAGCCTATTCAGTTGACTAGCTCTTGTGTTTACTTACCTGTGACAGAAAACAGGCAATGTAATGCTAACATTTAGTGGTTTGCAGTTGTCCTATCAAAGGCTGAGACTGTTAAAGAGATGCTTCCCAGCAAAGCTTATTTTCTTTCATTTGATGAACTCGCACTCCAGGAAAAGAGGTGCATGAGTGGAGTCCCAGTTGTAGCTCCTAACATTCCCTCTGTACCCAGAACAATGAAGTCAGCACATGCTAGACAAGATTTAAGCAATTGCATACACAAACCGTTCTTTAACCCAGAGGACCGTGTTGTATTGCTTGAAGAAACTTCAGGAAGTATTAATTCTCTATGGTTTTATAGAGCATATTGTAGATACCTCTATAGGGAGACCAGCACCTTTATGAAAAAGGTTGCAAGTGAAATAGTTTTAAGCAAGATGGTTTTTTGACTTTTAAGATTATCTGTTGTATCTCAGCTCACCCACACATCAGTTTTTTTAAATAGCGGGTTAATTATGTGTCTTCTGTCTATATCTTAACTGCAGTACTACAAAACTAATTAACTTTTTTTAAGGTTTTTGTTTAAGTTTGGGATCTTTTAAGTGTAAGCTTCGGCCAAATGAGCAAAGAAGCTTTCCTATTCATCCCTTAGCTAATACATCTATTTCTAGCTTAAGACCAGGGTTACTAGCTGCTGCTGCAATACAGTAGTAAAGTACTGTATTGATGGCTGCTCCAACACCAGAACTAACTAGGACTAATAAAAGCTAACTAACTTTTTGTAGGAAATAATGCATAAGAAACAGGAAGCCTTTTATTTGTCCAGCATTAGTTAGGACAACATGCTACTTAAAAACCTCACCTTTACAATCCCATCACAGTGCGCTGAGGCAATTGCTGTAGAAACTTTCACCAGTTTTGTGGCTGACAAATGGATCTTAAAGTGTCTGTGGAAGTGAGAGTAAAGGCAGTCCATAAAGACATCCACCTCTTCTTGAGTAATCTCTCCTGGCGTTTTTTGGACTGTGTCCCATAGAGCTTTTGCATCCTCTGGATGAATGGCATATGAAATATCCAGAGGCTGGGGCAGACGGGGGACAGAGAAAACAAGTTCCATGGCAGATGCAGTTTTTTCCACTTTGCATCCAGTCCACATAGCTGCCATCCAGCTGAGGTTGAGAGGGCTGATGGCTAAACGGCGGAAGCGGCAGTCAAAAGTCTTCTGAAACCAGCTTCCAACAATGGACGTGTAACTCTCTGCCCCATTAGCAAGAAACAAAGGTAAGCAAGTGAAGTCCTCTGGCACGTTCTGTGAAAGATCATCTCCAGCCACACAGCAGAACCAGCCCAACCATACCAGTTTCTCTTCTGAGTTTTTTGGGGAAGCTGGTGATCTTGAAGAAAGCTGGGATGGGGAAAAGAAGCACATGAATACTACAGAGCAAGTTTGACTTTTTTTTAGCCAAAGATGGTTTCTGGTTTATAGTTTCAAGCGTTTGGTAGAAGATTTTTCTCAGGGCCTTGCATACGACATTCTTTTCTGCAAAGCTCATACAGTTATTCAATCTGTCCATTACATCCCTAAAAAACATGGGCAATTCTGTCAAAAACAGTGGGAGAAACACCTTTTACTTCACTGGGAACAGTCCTGAAATCTGAGTTTATGCTGCTTAAGAACCAGTCCATGGTATGTCTTGTAACCATTGCCATACTCAACTTGGCATTTCAGTAGCATCTTTAACTTCAGGCAAAGCGTATGAGAAGTATTCATTAGACTTGAGCTACGGCCAGGAGGTAGGATTATACCAACTTTATCCAGGAAGCTCAATAACCTGAGTTCTTGCAGTACATTGACTGCCAAACTAAAAAAATCAAAGATTTCTCCTTATAGTCTTACTCTGATCTTATCAAAGAGTTGAACTCAAAATTGCAAATAAACATATCCATTGCTTATGAGATGTTCTGTTCCAGTTAAAAATAGCCAGGGCTCGCTTTCATTAAATCTCAAAAGATACTACAGTAGTTATTCCATACAGCTAGGGTTTAGTAAGAGACCGAGCAAAAGCAACTTGTAAAATGCAGGTCTCAATTATAATTATCAAAACTGCTAGAAAGACTCCTTACCTGCACGAGAATGGCAGCCTGGTCTTGGTCACTACCCTTCAGGTCTGGAAGACTGGAGACAGCCACTTTGATGTCCAGCTCAACCCCTACTTCCACCGCCAATCCTTTCTGCTTCTCGGCAGCAATAAAAGCACTGAGCAGCCTAGCGTAATCCCTCAGCTGAGCGTTGGAGAATCTGTACAGAGGGCTCACGCTGTATAGGGTCCACTGCTTGCGCAGTAGAAACGCTGTTCTCTGGGGATCTACGTTTTCCTAAAAAAAATAAGAAAATTAGGAAAACAATATTACAGCCCAACAAACAAGGATGGCTCCCCCTTCGGGGCTTGCAAAGGGATCCGCGGCCCGCACGGCCCGGGCTCTGTACCCCAGCAGGGGCGGCTTTCCCGCCTAGCAGCGCC
>NW_009260621.1:953921-1015084 GCF_000687185.1 Egretta garzetta | reverse complement strand
GAAAGAAGCGCTTGTCTCATCTCTGCCGCCGCCTCTTTTGGGTTTTGGTTGCTGTTTTTCCTCCCTGGGACCCAGGTCAGGGTAGTCTGCAGAGGAGACTAAAGGCACACTCACGATAAATTGTCTTCCCTGGATTTTTTTTTTTTTTTAAATGTCTTCTCCATGTTTTTATTTGACTTTTGGCATCTCATAGTCAATTATCATTCAAAGTATATCAAAACCAATTTGTCTAAATTTATTTTTTTCTGAGCTTTTACTTTGCTTTTTTTCCCCCTCTTTTTTTTTCTGTAGCACACAATCCGTAAAAAAACGGGGTAGCTGGATGCCTGACACGAAAACAAACCTTCTTGCCCTCTACTTTTATTCTTTATAGCCTTCAGGCTGTGATGAAGGTAGCAAGGGAGGCTAGTTCATATATTTATACACATCTATATACGTCTAGGTAGTAACATCCTTCAGATTTCTCCTTGCAAGCTGAAATTCTGGCGTGCTCTGTAACCAGTGTGCTTGGTTCTATAACAAAGTCGTGATGCCAGGCACCCTGGGGTCTGTGGAAAGCTGCCTGTAGTCATGGTTCAGGCCTTTTACCAATAGTTGCAGGCAGGAAACTTCGATGTACACCCACTTGGTGGGTGCTAGTATGTTTCAGTCTTGGCTTGTCAAGCTCCCTTTTTGCTGTGTCTTCCAGATTCAGATGTGGAATTGTCAGCGTGCTGTGGGACTGACTGATCTGTAGCTTTCCCTTCTCTTGTCCCTGAAATTTGCAGGGCAACAGCTTGCAGCAAGACTGTGTTTGTATTTCTGTATGAAAGTTTGACTGAGACACAGCTCCTAAAAAAAACTTGTTTAGAATAATTTCCTGTCAGATTTATGTCCTAGTGTATTGCAGCAGTTGTATTGGGGATATATGGAGTAATTTCTTCGTATTTGTCTAAATTATGTTGGTGTTCGGGGAGCTCTGTAACTGCTTTGTCTTGCTTGACTGCAAAAGCCACAAGAGAATTTTTTTGTTTTTACTCAAGACCTCAATAGCTTTGTCACTCGGACCAACACTTGTGGAGAGCTGCGTTCTGCTCATGTGGGACAAGAGGTCACACTGTATGGATGGATTCAGTACCAAAGGTAGATGCAAACCAAGGTGAAAATTAAGATGCTTATTTGCCAGATCCAATGTGTTCTCTAGGCCTGGATTCAAACACTTTTTTTTATGCTTCAGGTTATTTTTTTCGTATCCTGCAGTGGTCACTTCTGAAGTGAGTAGAACAGTCGAGAACTGTGCCAGATCAGTATGTAAAACTTCAGAGTTTCATACAGATGTTAATTGATCCTCACTGCAGTACTGTAAAGTGGTTAAATGTTATTACCCTTGTTGTATAGGAGAGAAAAAAAAATAATAGCATATTTATAGCAATTCTAACAGCTGTGACCAAATCAGTCTTTTATATAGTGTCCTTTAATTTTAGGCAAGCAATGTTGTTTGTCTTTTCAACTACAGCAGCTAATGATGCAATTTTTAAGTATGGAAGCTTTGCTATAGGTGGTGTGATATAATCACTCCTAATGGAGTTGTAAATTTTTTAAATGCGGGGTGAAAATCATGTCTGCATACAGCATGAACAATGCTCCAAAATGTTCTGATCTGGGTATGTACTTGTAAAATGGAGATAGGTCCTGTGGCTTTGATGACATTAATTTGTATCGAAAGTTGCATTTTGCGTTTACCAGCAGGGCTGGTTTTTATCCAGCATTGTTCTGCAGTGATAGTCTGCATGGATTTTTTTTTTTTTTTTTTTTTTCGGAGGTCCAGAGCATCTCATCTTTGAACAGTCATGGGTGGGGTTCCAGGAAACAGAGTTAGGATTATAGCAATGAGTTCATTGTGCTCTTGCTTTTAAGGACAGCCAGAGCATGTTCCATTCGACAGCTTCTTGGTGGATCAAATACAATGGTAGCTGTCTCTACTGCAGCTGAAGAGATCAAGATTTATGATTCTGGGTTTAGGAGTGTGGATTGTTCGTGTGAAACTTTTTATGGGACCAGTGTTCTCCTTCTTGGTTGGAATTTTTTTTTTGTAGCCATGTGAACTTTAGTTTTATTGCTCATCTAAATGTGTTTGAACGATGTTTCCCAGCAGGAAATCGCACATGTTCAGAATCCTTGCCCTACATGAATTAATGTTCGAGTCAGAATCCTGCCTCTTCTGGTTATTTGCACATTGTTTGTCTGTGGCTGGGCAAAATATGAAACAAATTGTTCAGATTAGATTCAGATATGTGAAAAGTTCTGTACATGCATTACTTGAAAGTGCTTTGAGATTAGTCACAAGGTACAGAAAGTAGCTAGTTGCCATGTACTTTGGCTTAAAAAGCAGAAGACTACTGAATTATTGAAAAAACTTTTTCCTTTTGTGTTTTTCATGGATCAGACAAGGCCTATTTCTGGTTTTGAGGGATTTCCAGGGACTGACCCAGATTCTCATTCCACAGGATGAGGTAAGTGCTACCAAAATATGAGTGTCTAATATTTTTATTTTTCCTTTGGTAGCTTGGGTCCAGCAGACATGGAGAGCAGAATGAAGTACTGGGACTCACAAGTCAGACTCACAAGTAGATTTAAGCGTTCTGAGAGCCCTGATCTGACACTGCAACAGAAACATTAATGCTGTTTCCTCTGGCTTATGGGGAGTGATCCCAGATTCAAAATGGGCCGTTAAGAAATAAGGCCCTTGAGCATGGTGGATTTGTACTATTCTTTGAATTCCTGTGAGACATTGTTGTCATCTTGCAGGCACATTCCCATGTGAAGACGCTCTTGTCCAATGCCCCAGTGGAGTCTGTTGTGCGAGTGACTGGAATCGTGTCTGCTCGGCCCCCAGGGCAGGAGAATCCGGTGAGGATGTTGGGGTGTCTCAGGGGTTTTATTCCTTGTGGAAAAGAGCATTGGGTAGTAGGATTATGGTGGGGTTTGTGTCCTAGCCTTGCTGTGGGTTCTGGGTGCGTGACAGCCTATCCTTGGATAATGTGAGGTGAAATAACTGCTATGACACATAACTTAGGAGAACCTCAAAGCACACTACAGACACCCATGAATTGAATTGTATTCCCTTTGAAAGGAAGACGGGTAGCTTTTTCAGGCTTTCAAAGTGTGGTTGGGAATTTCTCTTTCTTGAAAATAAGTGTTGTCATCACAACAGCATGCAATGACCTATTTCTCATTCAGAATAGATTTTGCTCTTCTCATTGTACAGGAAGCAGACATTGAATAATTTTTTAACCTTATATGTTAATCAACTCTCATTGTAATCAGCTGTAGATTAATCTGTCAGGAATGTATGTATCCCATCACTGGCAGGCCTAAAAAGGGAACCTGGATTTATGAGCATAACTTTTTTGCTCTGACCGTTTATAGGTGTCTATAAAGAATTCAGGTTTCAAGCAATGCTTTTATTTCTTTTAATCATTTATCACTTTGTTGGAAGGTTGTATATACTTTTCCCCTGATAAATAGGAAGAGTTCTGTAGGATCAAATGAACTTTGATGTGGCACAGTGCTAAGTGGGGGAAGCTGTCTGTTCTCCCTTGGGATCTAAGAAAAAGACTATTTCTGAGAACTGGTGTTCAGAACTGGAAGTTCTGAGAAGTTCCTCACAAGTTGCCTTTTTTGACTTGTATTAAGGACTGATGGTGATGCTGCTAATGCACACTAAAATGTATACTGTGTGGTTTCATTGATGCTACTGGAACTAATATTTTGTCCAAATGCATGTGCCCTAGAAAGGTCTGTGTCTGACTGTTTCTCTGTGCTCAGCGTGTCGTTCAAGGAGAAGGCAAAGGAAAAGTAATTCTACTTCTTGAAGGGATCAGTATGCTACTGGGAAAGAACATGCCATCTTTGGTGAGGTGACTTGTGTTTTTCTGAACAGAAGGGAAACCTAGGAGAAATCTGTCCTTGAGAGAAGTTAGCTGAGTTACACTGTGTGAGAAGGCAGGGGGGATAATCACATGGGTTTCTTTTTTTCCCCAGCCATCTGTGCCTTTGTCCAATTTGTTTTCCATAAGTTTTGAATCTAACTTTTTTCTTGCTTTCTTGCTCCAGAGAATGCCAACGGGGGATATTGAAGTGAAGGCGGAGACTGCAGAGATCCTAAACTCCTGCAAGAAGCTACCTTTTGAAATCAAGGATTTTATGAAGGTGTCCATGTTTTTTCCTTTTTTACCAAAATGGTGGCTTTTCAATAAATTGGGAATCTGCCCAGGGTGATGGCAAAACATCTGAGAGCTTTGTCTGGTTGTCCCAGCTCTGCTTTGGGGGAAAGATGGTATTTAAAATAGGGGTGCTGCTTGTTAGCTATGAGGATGTATTTCTAATTAGAGTTAAGCAGAAAACAAGGCTTGAATGATTACAGTGTGCAGGGTTTTCAAATATCACTGTAAGAACAGATGGTAAAGGGAAGAGTGAAAGAAATCAGGCTATGCTAGCTTTTTTGAGAGTGTGAAACAGAACCTGCCAATGCACTGCTGTGTTTTAAGGCAAGGGTGCTTAGTCTTATCTGGACAAGTAGCTAGTCAGACAGAGGATTTTCTTTCTCTGTAAGTACACAGTCTTATAAGAGGTTAGTTTTAGTGCAGGCTCCATGGTGTAGGAGTCACATCACTGTTAATGGAAGATATTCTCTGTGCCATTGAAACTGTGACTGACACATAGGTGTTGAAATTGGGAGCACTGAGTCCTATTCCTTCTGTGTGACGGGTCCTGGACAATTCCAATAATTTGTGCTACTTTAGTTTTCCTGTCTCTAATAAGGATGTATCACCATTTAATTGGTCCTTTAGATTTATATATGATATCACTTCTCTGCTTAAAAATCGCAAGGGCGATTGCTACAGTCTGTTGCAGGCTACTGAGAATAAGGAGGGCTGAAATCCTGAGCTTTATTGAGGCAGCTCTTGTCACAGTCAATGTCTGTCTGGTGGTTTTTTTTTTTTTTTTAAAACTAATTAAGTTTGGAAATGCTCTCAGTGGCTGATGTTTGTCTGTGTAGGTTGTGGGTAATGGGTGGGTTGTAGCAATAGAGCAGCATCCTTTTTTAGCTTCCTCCTTCTGTCCTGTGGCTTTAGGAGCAACTTCATTAGATATACAGTTTAAATTTTGTCTCTTAATCCTAATTATCTCTTATCTCCAGAAATCGGAGGCCTTACGGATGCAGTATCGCTACTTGGACTTGCGTAGCGTCCAGTTGCAGTATAACCTGCGGCTGAGATCACAGATAGTGATGAGGATGCGGGAATATCTGTGTAACCTCCATGGTAAGAAAAGTGCTTGAAGAACAGTGTGTGGCAAACAACATTTTAGCCCTCCCTTCTGTTTCCTGTTGCTGTGAGAGATTGCCAATCAGCTTGCTACTCCAAACTGGTCCTGCTTAGTAAGGACATGTCTGCTTGCCAGTGGGGTCTTTAGAGGGAAGTTGGCAGGCCTGAAGAACAACGTATATTGAAATCACTTAACATGCTACAAAATAGTTGTTTCAAATGAGCTACATCCAGTGAGAAAAGGCCTTTTGCAGGTAGTTTCACTCTTTAGGTCACCCAACTTGAGGCATGTCAAAGAGATGGATGTCTTATAGGGCTTTTGCTTATCTTAAAATCAGGAAGTCCTTTTTGGAACAGTAAAGCCTAGTTCAGAATGGATAGAGAATTAACAGTTTTTCAGACTGTATGGAGTCCTCTGTCATCAACAGTTCTGGCAGGACATCAGGGTAGCTCAGAGCCTTTAAATCTGTCATTACACAAGTTATTCTTAGAAGCAGCAAAGTCTGTAGATCTTGGAGAGTCCACATGGTGTGCTGGATTACCTATTTTGCTGACTAACCCTACTCTAGCTTACTTTGTGTCATACTAGTTCTCCCTGCTCTCAGCGTATTCTGTGTCTGAAGCATGTGTTTGTTCTCAGGGTTTGTGGATGTAGAAACTCCAACGCTCTTTAAAAGAACCCCAGGGGTATGTATTCTGTTGGTAATGCATTTTAGCCCCCTGCGATTGCATAGGCAGGTCATGGTTGAATTATTCTCAGTTGCCACTTGGCCTTCCTTGCTGTTCTCTCACTAAGCAACAGCTCGTGCAAATTTCTGATATGATACATGGATCCTTTTAAAAGTAGAGGGAGTGAAAGGGAAGAGGTGATATCTTGTGTCTTAATTTTGAATCTTCAAATGAATAAAGCTTCTGTTTTGTAGAGCATGTGCAAGTCCTGTCCTGGGACAGTCAGATTGTAAAACCAAAAAACTTCTGCTAAGCACTGTTTCCCCAGCATTTATCTCTTAACTAGTAGGTTACTGCAGTGGCACTACTCAAGTTATTTTCATTTCTGAGTTTATATTCCTTTCTTTCATTTCAAAAATACTCACAGCTGTAGCCCAGGAGTTGTTGATGCAGCTAACACACGGGGTTCTTGCACTTAAACCCCTGTCTTGGATGGTGTATTGTTATGTATTAGTCTTGGAGAAGAAGGTGGAGAATCCTCTGTTGGGATATTTTGGACCAAGTTGCTTAACTGTGTTTTTTTAAGTGTAATCTACAAACAGTCATTTCCTCACAAGTGGGCTTTCATAATGGGCAAAATAGGTCTTTTCCTCTTGTCCTTCTAGTCTATGCTCTCAGTCAGGAATTGAGGCTGCTTATCTGTTGAGCTGTGTAAGCTTTTCTTTCTGATGCTAGGGAGCGAAAGAATTCCTTGTGCCCTCAAGGGAAGCGGGCAAGTTCTACTCTCTGCCTCAGAGTCCTCAGCAGTTCAAGCAGCTCCTCATGGTTGGAGGCCTGGACAGGTAAGAGTTTCTTGGACTCCTGTTCACTGCACGTCCTGTCCAGAGTTTGCTTGCTTTGATCGGTGAAGTTTTAGGTACTGCCCCAAAGAGGCATCCTCAAATACTTAGGACTTTTCAGCTAGGCTAGGCCCTTTGCCCTCCCCTCCAGCAATAATGCCTCCCAGTAAGAGGACATATATCCTGTTTGAAGGTTGAAATCTTCACTGTTGTTTTAAATAGAAACGTGACCTGAAGCACAGTCTACCTGAAGGGTGGAAAATCTAGTGTATGGTAAAAACCTCTCCGAGAGTAACGTATAGAACTGACTGAGATGAGGCTGGGCAGCTAAGCAGGACTGAGACAAAGAAAGCATTTTCTCAGGGTGCATGAGTACAAAGATTTTAACTGGGCCTGTTCCTCCAAATAAAATTGAAAGAGAGGGAGACAGTTGTTCATGTAGTGAACTGCAGGCCGGGTCTTGACCGTGAATGAGTTTTGCATGGCCGTTAGTGGAGTCCAAGTTTGGAGTGGAAGGTGGGAAAAGGGGTTGTATACACCCCTGTTGGGGCACAGCTCACCTGGTAGCCTTCACACGCCTCTGGAGGTATGGTTGGAGATGGATACAGCTGCTGATACAGTTGCTTCCGCTCAGTTCCATGCTTTTGAGGGGATGGGAACAACCAGGGCTATGATCACTTGCTGCAAAGGGAACAGAGCTCTTTTTTTATGGTCAGTTCTGTAGCCACAGTTTAATTTAGCGTACTTTAAATTGTTATCTGAGTAAAAGTCCTATTGCAGGTATTTTCAGGTTGCTCGCTGCTACCGGGATGAAGGTTCACGGCCTGACAGGCAGCCTGAATTCACTCAGGTAACCAGCTCACATTGCCTTTTACCCTCCTCCTCACCCCAAACAGCTTGTAGCTGTTTTCCCTTCTGAAGGGTTAGTTTCTGCTAGCTCTTGTGCTGCTTGGGGGGTACAGTGTTGTTTGCCGCATGTTTCACAGGCACAGCCCTTTGAAGTTAGTATGGGACAGGCACAGAGACGTCACTGGGACATCGTTGTCCTTGGAAGACCGCACAGTCCCACGTGCAGTAGATGTGGGAATTGTGTTGCAGCAGTAATTGTGCTTGATGACGCAGTCTCCTGTCCTGCTGTGTTGGGCATCCCATTCCTCAGCCTTGAGATCCCAGTCAGAGTTAGCCTGGTTCATTCAAGGCTTCTCCTTCTGTCCTTGTCATCATTACCTCATTCAGTTCTCTGAGGAGATAAGTGTCCCAAGTCATCAGGCTGTAGGGGGATCATAAGCACATCCTCAGTCTAATGCAGTTATGCCATGATTTAATGTGGTATGTTGTTTCTTTTTATGCTGGCTTTATAGTCAAGAGCTTCTACAAGTAGCTGTGCAAAGGCAAAAACCTGTAGCTAATGTGGAATCCTGCTCTTGGTTTCTATTTTAAGATAGATATAGAGATGTCATTTGTAGATCAAGCTGGGATCCGGAGATTGATAGAGGGCCTCCTGCAATATTCCTGGCCTGAAGAAAGAGGCTGCATTACGACTCCTTTCCCTTCCATGACATATGAGGAGGCACTGGCTGACTATGGAACTGATAAACCAGACACTCGTTTTGGGATGAAGGTGAGGGTTTGCCCATTGGAAAATTCCAGCTGCTTCTTTCTGTTAGTGTTTTAATAATGTTTGTTTGGATCATGTATATGTGATTGGCTGGGGTTCTTAATGCTGTCATTTACCCTAGATGTCTATCCCATCATTGCTGCTTGGTACAGGTAATCGTCTCTTGGAAGAGAGGGTTTGATTATTTGGCTGTGGGAAAATGTATGTTTTAAGAAAATGTTATCTTAAAGAAAATGTAGTGTTAGGAAGCAATGCATCTTGACTGTCATAGAAACAGAAGCCCATAACGTATCCACAGATACTAAGTGCTTTTGTCTACTGCACTCCAAAGCATACTCCTGGTGAGCATGCTTCATGAGATAGGCTTCTCCAGCCTTCTAAGGGCCTGAAGATATTTTAAAGATAACAGACTGCAGTTGTTTGCATACTCTGTATATGAAACAAGAGTACAAAAGTATGAGGTAAGAATATTGACAAATATATTAAGAGAAACAGTGCTAAAAAGCAAGAAAGCATCTTATATTTCCCTAGGAATTAATTTTGGGAGTTTCTTTTTTTGGTATTCAGCCCTCTCCATTGTGGTAGGGTAGCATCATCTTAATCTTGGGTTTTCCTGGCTCAAACCCAACTTTGGGTTTTCCTGGCTGTCTTGCATTTCTGTTTCTGTGGTGTTCAGCTTCCTAATGGTTAATCCAGCTTGGCCCTGTTTGGTTCTTTGTGAACCATTTAATTTCACTGAACAAAGAAATAATGTCCCAGGGAATGGTGTTGAAGGTGTTAAGACACAGGTGCAGGATTTTTGCTTCATGTTCCTATCACTGCTCCTTTTTCCTGTGCTCTCTCCTTTTTCAGATAGTGGATATCAGTGACTTTTTACGAAGATCAGACATTCAGTTTGTGCAGAATGCACTCAGATGCCCACACGGCACTGTCAAAGCCATTTGTATCCCTCAGGGAGTGGTAAGTGATGCTTTTGCATACTGCTTATAGTTTATGTGAAATAAATAAAATGCCAATTTGAATTCCTTTGTTACTAGTGTGGAAATGTTCCTTGCTATTACTGGGGGAGTAGTGCCCTTCAGGGAACTTGGGATTGGTTGTGATTGACGTCAGGTTGGTCTGAGTAGTGTTAGAAGAGGGGGATGGAGATGATCAGGCAACGGAAAGAATACATTGTCCTCAGGAAGGGGCAGAAGAAAACAGAGCTGCGAGGCCCCTTGAGGATAGGGAAGCCTCTCGGGCATCAGCTTGCTTTTGTCAAGGATGGCTTCTGATGTGCCTCTCAATAATAAATCATGCCCTATGGCAAGAGATTGAAATAGAGCCAGGTATGGCACAGCTCTGTTCTGGACTAGTGAGAGAAAGATCAGGTGGTTTCAAGCCCTTCTCATGTTTGCTTTTGCTGCATTTGTGGGCATAACTCATGTCTCATAATGAGAATGTCACAGACCAAATCCAAGGCTGACAACAGATGTAGAAGATTCACACAGTAATGTATTTTGGCAGGGAAGGAGATTTAATTCTGGCTGTGGTCATCTTTGCAGCTTGGGCAGTATGGAAAAAAATCCACTAAACATGGAGTTTTATTTAGGGAACAGGACTTTCTGACCATGGTTTCTCTTGGGATTACTTTAATTTTTGGCACAAAATGTAAGTTACTAGCTTCCCACGAGAGGGCGCTAAGGTGTGTGTTAGAGCAAAACAAAAGTGGAATCTTGAGCCTCTAAACATTAGAGTAGCTGAAAAAAATAAAAATCTTGACACAGGTCCTCATTTACTGCATTTCTGTGCATGTGAGAGTCAGCCCAGTTGGTTTCCCTCTGTTTCTCCAAATTGAGCTATGCGTTCCTCATCAACAGTGTCATGTTAAACCCTGTTCCTGCATGCTGGAGGCAGTTACTTGGCAGAATCTAACTGCTGACCAGCTACATCTGATCTGTGAGCAGGGAGAAAAACTGCAGCTAGACGTACAATCTAGAGGGGCCTCTTCCTGAAAGGAGCCCGTGGAGAAGACGCCCAGCTGCAGCCTAGTGTCCTGTTCCACAGCCCTCATAAGAACTTATACTGGAAACAAAAGAACTTCAGAAGTTTAGAAACAGCTCAGTCAGTAGATTTGAAGCCTGGTCAGGCTTTCCATATATTTTGCTGATGTTTAATGTGTCTTCTCTTGCTCTTTCCCCAGAGATATCTTAAAAATAAAGATTTGGAGTCATTAAAGGAGTCTGCAAAATCGCAGTTTAACCAGGTGAGACAAAAACACTGCTGAGGCATTGGAACCAGTGAATGACAAAGCACGTATAAAGGCACTTGCAGGCAGAGGAAGGTAGAAGAGCAGTTTTTAATAGCTGAGAGTTAGTGCCTGAGCATGTGATGCTTCAGACAAGAGAGGGCAGCACTGGACTGAACATACTCTTATCTTTCTTTAGGAAATCATGGAAATTATCTGCAGACCTGATGGAAGCTTGAAGTCTCTGCTTACAAAGTTTCTTGGCGAGAAGCAGCAGTCAGAGCTTATCCAAGTGCTGAACATGCAGGTGGACGATGTGGTACTGCTGGCAGCTGGTGAACACAAGCAAGTGGTAGGAAGCATTTCTTGAGTGGCTGTGTGGGCTGAATGTTGCTGATGGTGGGTTTGATGTTATCGGCCCTTAGTCTAATTCTTCTTATTATTAAAATAGGTCATCATTAATTCTATGTTTCTCTGGAGCTGAAGCTATAGCAACAGCAAATAATGCATGAAATGTACCTATTGCTTTTATTTCCTCCAGTCAAATTCTGGGAAGAACTTGTAACTGAAACAAAGGCTGGAATATAAAACAGAAACAAATCAGTGCCTTCTTTCCTATCACCTTAATTTTTTTAAGCATCAAACAGAGATTGGAAAACAAGGTCAACTAGGTAATTTTGTCTTCCATAAGCAGATGACTAGAGTGATGCACAGCTACTTATTAGCAGCAGTGATGGGAGATTCTGTCCCTACCCTTCTCTGTGTTCTTGCCAGCAGATGTTGCCTTCCAAGCGTTGGTTTATGACAAGGTGTCATGATAGCCAAAACTTTGTCATATTTTCTTTCTGTGCCTTCATTTCTTTGTCTGCAAAGTGCAGATCTTACCTGTGCTTCCACACAGGTAATCCGTGTTTGTGTAGAGCTGGAGGTTAGTCTAGGAGAGTTCTGAGAGAATGGAATGTTTGGAAGAAAATAAGCTTTCCAGCTCCTTACTTGCCTTTCTTTGTCAAACCCTGGAGCTGCTGCTGCCTTCGCAGGAAGGGGCGATTTTTTTCAAGGCAAAAGTGTTTAAGGCAACAATTATAACTGATGCTGTCTCTGACACTACCTTGGTGAAACACTTTCCTTGGTTGGTGTTTGAGCAACTTCCCCGTTAGTAAAATTGCCCTTTCTCATTCTCTCCCTTCTCTTTTGCAGTGCTCTGCATTAGGAAGCCTACGGCTGGAGAGTGCTGACCTCCTTGAGGCAGCTGGGCTGGTGCTCCGTGATCCTACGACTTTTCACTTTCTGTGGGTGGTGGATTTTCCACTTTTCCTCCCCAAGGAAGAGAATCCCACTGAACTGGAATCTGCTCATCACCCTTTCACTGCTCCTCATCCTTCAGATACCAGCCTCCTCTATTCTGATCCCACAAAGGTAACTAACTTCATGCCTGCCATGCTCTCACTTTTACAGTTGTGTGTCCTGGAAAACTGGGCGAGTAGCATCTTCTTTTTACACAGCACAGTTTTTACTGTGAAAAGGGATGTTTTTTCATGGAACTGACTGTATGTATCTGGAAGAGGTGGCTTCCAGATTACTCTTGAATGGCAAATATCCACGTGTGCCATTGACAAAAGGGGCTTATAGGAAACAGTTGCTTAAGGGAAGGGCTCTTATATTCTGACCCATCCTGTGTTGCTTCAGGTTTTGATCAACTTTGCAAAAGGATTTATACTGGTCCCACCTCTGTCAGCAGCAGTCCATGCTGCAAATAGGACTGGTACCTGAACTGCAAGTGTTGTAGTATGTCATGTCTTCATTTCCAGTGTCCTTGCTGTCTGTGTGCAGGTTTGTGTTAAATGCAGCTGTGCCCCAGCCTTGCTAAGATGCTTGTTAATTTTTTTTTTTTTCTGCAGGTCCGTAGCCAGCACTATGACCTTGTGCTGAATGGCAGTGAAGTTGGAGGTGGCTCCATCAGAATTCATAGTGCAGAACAGCAGCGTTTTGTGCTGGAGAAAGTGCTGAAGGTAACACCTACAGATGTCTCTAACATTCTCTTGGAGATTTAAAGGACTAATTAATTTAAATATGCATTTCAAATTCTGAAAGAAACACTCGTGTGCTTCTCAGATAAAGAAATGTAACTCCTTGCCCTGAGTGACAGATGACTTCATCATACCTTCATCTTATGTTGCTAGTAGGAAGAGCATTGTTTGTCCAGTGACACTTATGTAATTTTGCAGGAGGATTCAGAGTTGCTTTCTCATCTGCTTGAGGCTTTGGAGTTTGGAGCTCCACCTCATGGAGGAATCGCTTTAGGTGAGTGCTCTGTGCCTCTCCAGGATGTCAGTGTCTTGTGACTTTTTTGGTTTTGTTTTTTTTTTTTTTGGCATATTAGAACCCAGGAACAAGCCCCATGCTTGTTAGCAAAAGCCTTGTCTCCTCCTGACAGAGAGGGCTGTTCTGCTATTGCTCTTTGGCACCATCAACATTGTAACACTGTGTGGGCTTACGCAGCCCTTCCACCTCTGTAGCTGCTTTGTAGAAAGAAACAGAGGTTTTGTCACCAAGTGCAGAATGTTTCGGTCTTCCTCCTCGGTGTCCTAGTGTGATTTAGTTCTTGTGCAAGGACCAAATCACATGTTGGTGGCTCTAAGGATGATCCTTATACACTGTTCTACAAACAATGTATTCATTAAGATTAGGTCATCTTTATTCTCATTCCTGCACAGCCAGAACAGGATCCCTGTACTGCATGCCCAGAGGCCTGGGACAGCATGGTACTTCGTTTAATGCCCTAGGTCACAGCCACAACCAACCTCGCCCTCTGCTTCAGTCTCACTTCCCTTCTTCCTTATCTGTTTTGCTCACTAATTCAGATAATGTCAGATATTTTTCCTAGAACCTTCCAAGTTTGTGGTTTTAAAAAAAGAAAAAAACCCCAAAACCAACAAACAAAAACCAAAAAAACCCCAAACAAACCACCCCACCAAACCAAACAAAAAACCCCTACAAAAAACAAAGGTAGCATTTTAACCTGTGGTCTTCCAGTGTGATTTCCCTCTGTTCAGTCACCCAGGGTCTCTTGTTATTTTTGAATTTCTCATAGTTGTAATTCTTCAGAACTGGTTGATCAAGAGCTTTGTTTGACCAGTGAAGCAGAGCCCTGACACTGTTCAGGCCACTTAGCTGCCCTGGTTTTGCAAAAGCACTGTCTCTGTCTTGCAGTCCTTGGTGTGTTGCAGAACTTTCTGTAACACTGAAAACCTTTATTTTGCGAGGCATTTCTGCTCTTTAGGCAAGTTTGTTTCTGTGCTGCTGGTTGAGACTAATTTTTTCCCTCTACTTGCTTCAGTTTTATTCTTCAAGCTCAGTAATATTATCTACTCCATCGTTCTGATTTTTTTCTGAATTGGAGGAAGTAGTATAGGGCCATAACTCAAGTGGTTCACCAATTTGTTTTCTGCTTCCAGGGCTTGACAGGCTGATCTCTCTCATCGTTGATGCTCCAAGTATCAGAGATGTCATTGCTTTTCCTAAATCCTTTAGGGGACGGGACCTGATGGGCAATGCTCCAGGCTATGTCACTCCAGAAGAACTAGAGGCATATCACATCCAAGTTTCCTGGCCTCCTGCAGAAAAAGAGGCAAAACAAAACAGACTTAAATCCCGTGTTGTAAGCTGAGCTGTTTAACCAGAGGTGGTTACAGCTTCTAAATGCGGGAATTCAGTTCAGAAAACATCAACTGTTATGGGAGTGGGGGGGGTTAGTGCAAGTCTACTGTACCGTGGCAGTTTCAGGATTGAATGGAAAGTGGATACGAGGGCTCCACGATAGGAATTCACATTTGGGTTGATAATGGGAAGAAGTAGAAAAGCAAAAGAAAAGAAGATAATTTTAACATAGCGATATGGAGTATGTTGGCTTTGGGGTGTCATACTGGAGTGATGATGTGATCTAATTTTTTTTTTTTTTCATTCCTGTCTTTTTCCATTTCCCTTGTAAAATATTTCTCCTCCCGTCTGGAGGAGATAGTGTCAGCTTCCTTGGCACTTGGTCTGTATTCCTGACGATCATTGAATCTCTTGGCTGAGGACTGTTAAAATAGAGCAGTGCTGTGCTGGGCCAAGAGCTCTAGACACTTCACAGCAAAACTTCAGTGCAACCAGCAGCTTGTCTCGTGCTGGAGGATACAAGATTGTCTAGAACTTGCCACAGGGAGTTCATATTCAGCTGTGTGATCTCTTCAAAGACGGGCAGAGAAGTGTTTTTATCACTTGTAACAGTTGTCCTCATAATACTTGTAAAACACGAGATGATCTGTCTTTGGGGCCTGTGGTCCCTGCTGCTTTTCAGCACACTAATTCTGAAGTTTGTATGTTTGTAAATAAAGTTTATCTCGCAATGTGGTTTTGACTGAGCTTGGCTTTGGGCTTTCTCTACAAGAAGAAAGAGCCATCAGTTCTTGTTTATGACCCCTGATCCTTCCAGGAGATGTCAAGAAATCTGTGACAGCATAGTAGGGTTGCCAGTCTTTGGTGAATTCTGCCTGGTCCTGCAAACCTGCTGCTACAGTGGTGAGTGGTGCAGCAGCAAGTTCGTTGCAAGTAACTGTTCAACCCTGTCCCACACCAGAACAGACACAGAGCAGGAGTGATTCTGTACTGAGTGGAGCATGGGCTCTAGCAGTATTCTACCACACCAAGTCACTTTGCTCTGTAGTGTATAGCAAGCCTTCTGCAGAGGCACTCCAGTAGGTGTTCTTAGCTCTGTGTTTAGGCTGGAGAAAGCAGAGACTTGGTGGGAGAAAAGGAGGAAGGTGAAGAAGCTGAGGAAAAGAGAAGGACAAGATTACCTGAATAAGTTAGGAAGATGGTGCGAAGGAAGAAAAGGGAGACCTACTGCGTCCCAGCTGGGAAGGACAGCAGGAGGCATCTGCCAGAGGAAGTGCACGAGGACAGAAGGAAGACTGCAATTCTTGTCTGAGCTGACACTGAACCCCAGCCTTCTGCAGGAGCTCCTACCCTGTAGATTCTAACAGATTCTGGGCTCTTCCAAGGGTTATCAGCTAATTCAGTCTCCACACTGTGGGATAACATTACATGGTGGTACATGCTGTTGGTTTTGTTCTTTTTTTTTTTTTTTTTTTTAAATACTGGACTGTCCTGTTCATCAGAAAGAGTAAGGGAGGTGGCTCTTCTTAAGGTTGTAGGTTTTTTGAGTACTTTATACAGACTAAAAGTACCATCTATAGACAAGTAACAGTAGAGCTGACTTGCTGCTGCTTGGCATATGATAAGATGATGGAGTTAAGTGTGTAAAAGAAAACTTAAATCCTTTCTTATCTCATCATCAGTCTTGGAGCATGGTTAAATACTACTTTAAAAAAAAACCAACAAAAAAACCCCAACTCAATCCTGGATTTGAATTTGCATTCATTCTAGCCAAATACTGAAATCCTTAATTTTTTCCTGGTATGAGCTACTCATCTTGAAATTAATTCACCTTTGTTTTACTTTTTTTTTTTTTTTTTTATCCCCTGAGTAGAAGCTGTCAGTAATGGAGTGAGATCAGTCTTCAGGGAGAAGCTGAGCTGAAAATTGGATCCCTAAGCAGATCCATGTTAAAAACAATTTTTTTGTTGTTGTTGCTTTTGTGGGGATGAGAGTCACCTTGTGAGAGTTATAGCAGATATTTTTGTTCCCTTAATTTGTAAGTCATGATATGGAATACAGGCACTACAAGGATATGTACTATATTCAGACTGCTTTTTTGGAGGATGCTGGGTGTTGTTATTTAGTTTCTTTACTGCTAGCGAGATTAAGATTTGCATGGAATTTGCTTGAGGATCATCTGTGTTCCTAAAGCATGGATGTTGGAAGCTTGTTTGAGGACATGGAATCACAGAAAATAGCAGTTATTCTGAAAAGTTCTTCACTCCCCTCCCAACTATTACTTATAGTAACTGTAAACATAATGTGCTGAACTTTTTTTTTTAATTGTGAAAAAAGGGGTACTGCATCATTTGGTTAGTAACTGTTTGCAAAGGCAAATGCCATTTACATCTGAAGAGTCTCAGTTCTTTAAATTAGGATTATCTTCAAGTGTTCAAAGGGTAACTGATGCTCTAAGAGGATTAGGCAGAAATGTAATGCGGCCTAGAACATTCTTCTTGAGAGCACTTGTTAAAACATGTGAGTGAGCTGTCTCCGAGGCATACACATCCCTCTTTCTTGTGCTAGCTGTTGTGTGTGATGTTTGTTTACCCACTGCTATATTAAGGACTCGCTGCAGTTCTAAGTGTGTGACACAGCTACGATTAGCTACAGTGAAAAAAAACGCAACAAAACATGTCATCTGAGCTGCTGCAGTCCTGCCACAATTAGGTCAGTGGAAAAGATGTATCCCAAATTTATGCAAGCCATCTGTGCTTGGATTTGTGAATGAAGGTGGCTTACAATAAAAGTGTGTTAATTTGCCACCGTTTGTGCAAATGTTGCCACAGAGAAGACAGTTGCTTTGGTTTTTTTTTTATAGAGCATTGTGTAAGATTTTGCTTGGGCTTGTGGAAGTCTGATCTACAGAAAGTCACTTTTAAACTTCAGTCTAGCTGGCATACTTAGCTGCGTATTTTGGTAGAAGCAAGAGTAGGCAGACATTATAAAGAAATACATAGAAATAAGGGGTGGTCATGTTGCAGACCAGTATATCATGTTTGCTGAAGAAAGGCTGCTGGCCTGTGATCCTGAAAATAGATGTTAAAACCAGTACTTCAGTTCAGCACAATGTCTGTCAGGCATACCTGCTGAAAAGAAGCTACAGCATAACCACAAACTGCAAGCTTTCACAGAGCCCTTGTTGCTTCTTTCTTTCTTTTTTTTTTTTCCTTTCTTCCTCCTTTCTTTTTCCTGTATGAGACAAACCTCTGGAGAAATGTTGCTACGTCAGCTATGTTAGAAGAGGCAAAGCCCTGGACCCCTTTACTAAGAGTTAATCTTTAAGCAATTTTTCATTAGAGGTGTGCTGTGTAAGAAAAGGTTGAGTGAATCTGTATTGCTGTGCAGTTTGGGTGGGGTGGTCTTTTTTTTTTTTTTTCCCCTTCCTTATGCAACACAAGCCTCCAGGCCCAAGCCAAACTAGCACTGCAAATCTGCCCATCAACTTAATGAGAGTCCAAAGTCCTTGAAGGTGCCTTTAAACCATTCCTTTTTGTCCAAAGAGCAAACAGTAATGCGCTTATTATATGCGGGCTCCTCCCTGCATTAGAGGTACTAATGAGACTGTTGGCTGCTACCAGAAATGTCCTCCCCACCCCACACACAGGGCAGCCTCCCATGCTGCAGTATGTGTGCACATAAAATTAGTTAACAGAACCCACATCATTACTATCTCCAGATTCCTGCACTGATTTCCACATGTCATTGTGGCTCCTCTGCTCTTTCTTCAACCTCTTTTCAATGTATGTGTGTATATACGATGGGAAAGAGAATTGCCAAGCCTCTGGGTGCTCTACCTCTCTACCTGGAGCACTTGGCTTTAGTTGGGAATAGAATCGCCAGCTGGACACAGGTGCTGCCTGAGGATTTGGTTTGTGTCTTTGCTGGAATGGATCAGCTTGTGACGGTTGAATGTGTTCCCTGACGTGGTCTTCTCAACTCCAGAGAACTTAATCACTAGCGTACATGGGATGTGAACGTGAGGGTGGGTGGTAGGATTGTACAAGGAGTGCTCTTGCAGGAGCCAGAGTCGTATGTAAGGCCTCTGTACTCCTTAACCCTGCCAGCTTGCTGATTTTCTTCTGTTAGATCTGAAAAAAACACTGGTAAATGGAGAGACCCTACCTGTAGGGCAACTGGCTCTGTGCATGTTTTAATAGATTTGACAGAAACACCCTCTAGTAAGTTTAGACTACCCTTTCCTAACATCAGAGATAAGTTTCTAGTAAGTTTCAATATTTTATTCCCTTTCCAGAACAGGAATATGGCGATAGGACAAGAGGAAATGGCCTCAAGTTGTGCCAGGAGAGGTTTACGTTGGACATTAGGAAAAATTTCTTCACCAAAAGTGTTGTCAAGCATTGGAAGGGGCTGCCCAGGGAAGTGGCTGAGTCCCCCTCCCTGGAGGTATTTAAAATCTGGGTAGACGAGCTGCTTAGGGGCATGGTTTAGTGGTGGGATGGCAGAGTTAGGTTAATGATTGGACTTGATGATCTCAAAGGTCTTTTCTGACCTAAACGATTCTATGATTCTATGAATGTAGCATGCTGGTGGGATTTTCAGCAGCTGAAGTGTGGGGTTTTTTCTGAAAAAAGTTTCCAAGCCTATCCAGAATATTTCAGGTTGGGCCAAGCTGGGGAGAGATTGCAGTGTTTGATTTTTAGCTATCCCAGATGGGTTGGGTAAGTTTGGCTGCAAGGGTTTTGTACAAACTGCTGTAAAGACGGTACCTGTTTTCAGAACTCAAGCTGGAGTTTAATCCTATATTGTGCTGGTATCTATCTCTAGAGTTAGCTAAATTGCAATATAACTTCACAGCAGCTTTGTGTAATCCCATGCTGCCGATACCTAGAGATTCAGGGTGCTGATTAATTCCCGTTTCTGTTGAAAAGACACCACTGCTATATGAAAATACTATAATTTGTAGTAAGTCAGCAGAAATTTTCAAAGAATGGTTTCAGCTGTTTGCAGCTGGATTTGCACCCACTATTCTACCCCATGGAGAAAAGGGGGGAGCTACTGCTCTGTACCACTACTCTCCTGTAGCCTGAGTCTGACAGAAGGACATTTGTGCCTACTTTTCTTCTGTCTCGGAGAGCATGGGGACCTTAGCTCAGACCTGATGAAAGGACGCTCAGTGTGGTGGAAGCCAGAGGACATTACCTGCGTGTACAAGGCTATTCCTGGAGGTAGATTGTATGCTAGACCCGGTGTTGTTGCACATGAGCAAGAGGTGGTGCTTTGTATGTTCATGTGGTGAATCTCCTACCACAGGAAGGCATGACTCCGCGGTTCTGTATTTCACCGGCACCTCTCCCACTGGGAGGAATGGAGCAGGTATGGCATCGGGTGATGCTGCACCAATGTCCAGCACCTGGTGAATACAGGCAGCCTCAGAAAAAGAGTCTATAATGGTAAAAGTGGAAGGATAAGGAGAGCTTATGCTCTCAAATGCAAGGGCTTCTATTTTTTCCCTGCCTTCCTTTATACCTTTAGTTGCTTGCACAATGATTTGTTTTGACCTCGCTTGCTGTTGTCAGTGTATGTAACCAGCTGTCTCGTGAGAATGCCTGGTACACCCTTTGGCCCATGTGTTAGCAGCAGCAGAAAAGGCACAGACAACTGACAGCCACCTAAACGGTACCAGATGGAAATCCCCTGTGTAAGCTTCACATGACTTCACCTCTAAACGTTTGAGCTCTTATTTTAGGCTTGTGTTCTAGTTTGTTGGGTTTTTTTCAAAGCATTGTTTTATGTAATTAAAAAAATGTTGATTAATGCAGCCACCAGCTGTGCCAGCCACAATTTTAGAGCAAACAAAGCTCCATGACAGATATATTCAGATGGATTGGTCACATTTACCTCTAATAATCCATCAGGCTCCAGATTTCTTGTTATGTGTTGATAGCCTTTGTGTTTACTGTAATGCTAAAGTAGAGTTGAAGAAAAGCATTATGAACAGTTCTCCCATTAATTTGGTCATATGTTAAATATATTTGTATTTCTGTAGCCATGAGTTCTGTTAAATTATGTATCAAAAAAGTACTTCTTGCTTAATTTAAATCTCTCACCTAATCATTTCATGTGGTACCTTCCCATGTAGGTTATTAGAATGAATGAATACTCAAATTTTTTCCCTGTTTTCCATTCCATTCATCTTGACTTAATATCCCCTGTTCTTCAATCACATAAATTTTGAGCTGTACGGTTTCAGGCAATTTCACCTGCCTTCCTGTGGAAATCACTGCATACCTCCTGTGCTACCTGCAGTGACTTCCTGTACACCCGTCGCCAGCTGAAGTGGCCAAAAGTTGATGCTGTTGTAGGCTGTTTGGAATCTTTTTTTCCTCCATATGTGTTACTGTTTTTATTTATCAACCTTCACTTTCTGCTCTGTACTGTGTAGAGGTACTAGATGCCTTTTTTTGGAGCAAAAACTAGCATTAACCACGTACTTAGGACGAGAAGAAATGGCCTCAAGTTGCATCAGGGGAGGTTTGAATTGGATATCAGGAAAAATTTCATTACTGAAAGACTGGTCAAGCATTGAACAGGCTGCCCGGAGCGGTGGTGGAGTCCCCATCTCTGGAGGTGTTCAAAAAACGTGTAGATGTGGCACTCTGGGACATGGTTTAGTAGGCACGGTGGGGTTGGGTTGATGGTTGGACTTGGTGATCTTGGAGGTCTTTTCCAACCTTAATGATTCTATGATTCAGTTAATATTTAAAAAAAAAAAAACAAACCACACCATAAATTATCAGAAAGATCACAAAGTACCTGACAAAGAAAGCAGCAAGCTTTGGCAACACTTTGCGCTTTCCCAAGTAGCAGGTGTATACTGGAGTGAATGATATAAAAACATTTCTGAGAACAGTTAGTACAAGGGGCATGCATGGTGGCAGTTTTCTCTGGAACAACAATCACAGTGTACTATTGGATTTTTTTTTTCCTGTTATCCTCTATTTGGAGAGTGGTAGATTTAAACCACTTTCAGTCCTGAGAATTTTACTTGTTGGCTTAGCAATTTGAAGAGAATTGTAGTGGAAGGCTTCAGCTCTTCAATGGTGTCCCTTGAAATGCAGGCTTCTCATTTGTCATCTGTTCAATTTTTCTTGTCATTAGATCTTTATTTGTTTATAAACAAGAAGACATCCAGTAGGGTTCTGTAAAAGAAAAGCCTCAAACATTTTTGGGTTTTATCCCAGGAATACTGTAACAGCTCACATACATAGAAAGCTAACTCATCTCTAACCCCCTGTGCTTCTTTACAAGGGAAAGCATGCTAGAGTTTAAATAAAAAGTACTATGTCATATTCATAGTTAAAGTTTAAAAAAAGCAATTATGGACGGCAAGAGCTTGATTTGGATGTTGAGGGTGTATTGTAAAAATCCCAAGAATGCTTTAAATAGAATTTAAAGTGAAAGCGTATAAAGCCATGAATTCTCATTTCATGTTTTCACTGTTAATATTGTATAATTAAAGACAGATCCAGCAAATCCCTGGCAAATGTTTTTTTGGGGGGAATTATTCTTTTAATGGGAGGAGCATCATTTTAGCACAGCTGCCACAGAAATACACAGGACCAAGATCTATTCACAGTTGCCTTTGGAGACAGCTTGCTGGTTTTACTGCAGTTGCAGGAGCCACATGAAGAAAATATCTGGCATGCTGTTACTAATTTAATTCGTGGAAAATGAGATAAATAATAATGAATATAAACAACCATTAAATGTAGACTCACCAGTTAAGTAACTATGCTGACTAAATTAGTATACAAGGAGGTGCTTTGTAGTCAGGATGACATTCAGCTGGAACGATGCTTTCTGAAAGGCAGTTTCTGCGAGTTTGTAATTTTATTAATGCTACCTGAACAACCTTCTGTTTAAATCTAAGCTGTGAGCCTGCAGACCTCTTTCTTCGTGTCAAGGTCATTTCCATCCCCCCTTTCTGCTCCTCGCGGCTTCCTTGGCAGTGCTGATCAAAGTGTTTGAGGGATGCCTGCTGAGCAGCACTTCATTATTTCAACTAGGACCAGTTTTTGGGTCCAGCACCCTGCATGGCCTCATAAACAGCTGCTGCAGCACAGGTGAGGAATAGGAATAAGTGACTGAGGTTTGGGGAATATAGGAATGCAGACTGCTTAAGCTGACTTGAAGTAAAATAATGCGCAGTTAATCCCTGCTGCCATCTCGTGGCTCCTGCTTAGAAAGATTTTAAAATACTGTAAATTGTCAAAATAATCAGAATCTATCATGCAACAGTAGGAAATGCTGAAGCTGTTCTTTAAATAGCCACTGACACAGATTTTTTTTTGGTGTGTTTTCCTAGGGCTTACTGTTCCCTTTGAAATCACAAAGTGGATTGCTGTTTTTTTCCTTAGCCTTTCACAGTAGTGTGAACTAAAATCTGGAGGGTGTACAGTGTGTGTTTGTTTATATCTTCTGTGGTACTAGACATCTTATTATGGAGAACAGACATCAGTTATTAGAATTTTTATGCATTTTAACAAACTAATAAACAGAAAATAGCATTTAACATGAAAGTCAGTTTATAGTGTTCATTTATTTATTAAGTATAACTGGAGGATAAGTAAAACCGAGGATGAGAAGTCTCACCAAAGTCTGCTGAAGGCTGTGTCCACCCCGGTGTCATAAAAGAAGAAGCAATGAGGGTGATCAGGAGGGTGAGTTGCTTAACTCGCCTTGCTTTCAACAGTCAGGACTTGAACGTGAGGCTACAGAACAGTAGGATGTTTCTAACCGAGCTTAATACTTTTATGACCTCTTTGGCAGATCTTGCGTTTCACTTGACCTTGCTTTTGAACTGCTGTAGGATTATCCTGGTTCTTTTTTTCCCTCCCTGGTGGAGCTAAGATTGCTCATGCTAATGTCTCAAACTTCCCTGTCTGTGGATGACTCCCTCCAATTCCCTTAGTCACTGCAGTCCCTGTTGCAGGCACAGGCAGAGACTTCAGGAGGCAATGCCTCCTGGCAGCTCTGTGGGCTTATCCAAATCCATCTTCAGGGCACTCTGAGACTATACATATGGTTACCACTTAGCTGTTGGCATTTGTCATTTAAAACATTTAATGTAATAATTGTTAGATGGTGTGTTGGACTGCATGGCTCAAGGAGGCTAAATTTTTTTATTCCAGGTTTCTATTTCAATATTACAGCTTGGTTTCTTCCAGGTTGCCTAACTTGGAGCTTGCCTCTTGAACAAAGGGAGTGAACCTTTGGTGACAGTGACCTAAAGTGCCACTACTAAATGAGTAACCGCGATTACCCCTTTGTAAGCATGGGATTGGCTCATATCTCTAAGCCTGCAGGACGAATGCTTTTTGCTTCGTCACGATCTCTTAATGTAAGAAATACTTGTTGTGACTGCCATGACCCTTCCTTTCAGTAGTCCTGGTAAGCACAACAAATGAGCAGGCCAACACTTGCCTTGGCCCTCCTCATAACATTAACGTATGTGTGGGATAATCGTGGGAGCCAAAAGGCCTATTGAAAAAATGTCAAGAAGGCCAAAATGTTTAATGCTTTATTTTTTCATGTTACTCACTGTTGAAAAGTTCAAGAGAAAGAAGTACTGACTAGCGCTGCCAGTGATAATGACAAATAGTGAGATCCCTGCTTAGAACAGAGAAAGAAAATACATTCAAGAGGGCTCTTGGGAAATCAACTGGTTTCAAGCTGTCTGGGTGTTAGGACTCTTATTAAAAAGTTATCTGAAGTGATTTCAGAATAATTTGTGGTGATTTTTGACAAATTATGGTTGATAGGTGAGGCACCTGGCTGCTGTAAAAGTCGTGCAGTACCTGTCTTCAGAAGGAATAAAAAGAGGACCTGGGTAATTGCAAAACAGTTTAGTTTTCATTTACAGAAGAAAAAAAAATCTGAAACAAAAGCAGTCTGGAAGATTTTGGACAAATGAACCATGTGGGGTTTTTTGGAGAAAAGTTATCTCAAACCAAAGTAATACCATCCTATGACAAAACTAAATGGTCTTATTGCTAGGGGAGAGGCAGTACGTGACAACATACCAAGTTTTTTTGGCATAGTCATACCTAATGTGGCTCTAGATGAAACTGGGTAAAAAATGGTTAGATTATGCTACCCAGGGGAAAAAAAAAAAAAAAAATTAAAGTATTTTTAGGTGCTTGTGTCAGGAACATTTCTTTCAATTTTGGATGGTGAATAGAAAATGTAATTTCATGTGTTTATTAACAAACTAGTACAGATCTGGTAGCTGGGAGAATCTGTAGGCTATTGGGAGGGGGATACAGCTGGGATTCAAACCTTGACAAATTGAGAAATGCTCATGGAAAAACTAGGATGCCAAGTAATACAGATAAATGCAAGTTACTGTATTTAGGAGAAAAAAAACCCCAGCTCCATAGACAGCAGTGGACGACCGGCTGTTCTGACAGCAGAAGCTGCTGGTGTTTATGCTGGGTCACAAGCTAAACACGAGGCAACAAACTTGTCCTATTGTGGAAAAGCAAATACCATGCTGGGGTGTAAACAGTAATGCAGGCAGCAAAACATGCATTGCTGTCTCTTCATTCCACAAAGCGTGGTGTGGTCTCAGCTACAATTCCAGATTTGGGGTTTGGAGGTGTGCCCTTGAAGAGAACCTGCCGTGCTGCCGTAATTCCCAGTCTGTGCTCCTGGACCAGCAAAGAGCAGCGCTGTTCGCTTGCTGCCCCGTGACTTGGGTGTCAAATGATTCTCTTTGATAGAGAAAAGCTGTTTCCTCCTGTCTGTGAGCAGGGAAGGCAGAGACTGATGTGAGAGCTGATTGGGTGAACAAATTGGGTTCTCTCTTTGGTGTTGCATGTGGTGCTGTCCTAAAGCTCGATTCCTGGCCCGTGCAGAGCTGACCTGTTACGCTGGTGTGCTTTGACAGTTCTGCATTTGACCACTCTGTCTTGTTTAGTAGGTGTCGATGTTTTCCAAGAGGGAGAGATACTGACATTCAGGTCGTTGTGAAAGTCCATTCTTGTGTGTTTTACTTAATGCCATTGTGTATTTCTCTCAGATTTAACCTTATAGACCCAGTGGATGATCACGTTCCCATTACTATATTTTGGTTTAAGAGCAGAGGGACTGTTTACGTCGTACACTTGTTGTAGATTCTGGGTGCTGCCTGAAGTCCACAGGACTCCTGGAACTTGCATTCCCGCTCCCTTTGTAGGCAGTCTGAGCTCAGGATCATCTGGGTCTGGATCAGTCTCACTTTCCCATGCAGCTGTGGGGACTCGGGGACGTCTCATCTGCCTGCTGTCAGTCAGACAGTATCTTTGCAAAGGCAGATGTGGTAGGTGGAAAACCCTGAAATATAACCCTCTTTCTGTGGGTCACCTTGTTTGGACATCTTTAGTCATGCATAAGGAGGCTGCAAGCAGGATATGCATAACTTGGCTACTAAACATAGCTTATGGCTTTAGCGCGCAGCGAAGGCAGGTAGGTTTTAACCAGCTGCTAGACCAAGCATTAGTGTGCTTCCTCCCTCCTCTCCCTAAGACATCCAAAGAGTCTTTGCTGGCCCTGTAGGCATTGCCAGGAGCAGAATGGGTGGTCTCCAATGCTCGCTGCAGCATATCCTTAATGGTGCTCAGTTGCTGTTTTCTGCCTTTGTATTTCCTACAGAATTTTCAATATTGATGTTTTCCCCCTTGAATCTTTGAGCTACTGACTTTCCCTGCTGCAACAATTGTGTAGCTTTGTCTTATCTGGCATAGCTCTGTTTTATATCTTTTTTTTACTTGGCAACTTCTTCTGCCTATTTTAGGGAGCTGGGCTGCATTGAAGTTAGGCATTGGGCCCTTGGACACTGTTGAACCGCTTGGAGAGGTGGTGGAAGGTTTCAGAGAGAGGATTACTCTATCCCCAGTCTTGGAGGCAGTGTTGGCAAAGGCTAAGCAGATAGTGGTGTCGATGCCAGGCAAGCGATGTGTTAGGCTGGCAGGGAGGGAGGAAGAGCCAACCTTAAGTACCAGAGCCAGCCCCATCTCCCCACCTGTGTTGATTCTGGGGGCTGCCTTCCTTAGGGGACAGACCTTCCCAACTCGTGGCTACTCAGAAGGGGCTTTCTGCTTACTCACAGCATCACTCCAGGTTTTGCTGGGCTGCAGTGATAGAAATCCAAAGGACAAGTTAACCTGCAGGTCAGAGCTGGCAAATGATTTTTCAGACACGCAAGCCAGTTCTCAGGGTCAGAATGGCTGGACTGTGTTTATGTTATCTTGGTCAGTGTCATGAGAGCATCTAAATGCAACAGTCCAGGCAATGGAGATGGATGACTTGGTTCTTGGGCCTCTTGTTCTTTGCCAAATGGTACTTGGGTCACCCCAACTTCCACAGAGAGTAAAGACATGCACGTCTCCTCTCCAAGCAGAGGCTCAGCAGTTTCCCCAGATGTTAGTTTAGCAATGCGAGGCCTAAACAAACAGCAACAGATGGGAAGTCCCCTGTGGTTGTGCACCACAGAGCCATAATACAACTCCAAAACACGTTTTGCAGTGTTGCTGCTCACAGCGGGTTAGTTTGAGCGAGCGGTGAGCTACAGCCGAAGGAAATGAGAGAGCAGCAGGAACATTGTTATATCCTTCTCAGTTGTGATTAGGATGGAGCATTGGAAGATGATGGCTCACCTCTGAACTCTGTGTGCTGCTGCTGCAGCAAGGGTAAATACAGAATTAATAGCAGGGGTTTTTAAGACTTTTTCTTCTCCAGAAATGCTTTACCAAGAGTGTTGCTCCCAGGGGCATTTGTGTTAGCGGGAAGAGAGGTTATCTCAAGAGTCCCTTCCCAAAAGAGTTCTCTGTTACGTGATGTTTTAGCAAGAAAGACCTTCTCCAGAGACTATGCTTTCCCTCAGGAGATTAATCTGTTCTGCAGATGTTTCAAAAAACTCATTTCTGTCTCCATTTATTTGACAACAACACTTAATATCGGTTGTACTAACACTTAATATTAACACTCTGGTCTGTTCGTCCCCTGTGACATGGTGGTCTCCCTTAGCTCCCAGGCTGGACGTCAGTCACACAGAAGTTACGATACAGCCGTCTGTGGCTGATGCCTTTGTTCAGTACTGCCCCTGGCTTGGACTCTCCTTGCAGGCATTCAAAGCTCTGGGTCACCATCCTTGGAAGTCTTATGCCCTGCTGCTTTCGGATAGGTGTCCAGGAATGTGACCCCAGGATCAGGGACTAGTGGAACCAGAGACTACACAAGTGTCCACAATTCAGTGTTTTACTCTTGGTTTCCCCATGGGAGGGAATTTACCTTTTCTGCTATTTGCAAGCCCAGTTTAGCCAATAAAGGGCTTTACCAGAGTCCCAGGGTCACAAACTCAAAGCCAGACGAGTAGCAGTATCGTGCTGTTTCCCACTAGTGCCAGCACTGCCACGTGACGGTGTCTGGAGCTAAAAGACCTCTCAGGGCGTGGGGCATCTGAAAAACACCTGAGTGACTAGCTCTGGGGTTTATATTCCCAAGGCTGAGTATTGCTGGATTTGCAACCCAGTTTAAGTAGGGCGGAATATGTGTGTGAGGAGAAGCGGAAAGAAATGTCATGGGTGGGCAGACTGCTGGTGAAGCTGTCTGCCCCTGCAGGGACCAGGGTTTCCGAGGTGGATCCAAGCCATCAGACTTTACAGGCAGGACGAGCTGCTAATTTCAGTAACAGGCATTGCCCTGGCTGCCCTGCTTTGAAAGATGCTTGGGTTTTGTTTATGCACAAGGGAGTTGTGTGTTGTGAGTGCCCCATCCACCACTGGGGATGTCTCTGTGAGCAAAGGGCCAGCACTAATGCCACCCTGCGTGGCTGTGAATGAATTCGCCCTTTATCCAGCACTCTCCACCCCTGCTGAGCCGAGAGCCCCGCACTGCTTTCAGGCGTGCATAGATGCTGCCATTTGCAGCGCTCCTTCAGCCAGGCTTCCACACACCGGTGCCTCTAATCCCGGACAAAACCCGGGCCGCGGAGCAGCAAACACAACGAGACCTCTATTCTTAGCCTGGAAAGCCTCAAAGCCGGTTCTCTGGGGTGCAGGGCGATGAATATGCAGTTGCTGGAGCTCTCGACAAAGCCGAGTGAATAGCAGCATTTGTCGTTAGCCCTGAACATACACTCCTCTCCCATTGGATCCGTAGCCTTCACTGCAGCTTTTCCCAGTTACATAAATATGGCCTATTTTCCCCTCACGAATTAACATCTTGCTCGCTAAGTTTAGGCTTTCACACACATACAAAACAAACGCTCTGATTTTTCACACGCAGCTGGAAGTCTTGGCTCACCCGGGAAGAAGTCGTCCCTGCCCGTATAAAGCCTTCACAGTGGTGATGAACAGTGGCACTGACAGTGTCCCCTTGCGAGTGGCACAACCCTGCGAAGTCCTGGATACTGCACCGCAATTCATCCGAGGTGCCTTGTCCTTTTTCCCCATGGGGAAAGTCAGACCCCAGCCGCATGGCTGCAAGGTTGCCGGAGGGTCTGCCTCCCTGGCAGGCTGCACGGCATCCTGGAGACTGGAAGGTTGGCTGCATGCTTTGGGGCACAGAGCAGATGGCTCCTCGCTCCCCAGAAGACACTGATGTGGGTATTGTTTCCCCCAAAGATGGTGCACCCCCACCCCCCTGAATGTACTGGGAGATTGCACTGCAGTGTATCCGCATTAAAAAAAGCACTATAGAGAATGGATATCATTTGGAAATCTCCCAGCCCTGGGGTGTAAGAAAGCTGACTCGCATCCGCTGAGACTCTGGGCTGCTTTATTAGTGATGTAAGTAATACAGATGCAGAGGGCTGGGAAACAGATGCCTGCGCCCCCCTTGCAGTGATACCGCTCCCTACTTCAGCAGCCTAAAAGGATCCAGCTCCCCGGTGCTGCTGGGGTCTCTCCATGGAGGGGAAATGGTCAGGATCTTGACATAGCATCAAATCTCAGCTTCTTTCTCCTGTTGTGGGGCAAATAAAGATACCTTGTTGTAGGTCCTCAAATGATCATCCCCTGGGCCAAGGTATCTGCTGCTACAGTCAGGGAAGCCATCCGTAGCTATGGACCCACAGTGAGACCTTGTCTATTCCAGGGCTGATGGCATGCTGTGACTTGAAATATGTTTTGACAGCTCCTGGCAGAGTGACCAGTGTGAGAGATGTTTCCCAGAGCTGGGCACCGACATCCTGAGGCCAGCTGAGCAAGCAGGTGGTTGCGGTGCCAGATTTTGGCTCAGTAGGACTGGGTCCTATCCTGCTCTGCTGTAGATGTGTGCGTGTGATCTCGGTTGAGTCTTGAAGGTGTATTGTTGGAGATAGTCACTTGGAGAGAGGGACAGACCGGGCAGCGCGGTGTACTCTCAGGTTAACTGCTGTGGAGGGTATTGATTCAGAGACTTTCTGCGCTTGTAATTCAGTGCATTTGATTTTTATTAAAGGCATCCACGTGGCTCGGTATCCATGCGTCTCTGAAATCACCAGTGGGAAACCTTAGAGTAGGGAGTTGTGGTAAATGGGTGACTGGAGGGGTTCGGGGGAGGGTATAATGCTTTCAGCATCTGACTCCACTTTCATTTTAATCCTTCTGACCAAACTGAGCACTCACCCAGGTAAGACCCAGCCCCTCTGAGGGGTAAGCCACTAGGGCAGAAGAGGGGAAGAGGTCTGGGATCTTTCAAAAAGCTGAAAAGGGCATTAGGCACAAAGCTCTCCTTTCCTTCCACAGGGGCACGTGCTTCTAAGCATGTGATGCTTTAGAAAAGCACATTGTGAAAATCTGTGGACTGAAGAATTGGTGCTCCCCTTTGGGGAGGATTACGGCCGGACCTCTGAGTCCCCGGTGTTTTGGGTCTGTCCTTGTGGCAGATCAGCAGAGTGTCGCCGACTGCAGGCAGCTCTGCAGGCAGCGCTCTGTGGAACGCACAGATGGGAGGTGTTACGGCTGGGGTGTCTGTCCGCACCCTCCAACAACCCTGCCATGCCTCTGGACCAGTATCGGCATGACCCGGATGATGGGAATGGAGCGAGGGGAGGCTGAGCTTTGAACGATGCTGGTGTCTTGGGTATGTGCAACCCACTTTCTGTCTGTCTTGATGCAATGCCATCTTTAAAAATTCTGGGTCAGGCTAGCCCTACGCCATCCCTTGGTGCAGCTGAGGAGGACTGGGGTTGGGCATTTTTTTTATGTTCAAAGGAGGAAAGGAATTGTCAAGGAAAAGCTGAACTCTCTAGCACCGCAATCCCTTCCTGCTCTCTAGCACGGCCCTTCCTCTCCCAGGTAAAAGCAAACAAAGACAATAAAGCTCCCGGTGCCCAGGCAGTAGTTTTCCTTGCCCCAGCGGTCCGTGAGGTCCTAATCTCTTCCCTGTCCCTTTTCCCCACCGTGCCCCCGGCCAGCAGCAGATGCTGGCGAGTTCTCCATGGGCAGCAGCCAGCCTGCGGCAATAATGAGAGCAAGTCAGGCAGTGCCATCCTATACAAGCCTCTGTCTGCTCTGCGTGCCTGCATCTGCGAGAGCGCGCGCTCGCGCTCTCCCTTCTCCCCCTTCCCTCTCTTTTGTAACCCCCTCCTTCCACCAGCTCTTGTTCCTTTCACGAGATGCAGGGCTAGGGAGCCAGGAAAAGTGGCACAGTGCTGCTGCTCCTCCAGAGAGAACTGTGGCCCGGCTGGGTCCTTTGCCCTCCCCGATGCACCGGGAGGCAGACACTGCCATGGGCAGCAGCCAGCCTGCGGCAATAATGAGAGCAAGTCAGGCAGTGCCATCCTATACAAGCCTCTGTCTGCTCTGCGTGCCTGCATCTGCGAGAGCGCGCGCTCGCGCTCTCCCTTCTCCCCCTTCCCTCTCTTTTGTAACCCCCTCCTTCCACCAGCTCTTGTTCCTTTCACGAGATGCAGGGCTAGGGAGCCAGGAAAAGTGGCACAGTGCTGCTGCTCCTCCAGAGAGAACTGTGGCCCGGCTGGGTCCTTTGCCCTCCCCGATGCACCGGGAGTCTGCAGACACTGTTCCTCAGGGTCTCAACCAGCCATGTCCATCAAGCACCAAAAGCCACGTAGCCACCACCCTGCTGCCAGCTGCAAGCCAGGTAAGAGCTAGGACGGCCTTGGTGGGTGATGAAAGGCCCTGTGGTCCTCTGCTTGGTTACGAGGCCCCGGGGGAGGGAATTTTACTTGCTCCTGCCCCAGTTTTCTGGAGGGAAGGATGGCTCCGCAGGCAAAGCGGGAGGGGAAGGGTGCTGCTCAGATGTCACCCCTATTAATGTCACGGCAGCACTTCTCCCGGTGCATTAATCTTCTCGTGGCGTCTTATGAATGGTTAAAGGGACACAGACACCGCTTCTAATTAGCAGGCGGGGAAAGAGAGCGGCGTATTTCTTACGTTAACCCCAGCCCAGCTCTGGCTGGGCTAATACAGGAGCAGGACTGATTCTGGGGTGATCTCCGTTGCAATGGGATTAGCGGCGGGCCTTTGATGTTGGGAGAAAACATGAGTCTGTGCTGGTGCCTGCAGCTCTGAGATCTTCACCATCTTTTCTTTCTCCCCCCACTCCCCTTCGCTGTTGTTGTTATTTTAACATGGTAGATTGTATTTCCTTTGAATATTTGGGTATCTGTGACATTGTGACTAACACCCGGGCTGAACACTGGGGCTGAGCTAGTTAAAAATAAGACTAATTGGAGTGAAAGGAGAACGTGTTGGAGGCGAGAGAACTGCATCGAGCAGAGGCCGTAGCGAAAACTTGCAGATGGCATGAGCGTGTGCACAATTTGGGGGAAGAACTGGGGGCTAACCCGAGGGGGGCTCGTTTTCCTGCAGCCCTGGCTGCGGGGCTGCTGTAACTCCTGGGGATCCCTGCAGCAGCAAGGGCCATCTCTTTGCTGCTTGATGGGTGGGGGGAATAAGCTGGTAATCTGGCACAGCTAAAGAAATACAAGGGACCTGTCATGCTAGCACCGTCTCTCTGTGGCTGACTATCATTGCACCCCATCCCAGAGGAATGCACTCGCATTCCTCCATCCGGGGAGCGTCCATGTTGCACAAAGGGCTGTGCTTTTGCTGTCCTGTTGTGCTGTGCTTTTGCTGTCCTGTTATGCTGCCCTTCTCTGAGGCTCGTTCCTGCAGCCCCGGGCTCCTCCGAAGCAGCACCATCTGCACTGGCAGGACGAGCCTGGCTCCTTGCCCTGCAGTCCTTCCACGCGGCTCTGGAGATGTTGCCCAGTGCTTGGGGCTTGGCCGGCGCAGGTGGTGGCAGGGCTCGGTGTGCCTCTCTATCCAGCCTGGCAGGACGCAGGCAATGATTGCAGGCCGGTCTCCCGAGCAGAGACGCAGCAGACATTTTTATGAAAGAAACACCGTCTGCTGGAGAAAGAGGACAAGCCCATCTCACTCACCCAATTTATGTTTTAATTAAGGCTAGAGGAGCAGCCTGCAGAGATGAAAGAGAAATCCCAGCTCACCCATGTGGTTAACTCTGTTTGCATTTCATTGTACAAATACCTATTGGACTGCTCACATGTTTAAAGTTAAGCACGTGCTCAGGTGTTTTGCTGCAGCAGGAGTGACCTCCCAGTGCCACGTCGTGTGTCTGTATAGCGGTTAATAGCCCCAGAAAGTCCTTGCGGTGGGACCTGGATGCCCAGTAAGCCCGAGTCTTTGAAATAACAGTGATAAGAGCAAAGAAGCATAGACCTTGTCGGTCATAAATGGATTTGTGACTGCAACCCTGGGATGTGGGAGCTGATTTCTGACATTCAGTAAACGACTAGTTTGCAGAGTTCAGCTCGCAAAATGCAGGCTGCTTGCAAGCACCTTGAATGATCTCAGCAGAAAAATTAACCCCATCTGTCAGCAAGCCTCGCTCCCTGGCCCATCTCAAGCATCAGTTCTCAGTCAAAAACGCACAGGGGACAGAGCATCTGCGGTAGGGGATCTTTGCGGAGCTCTGTCTGTCGGGGTGGATCTGTCTCGGCTCCCCAGCCATACACACCAACTGCGTTACAGACACTGCCATATTGACAGCAGCAGCGATGCTGAAAGCTGGGAGGACTCCAAGGCTGCACAGAGCAGCTCTGTGTCAACTCCAATCCTTTCTGCCTCCCTGCTCCACGCTCGCAGCATCCTCTCCGACGCACACGCAGAGGCACCGACGCACTTCTTTACGTGTAACTGCTCCTGGGCACGGGAGCATGTTTCCTTGGAGAACAATTATGAAATGGTAATACAGTGCTTTAGAGGGGAAACTCTTCCCTTTGATTTGTGTCTCGCACGCTGCCCCGCTCAGCCCGGAGCCTCCCACACGGCTTCGCTGTGGGTTTGGCATCCTACCTGCCTGGAGGAACTGAGGAGGGAGCTGGGAGCGGGCAGGCTGGGGCCAGGAGCCATCTCGCAGCCGAGGCATCTGTTCTGCTGCAGCAATCGCAACGCCCGGGTGCTGCAAATGTGTCCAGGAGATACTTTTATCATTGACACAGGGGAGAATTTAAATAGCTGCCATGCTCTCAAGCTCAGCCGGAGACAGAACTGTGGATCACGCTTTATGTAACTCGTTTTTATTTTTAAACACAGTCTTTTATTTTCAAGAGGAGACACCCACTGAGTTGAACTCCCATCTCCTGCCCTGCCTCGTTAGCACATGAGAGGTGGCTTCTTTTATCAACCCCCCACCCAGTATATCAGCTGCTTGCTTTCCTTACCTAGCCCTGAAACTCAAGCTCTCCTTGTTTCACCTTTCAGGATTTCCTGCTTGCCTGGGCTGATGTGGAAAATTACTTGAGGTTTGAGGTGAATAGAAAAATTAGCCCCTTAAAAACATTCTGAGCTACATCTGCGGATGTTTCCTGATGTTACTGGAGCTCTTTTTTTTTTTTTTTTCTTTAGAAGGGGAAGCTGTTCTCACTGGTCTCTTCACAAGTAAGACAAGTCTGTGATTCGCTTTGCAATTTAGGAAGCGATCCATGTCCGTCGTAATTCTCTCCTGCCAAGACAGTTACCTCGTGCTGGACCGAGTGTGGTTTCCCATGGACAGCCTGGCACAGTGAGCGGAGCACTGCATGTCAGATGTCAGCTACTAACAATTTTCTTCCAGCTCTAATTGCAAACAGTGGTGAACAGCAAGCTCTGGACATAAATTAATTACTATTTTGAATTACCTTGGGGTTGGGCCGATATAGGTACCAGTCTGGATTCTGGATAAATTTTGAATGACCGTGTGTCAGAGGAGATCAAATGATGCTGCGTGTTATGAGAGATTTGCTAGGCTTCTCATTCCAGGTCAAGGGTAGTTGTTCCTTCTGGTCCTCCAGCAGAAAATCAAAGCCCCCTTGGGTCAGAGCAGCAGTGGACCATGGCTGGAGGCTTGTGGTTGAGCCAAAGGCAGGCTTTGCAGCATGCAGGTCACCTGCATTCCCAAAGCAGTGACTACTGCGGGAGGCAGCTGGCCCCATGGGATTTCGCAGTCACAGAACCTGCATCACCGAGCATCTTCCAGAGAGATCACAGAGGCGACAGCATCTCACGAAAACGTACCAGCGAATGACTTCAGCTGTGGGGACGTGGCTGCCAAACATCACAGCAGTCTGAAGAAGCATTTTCTGGGCGCTGGGGAAAAACCACTTGGTCTAGCAAGTCACGAAGCACACCCTCAAACAAGTTCCTTGCAGCACTAGAAAAGAGAGGTGCTGGCACAGAACCAGGAGAAGTCACGAAGTAAGAGAGAACGCAAGCCCAAAGAAGTTGAAAGCCCTTGTGGCACAGATCATTGTAAATATGACAAGGCCACGAAGTCAGAAACGAGAAGTGGAAGCGACAGCGGCGGGCTTGACGTGATGGCTCGTTAAGCATAAAATAATGGAATCCCAGAGCAGCAGCAGACCCCCAAGGAAACAGAGCAAGAGTGAGAAGATAGGGAGAAGTCTGCTTAAATGCCAAGGTGAAGGGGCTTGTTTAAGGCAGACCCACTGGGAGATGTCAGCCAAGCAAATGAGCATCAGTGTAGGCATCCTCTGATCTTCCAGCCCCAAACTGAGGAGGGTGGTCAGCTGCCAGCCCTGGGAGGAGCACCCCTGCATCTGGAGAGGCAAAAGCCACACAACTACAAGCCAGCGCTGCCTTCCTGGTCTGGATGGATACGTGAGGGCAGCCGTACTGGAAGGAACAGATGTCTTCAGGCCACGCAATTTTATCTAGCAGTCGGGTGGCAAAAACTGGGACCAAGTGAAACTGGTGGAGGTGTTTGGTCCAGAAGAAGTTTTTGGGTAAAATGATGATCAATGGCCGAAACACATGGAATAGGCAGGGAGGAGTTTAAAACAACAGGGAGGGTGAAAAGAACCCTGGAGATGGTGGAGAGAAGATTAACATCCTGGGAACAGGCTGACAAATTCCCTTCCACCCTCTCCAGCAACAGCCAACACTCCCAATGTTGCACGTGTTCCCCACTTGTGTGTTCGCTGTTAGCAGGTCATGAGGAAATTGCTTTAAAGTATTTCTTGGAGAGATTTAAAATTTTGGATAGGATTCAAGCCTAATATCAAAATGAGTTATTTTATTAAAAGCTTTTAAATAGAAGCTACGGACTAGTCAGAAGCAGGAGGGCCATTTGAGAAGGAATTTGCTATAAAGCTCTTCTCCTGCTGCACAGAAGCTTTCTAAAATATTACCCTGTAAAAATATAATTCTCTTTATCTGCAATTTAATTACATTTCCCATAGTGCCTGTGTCAACAAAGTTCACTTATTTGTGTTCTCTATTAACTCACACCTGACCTGGGAAACTAGAAGAAAAAACTGTTGATCTTCAGCATCATTTGTGGGTTGCTCCAGGGTCTCCCTGAGGTCACAAAAAGGGTGGACTGACATCCTGAGGAAATAGGGACTGGGGTCTCCATCCATAGCGGTGATGGCTATGAAATGGCAATATATACAACTGGCATAAGATCAGGAGGAGGAGCGGAAGCACTCACGTGGTCCATCTGATCTATCCCATCCAGAGTTAGGGGATCAGAGTTTTTGATCTGTTTGAGACTGAAGCAAAGCCCAGGTATTTGAGTAATGGACCAGAATTATCCAAGGTTTTGTCGATTGAACATTTTGTTGACCTCCCCCACTCCACAAAGTCTGAGATCTGAGGGATGTCCTGGAAGTACTGCAAAAACGTCACTCCTGACATCCTGTGGTTGCCCAGAGAGAACCTGGAAGTGTGGAATCACAACAAAACAAAAATGACATGTTAGAAGTTAAACCCTTGGTGGTGATGGCATATTAAATTTGGCTGGGGTTTGGGGCAAAGGCTGAAGCAGACTGTTACTTAACTTGAACAAACCGTCCTGTCATACCAGAGGTGTAAGGTGAACCTCAACCTTTGACCTTGGCCGAGAGGAGATTGTTATCAGGGGCGGCATTTTTTTCAGTGCTTGTCTTCTGATAACTGGAGACATGATTGATCCGAGTCAGGATGACCTGGGCTGTGCGATGGGAGGATGAGAACAAGGCAAATATTTCCTTGCCAAGCTGAGCTGTGAAAGAGGGGGTGCAAGATGATGGAGAGCTGGGATCACTGCTGTAGTGCTTCCGAGCCCTGTGTTTTCGTAGTAAGTTTTGCAGGACTCTGTCTTTCCCCAGGGATGTTGCCTGGTGATAATGTGCTATCTCAAGACATGTTTCCTGCTAGTAGCACTGGGATGTCAGGCCCAGCAGTGTTTTCGCAGAGAAGATGCAGGTGACTACAAGTTTCCAGGAAAAAGGCAATGATTTGTTTAACTGCAGAGGACTTTTTTTATTATTAATATTATTATTTTTGTTAGTCAATCAACTTCATCAGGATCAAAAAAGCAATGGAGATGCCATGGCCTGAGCCCTCAGTGGGTCAGTGACCTCAGTGGGTCAGGCCTGTTCAGCCTGGGTGACACCCAGGTGGTGTTACCAAGGGCTGAGCTAAGCCCAGCCCCACCATATCTGTGCCGTAGGTTAGGTTGTTGTCAGAGTCGCTGGGGTGCACCGGACATCCCATATACATCCTCTGGAGGATGGAGGTGTGGGTGCGGGAGAGAAAAAGGAATTGGTGCCTACAGCATGGGGTGGATGCGCCGAGGGAGGTTGCAGGGACCCTGCTGCAGGGAAGGGAGTGAGCAGGACTGCACATATCAGGTGAGAGAAGGGGAGATGGATGAAAGGGGTCAGTCACATCGCTGATTTGCCAGGTGGATTTTTTTCTTCTCGTATCCCATGCCGTGCAATAAGGTGCTCCCTTGCCTATTAACGATTTTATTTGGCCCTGCTGACACCTGGGCTCTTTAATTAAACTCTCCCATCCCTTCTGACTGTGGCAACTCCTGATGATCTGTGATCCGAGGGCAGGAACCTTCCCTAAACCTCAAAGGAGCTGATTAAAAGGATGCAGGAGGATGCTTTATTCCAACATACCGAGGGTGACAACAGCGAGCGCTTTCACAGGCACCCCCCACCCCCAGATGCTCCCTGCCAGCCTTTGGCATCCGCCGCCCGTGCGGAGCGGTCCCCCATCTCCAGCGGGGGAGAAGCTAGGGTTTTGCTGCCAGGTGGGTGAAGGGGGGGATGCAGCGGAACGTGCTGATCAGGTGGGCTCTTTCTGCTCTGAGCTGCGCTGCTGCTGCTGCTGCTCGGGGAGGGGAGGGGAGGGGGGCTGGAGTGTGACTTTCACCCCGCGCAGGGGGTTGTCTCTGAAGAAGACCGCTCTGCTCTCTCCCCAGAGCCTCTCTGACCAGGCTGCCAGCACAGACCCACCGGCAGAGAGGACAGGGCAAAGGCAGTGAGTATCTCCTTCTCTGTGTCTGTCTGTCTGCAGTGCCTGTGTTCAGCTTTTTCTGGCTTTCTCTGCATGCGAATGGATGGTCTTAATCTCTTGAAGCCCCTGAGATCTCACGGTTGGTTTTTTTGTTTGTTTGGGTTTTTTTAACCTTTGTGCTGCTCATTTTTTGTATTGGGATGGCTTTTCTCTATCTTTGCTTGGGTGATCCCCGGGGGTGGTTTGATAACCTGAATGTCATAATCGCACCCCTCCCTTTCTGTCTCCCAAGGAGAAACCCCCAAAACACACCCATGATGAGGCTGGCAATTCTCCTTGACCACTGGGATCCTTTCATAGGAGGGGGAGGTAGGATGAATGATGGAGCAAGAGGCAAAAAAACCCCAAACGCATCACGGACCCCTACCAGGATGCCTTTACCAGATGCCACAGATCATATTTCTCAAGTCTGGCTTTATTGACTCAAATTGACTGGCTTTATTTGCAATCAGAGGAAATCTCCGTGGGTATGTCAGCCTAGCAGTGGGATTGCCTTCACGGGAAATACAGGTCTCGGTGCCCATGAAGTCAGACAGACTTTGGGATCGCAGGGAAGTTCAGTGCTGCTCAGCTGTGCAGGTGGTTGTTGCGGGGGCTGGCGGGAGCGGGGGTGAGCAGAAAGCTGTTTCATAACAGCACCCTGAAAAGCAGGATGCTAGAGGGGGCTGCAAGGGAGAGGACACCCGGCTTCGCTTCCAGCCGTCGTTTTGGAGCGGCAGTGGGAAAGAGGAGTAGGGGCTGCTAGACTCTAGGAAATCGTGTGTTGTGGCCCCACATGCGGTTGAGGCTGTTAATGAGGAAATTTAAAGGGGCTTAAGGAATTACAAGGATTGATTTCAGTTAAAGCGCATCGAAGCAGCCGGTCAGGGTAGGGATTAAAGGAATGCACTCACTGGCATGTAGCACAATCCCAGTTCCATTAATTTAGTTGGGAAGAGGCTTTGTGCATTTTTAATGTAATCAGGTTTTAAAAGGGATGTTGCGATGGGCAGCCCAAGCTCTGGGATCTCCCCAGGCCCCAGCCGAGCAGGATCCTGGCTCCTTTGCGCACACGCTCTGCTCTCCTCGGTGCCTTTGTCTCCTCCTCCGTTGTTCCCCCTTGGGCAAGAGGACACAGAGGTTATCTGGAGCTTGGCCCTATCCTGGCAAATAAGAAATCTTTGCCCTTTGCTCACTATACAGTCCTGCTCTCTGTCCCATCGGTCTCCAGGCTGGTGGACCTCGCCTTCACTCTCTGATGTGAGATTTGCTCAACCAGCTGCCTGTGTGCCAAGGCTCACGGGGACTCTGCCATCCCCTCTGTCTCTGCCATCCCCTATGTCCCTCCCTCCCCGCTTCATTCCCTCCCCTTTTCAGACTGTGCATCTCCTTGGTGGCTCCCCGCAGGCTCCCACCACCCAGAAGAGGAGATGCTTTCTTTGAGTTATTTTTGTGTGAGTGCTTGAGCCTGTGATGGTGAAAGGACCAGCACCTGCAGATGCGTGAAGTCCTCCTGTTATTTTATTTGCAGTGCCAGCTTTTCCATGATGCCTGGCCAGTAACATCAGCCATGACCTGGAGGGACAGGGACAAGAGGTAGTTTGGTCTTCTTAGCGAGGTCAGCCCGGAGCTCTGCCTGTTGAGGAGGGACCTTCAGAGGTGTTGAATGATGAGTGCGCTAATGCCAACTCCTGCTGCTCCGTGGTGAGCTGTGACACCAAACTCAAGTCACTTTAGACCCGAAGCTGGACTTAACCCGCGGTCCTGGTCTTAGAAGGAAATGCTGTCTCTCCTGTGTGATCATCCCTCAACTCTGAACGTCTTCCATTGAAAAATCGACTTTCCACGCTAGGAGGCAAGGATCAAATGGGTTGAGAACAACTGGTCCTCCTTTTTTTGCAGAGGATTCTTTGATATATTTTTAAGTGCCAGGACATGAAACAGTAAATCCCTCCTTTCCGCACTCCTGCCTCCTGCAAACAGCCCCGAGCGCTGTCCAAGCCAGCCAGTTAAAGGGTTAACCATAACTGGATGCCTGAATGGCTGCCTTACTGATCCCACGGAGGTAACTGAAAAGACATGATGCATCCCTCACCCCTGCCCATCCTGTCGCTGTCTACCTCGTCCGGCGAGCCTTTCAGCTCGCTGCAGTGTCCCCTCTTCCCTCCTGCCCTTCCCTTGCCTCTCCACCTCCTGCGGACCCGGTTTCTTTCCCTGTCTTTCTCCTGTGTCCTGTCTTGGAAGTCCTCACCTAGGGATCGGGTGTTCCATGAGAGACAAGCTCCTTGCTCGTGGCGCAGCATCTCTGTCCCCCATACGCTCTGATTCCTTGCTGCAGTCCCTTGATCTCAGGCATCAGAGAGAAATCTGAGCGGCATTGCGGTAATGCATGTCACACCTCTTGCTGAGAAATTTGTGAGCTTGCTAGAACAAATAGTGCAGGGAAGATAAAGGTTTGGGGCAGGAGGTATCGGGAAAGATCCTAGAGCAGAGTCGGTGTCCGTTTGAGCGCAGCAGGTCCAGCCTGCTCAGCTAGGAACGCGACACTTTGCAAGGGTATTTTTGCACTGGTGTTTGAGGTTTACGGAGCATAGCATCCAGAGACCACTGGTCATCGGTCCACGTTTTGGGGCTGTGCAACAATTTCTGTGACTGAAGATCTTCAGTTTTTCGTGCTTGTTAAGCGCCGCGAGCTGCCTGTGCTGCGCCAGGAAGACACTCATTGCATTTAATTAACATTTAATTTGCTTTAAGATTACATTAAAATGTGCAATAATAGAAACTCTCTGAAGGGCGGGAGGAGAAGGGGGAAACAGGCGTGCTACAGATTGGCTCGGTTGCTGGTGCTGAAGCGTTCTGAAAGAATTGCATATGGGAGGGAAAAATACCGTGCTTCCCTCTGCAGTCACAGAAAGTATTTGGCATCTGTTCGGCAGCAGGGCTCGGAGAAGGGCTTTCTCCAGCTTGGAAGTGGGTCCAGCAGCTGAGAAGTGGAGACTGGGTTGCTATACCCTCCTGCCATGGTCCGGAGGAAAGAACGGCCTGGTTCGATGCCCGGGGAATCTAGTAGAAGAGATGCCCCTGGGCTGGAGAGGCAAATCACAGGCTCTGCCCCTCTAGAGATCACGTAAAACCATTAACCGGCACCTGTATGTTTTTGAGAGGGGAAGATGCCAGTCCCGTATAATGCATGTGTACGTTGTGTTTCCCTCTCCCTTTGTGTTCCTCCCCATCCCGGGGTTATGTAAGGAAGGATGCTGCGGACGAGCCGGCTATCCCAGGAAGGGGCTGGCAAGGACGCGAGGGGCCGGTCGGAGGAGCGAAGGCTCTAGGGCTGGTTTGAAATTTAGAGGAAAAAAGCAATAAAGCCATTTTCTGCCTGGATAAGCCTGTCAGGAAAGAGGCGGGTTTAGCCTGCTTATGTAACCCGGAGTCTAAAAAAGCTTCTTGGGATCCTGGCTGGGGCCTCGTGGCTCTGCAGCACAGGCTCACCTTGCAGGTGCCTTGCTCCCTCTCTTCTTCCAGCCCCCTCCTTCCCTCAGACTCCGGTCTTTGTGCTGTTCCTGGTGCTGCTGGATTGTGGCGACTGATTTCTGGTATCGCTGCCCTTTGCTTTCCTCTCACACCTGACCGGCGCAGGTCTTTCCAAGAAACCATCCCAAAGCGCAGCCTTTAAAAGACTTTTTGCCAGCCAGAGCAGCTGAATGACTGGTGTGGGTGAGCCTTCAGCTGCTCTGGGGCTGTGCTCGGCCTTAGCATCTGCTTGGCATCTTACTGGAGAGGTTTCAGGGTCCCTCCTGCAGGTGAGGGGACCAAGGACACAGGTTTCATGAGGCACAGAGCCACTGAGGTTTTTTTTGTTTTTGGTTTTGGTTGTGGCTTTTTTTTTTTTTTTCCTTTTTGCCACTCTGGCTAAACTTATAATCGTCATCTTCTTTGGTTTTCCCCTGCTCACACCCCTGCTCCCCCACATCGACCACAGGAACAGAGGGATGAGGACTCGTCTGGGCTGCCTGTCTCACAAATCAGACTCATATAATGATTTCACAGCTATTCTTCCGGACAAGCCCAACCGGGCTTTGAAGTGAGTATAGCTGCAGCATCCCACCCTGCTCCTATTTCTGTCCTTCCCCTCCCTACCCACCACCCCCTCTTCCTTTTATTGTACTTTGTATAAGCGTTGTCTAGTCCTTTTATCCATGAAGAAGGAGGAAAACAAAACAGCGCTGATGCAGCAGGAACAGCCTCAGAAAATACCTGGATCATTGATATGAGTTCTCCCGTGAGACAGGACATGCTCACGGTCCCCACTGACATGGGACACGTCTGCACATATTTGAAGATGTAGTTTACCCGTCTGTCATCACGAACCAAAGTCTGAGCAGTTGACTCTGTATAAGAGGTGACCAGCAATTTCGGGTCACCATCCTCCTTAGCTAAGGCTTGCTATTAAACACTACCAAAAAGTCCTGTATTAGTTTGCCTAACGCTTCAGGCAGATGCTTCAGACAATCCAGAGTCCTGATATGAGAGATGAGTGGGATGGGATTGATCTGATCACAAGTCACTGCTTACATCCAGGCTAAGAGTTTAACCTTTCCCTTAAAGTCAGGAGAGAGAAACAAACACTTCTTCAGGGGTGGGTTTCATTTCACTTAACTTCTGGCATTTATAATGTAAATGTCTACATCTGAGCTTGTTCCTTGGGCTTCTGCTCAGAGTCAGCGAGGAAAAATTTGTCTCTTTTTTGAGTGTGATTCATCTGGCCTATTTTACCTGCCTACCTGGGGACATAAGGTGAAGGGAGTCAAGTCCCCTCAAGTCCCTTGGTATCTCCTCACTGACTCTGAAGGGGAGCCCAGGGTGACTTGCTTACCTGGAGACCTCTATATTGTAGACCTCCAAAGTTAAGTGAGAAGAATTCCAGCCTTCCTCGGTGTCCTTGTCAAACAGCCCCAGAGGGGATCAGCAGCCATGGGTTGTCTGTAACTTGCCTCTTCCTTTCTTTACAGAAGACTGTCGACAGAAGAAGCAACAAGATGGGCAGACTCTTTTGATGTCCTTTTGTCCCATAAATGTGAGTAGAGATCAAATTCTACCTTTTTTTTTTTCCCCTTGTACCCTTAATACTTGTAGCTAGGCCAAACAAAGTATGCATTATACAGCACAGGAGCGGCCGCTCTGGTATCTGCTTACTACCCACAAGGCAACAGTCTTTATAGGCAGGACTTGTCCTCCGGTTAAAAGGCAAGGGAATGAGTTTCGGTGGGTTCCCTTCCTGGCTTTGCTTTTGACTGGGCGATCACAACTGATAGTCATCAACCTGAGATCTGGCCCTTTCCAGCTCCTAGGGCTGCTGGACCTGGAGGATGCAGTCCTGGAGGCAGGACCCTGAGGCTGTAGCCATGCGTACCATCCTTTGGCAAGTGCCCCTGGGTCCGGTCTTTCCGCACAAGCAAACAGCAGGTTCTCAGCTTGCTAAAGCCCTCTGGGATCTGTGACGCTGGCTGGTCTCCCTCTCCCTCCGACTGCTCTTCGGAGCTGCTGCGCAGCCACGCCGTGTTGAAGCGCAGCCTTTGCTGGGAGCGCTACGACACAACACTGCGTGCCGCTCAGCAACCTTGAATGACTTGCTCTGAACCAGAGAAATCATGCATGGTAGCCCTTGGCAGGATCTAACTCTCAGTTACCAAGGCAAACCTGAAAATTTCACATCCGGAAACCTTATGCAAACGTATAATCAGCACACCTCGCTCCATTCGATAGATCAATCATATCAGTTCTGTTCAGAAAATATTATTCTGTTTCACCAACGTTTTCATGCTGAGAAATTATAAACAAGACAGCAAAGTTCACAGTATAGGTTCACAAATGTATTTCTATTGGAGAATAAAACAAGAGCGAGTCAAGGTTGGGGAGAAGTCAATGGGGGCGGTGAACTATTTTCTTGCAGTAAGGAACTGTCTGGTTTTCTTAGAGATTCATGGTTTTTTTCCGCACTTACATTTTAAAAAATAAGTGTAGAATTATATTATTATTTTAAATAAAGTGTAATTTTGCTGGATTTCTACTGAGATGACAACAGTTTTGGCAGGGAATTAAGTGACAACTTTAAACAGGCTGGCTGTCCAAGGCAGAAAAAGCAATATATAATTTTAGCAGCAGTATCTTGTTGAGATCATTGCTCTTGCAGCCAGCAGGAAAAAAAAAAAATGGTGTAGCTGGGTATGGCTGAGAGGGAACATTTCTTTTGTCAAAATTCAGAGCAAGAAGGGAAAAATGCACCAAAGAGACTATAGGGTGCCTGGGGGATTGGGTGGGGGGAAGGACAGGATATTCATGTCGGGGTTACAATTCCGTACTCAAGCCCCTGTTCCTCCTTCACCAGTGCAAAAGTCAAAATTTTCCTTATTAGATACAGACTGCAGCAAAAGTGCTTTGGTTACAAAAGCCAGTGAATTTACGCATCGATGTAATGACATTATACAGACTGTTCCCTCTTCAGTTGACTGCTGCGAATGCTAAATCAAACCTTAGTTCAATTATTTCATCCAACAGCCTCCCCAAGAGTGTCTGGTTTTATTAATAAATTAGCCTTATAGAGTGATAAATGAATTATCAGAATATTTCCTGTCTCTAGAATGGAAAGTAGTACTGATAACTCGCTGGCACCTAATGAAAAATACTCAGTTCCTAATAGCAACAGAAGGTGATTTTCAAAATTTAAATTAATTTTTTTTTTTTTTAATCAGCAGTCATGGTGACATTGCCTGGTGATCAGTGACAAAAAAAAATTTGTTGTTTAATAAACAACTTTCTAAAGGAATATATTACAACTGCTCTGCACCTGAAGTTTCTGGAAGTGCTAGCCTGGCAGTCAGAGGTTAGAACAGTGCAAATACAAAAAGCTCCATTGAAACAGAAGTGTTATTTCAATTACACTGGTTTAAAGGAGAGAAAAGTGTATATCCATAAAAGAATTGTAAGATCATTTTGGCTTCGCTTATGTATGCTTGTACCCAAACCACAAGAATTGCCAGAGTCTGCTATGAAAATGGAACAAGGGAGAGTTGCATTTTTGCTGTTAGAGCCATGCGCTGATGTTAGGTAAGGGAGTCTTGAGCCTTATCTGACCAAACTTTCAAAGTAAGAAAAGCAGTGCCTGGCCTGCCAGCGTCTGTCCATAGTAAAGCCGCCAGCTAATATTCTCTTTCTAGTGCCAGGAGAAGGACAGAAATGTCTCACTCTTAATTTCTCTGTGACTGCCCAGGTGAAGAATATTAGCCAGGGAAAATTTGAATTCATGCTTGGGGGCACAGGCTAAGCACCAGCTGGGCTCGGGGAGAATTTCCCCTGAGGCTTACAGCATCAGCAGGTAGACCGCTTCTGCTCGGCACGTCTGTCATAAGCTCTTTCTCTGCTAGATGGACAGTTCATCTGGTTTGGAAGGGAGATTGTGCTGCCAATTTCAGTGGGCTGAGTGGCACTTTCTGCTGCCCTCGGGTGTTACGGTGGTTTTGGGTCCCTTCCAGCCAGCCTGTTCTTTGGGCGGGGTGGGGGGTGGAAAACAAACCCGGAGTGCTCAAGTAGGACTCAAGAGCTGGATGTAGAAGCTGAAAATGGGGCAGTCTTTGTGGGTAATATTGCAAGGGGCTGGATGGATGAAAAAAAGAGCTCCAAGGAGCAAGAAAGTGGATCAGAGCTCCCTAAAAGAAGCTCTGAAGTGCCAAGGTGAGCAGGCTGCCCTTGTGCACGGAGGAGGCTCGCAGGGCTGCAGTACTATACATGGGAAAGGCAAACAGCTTGTACTCTTCACTCTCTATTTCAATGAGACTTCAAAAGGTTTCTAAATGGAAGTGACCTGAACAGGTATTATGCATTATACAAACTCTATGGAGAGTGTCATTATGCTGATTTTTGTCAAATATCCCTTGAAGTGTGCTGGCCCTGTGGAGCCCCCCCCTTCCCTCTCCTCTGATGATTTTAATGAATGACCTCTGTAGGTAATGTTTGATCCCAACATGCTACTTCTGGCAGCATCTCGAGTGAAGGATTGAAAACCCCTGGGTTTTGAAGCAGTGTCTCCAGAGATACCTGGGCTGGGCAATGCCCCTCTGTATACAGCAGTCTGATTTGGATTAATTCCCCGGTCATTTAAAGAATAATTTGTGTTGACATTAACAAGAGATTGTGAGTAGGAAAGGCAGAAAGGCGTGCTCTGTCACACCCCCCACCTTCCTTTTGCGCTGGCATTGGGACTTCAGCATCCCTCAGCCCAGCCTTCTTAGAGTAACCAGTGCTCAGTGGTAGGATGCAGCTCGGCTCCGCTTCGTTGACAGCCGCAGATGAATAGGTCAATGCAATGATATCCTGCTTGGTTTTGCTAATGGGTGAAGCAAATCAACTTGAAACCCTACGGTCAGCCAGTTGATCCCCTTTTTACAGCAGGAGCCTTGTCTGAGCTCGCTGCAAGAGACGCAAGCACAGCGCAGCGGTGTCCCTTGGGTCAGGGCTTCTGAGCACGGCAAGCAACACGAGAGAGGAGTTTGATCCTACTTTGCAGTAGGGAATTGAGAGAGCAAGAGGCAGATCGTACGTAGTGTGCTTCCTTGGGTGCTCAGGAAGCAAAAGCCATGGTTTTAACATGCTAGATTTTGGCATCTTTTCCCATTTTCTGCCAGTGCAGACTAGCAATGGCTCCCAGGGAAGTGGATCTCGGTGTGGTCCACAGAGTGTGCATGCATGTGAGTAACAGAGGAGCAATCCCCGCTCTGTACCCATGCCCAGGAGGTACAGGCTGGTCAGCCAGATGGAGATTTCTTTTGACAGGCTGCTGGAGGGAAATACAAGCAATGGCATGTCTCGTTCTCCATCCCTCACGGGGCTGGACACATGGCTTGTCATTTGTCCAGAATCCAGCAGGACAGTCTGTCCTCAACCCTTAGTCACTTTTCAACGAACCATCCGACACAGAAAACCTTTGCACTGAATTTCCATTTTTATCTTAAGGATGAATTTCCCCCCACCAGCACCATGTTTTGTGATCTCTTTGCTCTTCTGCACAAACTTTATTGTCCTCCTCCTCCTTCTGTTGTCTACACATCGCTCCTCTTCCTACACAGCACAGGAATATTGCAACCTACTCCTGGTTCTTTCTAAGCCAGAACAGCATTAGCATTAGCACTGTGCTGGTGACAGGCAGCTAACGTTCACCAAAGCAATGCTAAGCAGCAGCGAGAGCATGTACATATGTGATACAGAGCATCACGGCCTTGTCTCTTCAGTCCTGGACCCAACGTGCTCTGTAGAGCCAATCCAGTCATCTACCAGCCATAAGGACTCTACCTTTATTTCCTACATGAAGTGCTGATGGCCCCGATGGCATGAAACGCATGCATTAAATATATGATTGTTGATTGCTTTCTTACCCTGACAGTGGCTGATGCTTGGTTATTAAGCTGTCTGCCTGAGTGATTTAAGCCACTAATCTCAGCTCGTCCTTGTGTTGCTGAAGCTTGCCTTAGTTAAGACCTGTGTTGTGTTTCTTGCTAGCCAGTTCAGTCCCTTCCTCCACAGCCCTTCCCGCTGGAAAGCATCACCATCCCCTCTCCATGGCCTGAAGAACAGCATTTGAATGGGATGGCAGGAGCATCTGAGTCCCTGTCCTCACACAGTCCTGGATCTGCCTGGCAGTCCCTATCTATAAAACACAAATTCTTGTCATTGATTAATTTGCAGGTGACCTGCAGGTTTATAGCTGTATGGTGCACTGCAGATCTTGGGATGGGATAATGTATGAACACATGCATAATCCTTCCTGACAATCCTCCTGTGCACTCCTTTGGCCTGTTTGAACAGAGAGCAGAGCATTTTGAAGCTTACGTTTACACCGCAAAAGTAAAAAGTGAGCATCTTCCATTCTTCATTCAGACTCCTGACACTCAGTAGAAGCGCTCCATTGCTTTGCCTTCATCCTATCTGCTCCACCAGTACTGATTTACTCCTTTGGCTTCAAGCAAGGCTTCACTTCACCCCTCTTGAGTCAAATTCCTGAATAAGTGTCCGATGGTTGCCCTGAAAGGCCATGCATCTATACCAGTACATCTCTGTCTTCTTGAATGGTCATGCCTTTAGGCCACACACGTTGGGGATATCTTATCCTGCTGCATCTGAAGACTTCTATCCTGCTTTTCATTTCTGTGCTTTTTCTGTAAAACATCCCTTTGGAATTGCACTTCTCAGGTGCTTGACCATCTTCCAGGATACTTCAGGAGGCTGACTGAGTAGGTGATGCTCTCCTGCTCAATATCACACTGCAATCCAGTGCTGGTTGCCCCAGCAAAAAAGCTGTCCAGTTGGGTGGGGTGAGCTTTGAAATGCTGACTGTTCATGAGCGATGCTTCCTTGATAAGCCTTCAGGTGCAGGAGGAGATTAAAGTCAACATCCAGGTCACATTCTGGCTCAGACAGTGGCAGTCCCCATACCTAATTGTCCTCCTGCCCTTTCAATTAGATTCGTCATTGTTCCATGATAAACTCGTGGGCAGCGATTTACTGCTGCGCAGTCATCTGGGCTCCCATCTCTGAGCTCCTGCTGCCAGGCACAGCTGTAAATGCTGGCAGGCAGTCAAAGGCTAAAGATGAAATCAGTGGAGAACCAGGCAGCCTCGAGTCAAGGATGACCTCTCCTGTGTCCAGGGGTGCTGCTGCAAGGTCCTCCCAGGTCCGGCCTCATCATTTCTAGGTCCTCCCAGGTCCGGCCTCATCATTTCTAGCTCCTCAAAGGCTGTGAGGAGGGCACAACAGGAATATGTAAAGAAGTGGAGAACAGCCAGACGGTGTTACTTATCTAACCTCCATCTAAACTTACTTCAAGATAAAAAGGAGTTGATTGAGGTGAGAGCAGGAGGCAGAGCGTATGGAAACCTCCCAGTCCCAGGAGGGACCTGCTGCGGCTGTTCTCCAGGGCAGGGCTGAAGCAAACGCCTTGCTCACCTCGTCAGTCATTAAGAGGTCCCCTTCTTTTTGCACATATTATATTGTGAAGATCTTCTATTTGCCATGCAAAGCTGCTATTTCTGCAAGTGATCCTTTGTCAGTGCTGGGGCTCTGAGGCTGTTGTAGAGGAAAGCGGAGGGGAAAAAAAGACCAGGACAGAGGAAGGGGGGAGCAAGACCTCTGCAGGGGCGCACAGCAGAGACGGTGTAGTCATAACAGTACGCTTGGGTGCTGGAATATTTAACGTCAAGCGTCTTAGGAGTTGATGGTATATAAAATGACATACATCTCAGGGAACTGCTGCTTTCTCCCTTCTGTACTTTCTTCATTCTGAAACCTGTCAGCCTGCTGTTATGTCCTCTCCTTTTCCTCCTGCAAAGACTCCCTACTCTATCCTCCAGTCCTCCACTTGCTCCCACACAAGCCCTGTGAATTTTGTAGGCTTTAAAGGGGGCACAGGTTTTGAAAAATTGTTCTGTCTCCTAGATTTCAGGAAGGGGAGCAGCCCTAAAACATCTCTCTCTCATCCACCGTATTTACCTACCCGTGGAGAGGCTTAAAGCAGCCACGTGCAGCATGATGCTGACAGGTACCCTGCTGTGGGAGATGCCTTTGGCACTCTCTGCTCTGCGGGCTTCTCCGGGGCTAATGTCACATTATTGCCTCTGTCTGGAACCCACAATTTGCACTGTTTAATTGCTCTGCAGTGCTCATGGACAAAAGCCCTGGTTTTGTCCACAGTAGCAGTCCAAAACCCTGATCTTCTCCCACAAGTGCATTAATTAAGAGGTGGCAGGATGAGCTTGTGTGATACAGCTATTTCTGTCCCTCCTGGGGCTGAAGGCATAGCTGAGACGGGACGTACCCATTTCAGTTGCCGGTCGCTGTGCTCTTTGCGACACAGCGTGCTGATGAAGCAGTTAGCAGAGCCGAGCCTGTTAATGACAGAGCTTTGAGGAACACAGAGTGGAGAGGCTTAGCCTGTAGTTTGGTCTTGTCTGGCCTAATATCTTTCCTGCCTTTCCTTTTGAGAATCTGGGCAGTCAGAAGTCAGACATCTCCCCTGACTTACGCGCAGCCAGAAATAGGATTGTTAGTTGCTGTTCAACACCTGGGGCCATTTCTTAGGGCTGCGGCTCAGGACCTAGAGCTGGAAAATATCTCCACATCCTAAGTTATTGGCGGAAACAAGGGAAGCAGGAATAAGATTAGGACATACGGGTGAGAAAAAATTACATTGCTGCTTTTCCCTGCGTACCTCGTACAGGCAAGAAAACAAGGACAAAGCTGTAAGGGAGTTTGTGATGGATCCCGTGACATGCCCAGCCCTTGTCCCTGGTGGGCCTGGGCTTGCTGTGGACATGTGAAAATTGCCTTCACCAAGCATCAGGCATCGTCCCTCTGGCTCCGTCCGAGCTCCCACGCCCGCTGCCACGGGAGGAAGGAGGGAAGGCAGCACTGCCAACATCTCCGATGGCAGAAAGAGGGCAGGTGGAGCTCCCAGCCCACCGTGTTGCAGGAGTTCAGGTCCTACAAACCCTCATCAGTCTTCGTCCCTGCCACACACACGTGCACTTGCTCCTTCACCCTTTCGGGAGCCTGACTGTGTCGAGTGCATTCCCGAGCCCACCAATATTCTTAGACACTTGCTTGGAAGTAGGCAGTGCTGATTCAGGAGGTTTCCAGTCATGATCTGCAAATATCCGGACCCTATAGGAAAAGACCAGGTAAAGTTAGAAACAAGTTACAGGAAAAAAAAATAAAAAAATTAGCAGCCAAATTTATCCCAAGGCTAAAGGAAGAGAGAAAGGGCAAATGTGAAACCTTCAGCTACTTCAACTCTGCTGGTGCCATTCAGGGAAAGGAAATAAAAAACAATAGCTGTGTCCATAAATACACCCAGGCAGGGGTTTAAGAGGACACAGATTGCCTAATAAATCTTTCCATATTTCTAATCTGTCCCAGCTGACTTGGATTACATTACTGAAATGTCACAATTGCTAAGCATTAACAAGTGATAAGAACACTTTTACCACTGACTAGACAAGTAGTAATTATGCCACGTCCTTTCCCTCTCCCCTTCGTTGTAGCTGTAACGGTTAGACTCTCCAAGATCCCTCCTCTGTTTAAAGAAGAACTAAAAATATGTCACAAGGCAATAAAGCAAAGTGACAGAAAACATAGGAGACAAGTCCACAGATGCTATGTTTTATTAAAGGTTTTCCTTAATGACAGAGAGGACGTTACAAAGTGCTGCATTAACACGCACAAGATGCTGCAGCAAAGAGACTGTATCATTGAAGCCTGACATTTTCAAGAGGAACTTTTCAAAGGTTAGGTGTCCCAAGCTCAAAGAAAGTCTTTTGCCATGTTAGCTGGAAAAATGCTTTTTCAGAGCAACAGCAAATGATGTTTGGCTTCGTGGCAGCTCCCAGCTGATGCAATGGTGTAAATTATGGACCCGTCCTGGGATTGCAGACCTTGGGAAAAAAATCAAATGGTCTTTGGTAGGCAGGGGTGGATGGAAGGATGTCTACTGGAGAGGCTGCTTCCTGCCCTCTGTCTCCTCCAGTTGTAACTCCCCACGTCTCTCTTGCAGATGGGCTGGCTGCTTTCCGCGCTTTCCTGAAGACTGAGTTCAGCGAGGAAAACCTGGAGTTCTGGCTTGCCTGCGAGGACTTCAAGAAGACCCGTTCAGCAGCCAAGCTGGCCTCCAAGGCTCAGCGGATCTTTGAGGAGTTCATTGATGTTCAGGCTCCTCGAGAGGTGGGTATGCCAGCACCCCGGGCAGGCAGAGCACCCCTCCGGTGCACGGAGCAGGTCCATCTCCCCCAGCTGGGACCTGCGGGGTGCCGGGGGGTCAGGGAGCCCTCCCTTCCCTCCCAGAGGTGATGGTGAGGAGTGGATATGGAGGATGGGAATGCCATCCTGCCTGCTGCAGCTGCCTCTGCAGTGACTCATCCCCTGGTGGGGGCAACTACTTTGATGATACTAAATTAGTCACAGCCAATGAGTTCACTGACAACCACAACCTACATTTCCTAACCTCTACGAGCTTCCTAGGAGTATTTCACCTTGCTCCTCTCGTTTACTATCAAGCCCCGAGCAGGCTGTTGGGCTCGTTTCTCACAGGACATTTTGTATAAGAGCATCCCACGAATGACTAACTTGTTGACTCTCCAGGGAGGAGTGTTTATCTGCTGACTAACTCCCAACTCAATTAGACCTCTTAAAAGATGCGAGCAATAACTCAGAGCTGAACAAAAAGTGCAGTCACAACCCGAAGCCTGGAATTGTGAAGTCCTCTTTCAAGCACTGACAGGCTGATGCAACTGTCAGATCCTGCATCGTGATGTTGGGTTGTGTTATTGTATTCATAACGCAACCAGGAGGGTGCTTGCTGCGCCTGCCCTCCCACGGCAGTTCTCCAGCGAGATTGCACAGGTCCTTCTCACCAGACAGGTGCCTGAGGGGATCCCCCTAAAAGGGCTCTCTTCACCCCATCTTTGAACTAGGAAGGCGATCACGAGGCCACTGAGAAGCACCCAGATTTATACCAAGTGGTGGGGGCATCTCGGGCCACGCTTCAATCCCCCATCGCCCTCAGTGAGCGTGTTCCTGCTGTTCTTCATGAAGCTGGGTGAGATTTTCAGGACTGCAGGGCTGAATCTGGATTAGAAATGTGAGTGCAGGTTGGATGGGGTCTTTCCTCAAATTTGGTCCTGTTGTCATAATTTTGGCCTGCTAGAATGTGAAATGACCCTTAAGTGATACAGGGAGCTAATCTATATTGCTGTCATCCCAGTTAAGGCAGACAGCTTTACTTTCCAGACTCCTTTAAGTTTGGACCCAGGGTTAACAACAACAAATAAGATCTTTTCAGCCAGGTTTTAAACAATAACCCTAACAAACACGGACTGGTTTGCAAGGGAAAGAAAACAGGAAAACTCAGCTTGCTGGCTTTACAAACAAGTGGCAGTCATAACATGAGGGTGGCTTATTTTTTCAAGTCCCTGCACAAGATACTGTAACATGAAGCTGTTATGGGAAAAATCAAACCGTTTATTTTATAACAACAGAGTTTAAAACATTTAATAAGAATGTACTAATAGTTTAAATCCAGCTAAAAGTTCATTCACCCGTATATTGGGTAAGTAGTGAAGACGAAAGGGACTTGGTCAACAGGAGAGAGGTTAGGCTGAGTCAGCATTTTTAGAAGATGTGCTACATAAACCCATGCTTAAGAGCCTGAATAAAAGTAATTTGATTTCAGAATTGCTCAGATCAATACAAATCTAGTTCAACTTTTCCAAATTTGGGGCAGGATTCATAATGCTGGATCGCTAAAACCCGCAGAGTTTGGGGGGCTGTTTAGGCATGGACAAAGGTAGGACCTTGGTTCTGCTGCTGCTTTTACAGCCATGGCTGAGATGAAATGTGCCGTTTCAAGCAGGCAAACTGGTCACTCAGTACCAAACTCTCTTCTGCTACTTTTCCCAGGTGAACATAGACTTCCAGACACGGGAGCTGACAAGAAGAAACATGCAGGAGCCCTCCCTCTCTTGCTTTGACCAAGCTCAGGGGAAGGTGCACAGCCTGATGGAGAAAGACTCTTACCCCAGGTTCCTGAGATCCAAAATTTACACAGACCTGCTGTCTCAAACCCAGAGGAGGCTCAGCTAGAGCAGTGATGGGGCCCTCAGAAACCGTGTTCTTCCCACAACAGCCAAAACCCATGTCTAAATGTGAAACTTACTTGGTATTAAAAACAGTGGGAATGAGAAAAGAGGGAGAAGGGGAAGAGGAGGCTTCCAGAGCGTGATCCAGAATGTGGTATTAGGACTGTTTGAGTTTCTGTGCTGTTTTTTTTTGGTTAGCGGTAGCGTCTTGCAGTTGTTGCCTCTCTCTAGCACAAACCCACTATCCTCTCTAGTCACGGGGTCGTCTGTTGGGAAGGCAGGTTTCCTTTAAAATTAGGGTGTTGGTTTGTGTGTAAATAACACCACTGCACCTTTCCATCCTTCCCGACATCTCCCTGGCTCTCACCTCTCCCCTGTGTTTGGAGGGGCCCTAAGGGCAGTTCTGAAACTTGTGAAGCCAAGTCTAGTCCAAAGCATCGTCTCCCACCAGTGGCTGCCGGGGTCTGGATCCAGAGACCGTGAGGAGCGAGAGAAGGGAGGGAGAGAGAAAGCAAAGGCACATGGTTAATGCTGCCTTTCCAGAGTAGAAACCATCAGTGAACTCAGCTTACCCTTTCCATTTTCGTTGCACCCCTTCTGACACCAGCTGCTACCCTGTCACAGGCCCTTATCTTCCAGGGATGGAGACTAAGAGTTATTTTCCATATGACTGTCAAGGAGCTGAGTATTTCTCATGAGGAAGGCGATCCCAAAAGCTCTCACTAGACCTGGTCAGGCAAGTCTTCTAGTGCAAATGATTGGTTTTCATTAGTGTTATTTATTTGTACTGTAGTTCAGCCTCAGGACCCCAGTTGTCATTCAGGCGTCGTTGTGCTAGGCACTGTACCAAAACCTAACACAAAGAGGGTCCTGGCTGCCAGAGACATTAACAGGCTTGGTGGCTTCTCGGGAGCGACCTGCCAGCTGTCGGGAAAGACTGGAGAGGAGGAATGTCCCATCTGCCCCATGCTGAGATGTAAGAAGAGCACAAGACCTGCCTGATATGGCAGATTGCATTTTTCATGTAGTACCTGACCAGCGCATGGCAGGGAGCGGTAACGTGAAAATCACAATTATATTTTTGTTATTTACTGATTATTGACTGTTGTTGTTACCTACCGATTGTCCACTGTGGGTTCAATGCCGTGTAAAGAACTACTAAATGCAGACCCTGCTGCATGGTGCTTGCTCAAAAACAGGACACCAGGACGCATGCAGCGAGCAGGACGAGCGTCCAGGTGTGAAGTGGTGCGTGAAGCGTACGTTGGCCCCATCCCCGTGGCCCGGATAGCCAGCTGCAGGAGAAGGCTCTGCACAGACGTCAGCTGTGTAGCACCTCCTCTGTGCTGTGCGACAGCGCTTACCATCTGAAGGCCGCCTTTCTACGGCATTGCTTTTCCAGCTAATCGGCTGTCAGATTCTTGCAATATTTTCTAGTGGAGAAGCAGACAGCCTGTCCATGGATTTGAGCCTACAGACCAGAGGTCTATTTTCTTAGTCTTATGAAGGCCCAGAAAGCGACCCCGTGGATCTTTTCCTTCTCTCAGTCACCCACAGATCAGAGGCTGTAAACCTCTGCTCTGGTTTAGGGCGGTGGGTAGGTTTGATGAATCAGAAAGCTGGTGGTAAAGATTTAGTGTATGTGGTGTAAACTAGGTAGACTGAATTATAAAGCTAAGCATAACATGTTCAGAACGAGATACAAAAAGCCTGCTTGGATATTAAAAAGTTACTGTCCATGCATGAGGTAGGGAGCAGGCTTTGAGGCTTTTTGTAAGGATGCTGTGCAGGACATTAGACAAATAGGTTTAGGATCAAGATAGGGGTGGTAAGCATGCTTGTTTTATTTTGGAGGTGTATTCTTGTGGTCTCTAAGACACTAAAGGCTAAATGTGGTGCAAGTGGAAAATTCATGTTCAGTAGGGAAACCTGCTTTTCTAGTACTTGGTTGGCGCTAGAATTCTCAGTGATTCTCAAAGATCAGTCAAAGGTGGGCTTTGGAAAGTGCCCCAGGTTCATCCAAGGGGTCTACATCACACAGTGGCTCAACCAGCCGCGAGTTTAGCTGTTCGTGAGCCCATAGCTTTATGGTAAACAAGGTACCCGGCAAAGAAGGTCTAGTGGGACAGGCATCAGGGGAAACTTGTGCGATGCTCTGGAAGGCATCAAAGACAGAAGGAAAGGATAGAGAGTCACGCATCCAGTCCCTGGTGGCATGCGGGCGATACCAAGTGGAAGAGAGTCACGTCGCCTATACAGCCCCCTCCTGCTATAGGTGAAAGGAGGGCAAATCATCCCACGCTGCGGTGAAATGCTCTCGATGCTTGACCTGCAAGGGAGGACACAAAGCCGCTGACTGCGAGGAGGTGCTGGAAGAGCTCTCCTTTCCAAGAAACACCACGTCTACTACGCCTGCGTAACACAGGATGGACCGGGATCTCTCGGGGGCACAGGTTGCTTTGGCTGAAATAGTTCCCCTTGAGATGTCCTGTGGTGCCAGTTGTACCCAGCGTCACTGCGACCGCAAAATGGCATAGTGACCGCTGATCCAACCGCTGCGACGCAACAGGTCAGCGTCCCACCGCCGCGGTGTTAAACCAGCAGTGTCGCAAGGGAAGATGGAGGGAGGGCGCCTTGCCTGGCCCTGCCTTCCTCTGTTTCAGCCTTCTCTTGACTGTACACGCAAAAAGCATCCCAGTGCTGCCCTGGGTGTGAGAGGCAGCACCAGCAGATTTGCGCAGTCATTGCTTTCGAAGAGACGGCGGAAGGCCGTGTTAACTGCCTTGTGGTGTTTCACTTAAAGCCACCAATACACCTTCTGAGTGGGCTTGGGAGATGCTGACCTCTAGTGCCAGCTGGTGCATCCCAGACGCGGCTTTTCAGCCAAGCACCCTACAGGCGCCCATGGCAGTGAGGGTGGCAGGGACAACCAGGCGACGAGGAAACAGCAGAACCAAGATGTTTTTGTCGAGGAACGAGGAACAGAAGCTCAGACGTGAGGACAACTTCCAGGCTTCTCTGACGGCTACAAAGGCTGGTCCTGTTCAGAGCGTGACTCCAGAAAAAGCCCAGGAGGTAACATCTCTCAGCAAGTTCCTCCAGCATCATTTTCAGTTTGTGTCAGAATTCATAGAAAAACATCAAAGTAGCAGCACCCTGTAAAAACCAAACTGCCCTCCCTCCTCCAGCAACACAGGGAATTGCTCCAAGCGGGCGCACTCAGAGATGGCGGTGCTGCCATCGTGGCAGCAACTGCATTCGTGCTGGCTGGTGCAGGAGAAGTGTTTTGCCCGTTAAATTGGTGCCAGATAATATCCTCCCCAGGAAACATCCTGGAGCACAGAGTGGAGCAGAAGTATTGTCTGAGGCATATGAGCCTGTCATGGTTATTTTTGTTGCTGCTCTTACAGTTTCTCTCTCTTGCAGGAAAGCAGACTAGTTATTTAAAGTATTATTATTTTTTTTTTAAACAAGAAATTGGCACCAGCTGCTGCTTTTATGCCAAATGTCAGTCTGAAGTGAATTAAAATAGGCAGCTTATAGCTCTTCCCCTTAAAACAGGGGCTGATTAAGGAAATAATGACTGAGCCAAAGCTTCAGAAAGCACCGAGTGATGACTAATCCCCATCAAGGACAAATATCCTATCTTTGATTCATCTCTTACTGATGTGAAGGGGATATTCATAACTTACAAACCCCGTTTCCCCTCTCCACAAGCACATGCCGCCAAAATTTTCCTCCTGTTTCAAGTAATGTCAGCGTGCCATCACATGAAGAGAGGAAGAAAAAAAAAAAATCGTTTTGCTCAGCTCTTTTTATTCTGTGCGTTTGCTGGCACGTACCCAGCCGGCTCCCAAGTCCTTTGACAGCAAAAGGGAAGAAAGGTTTACAAATTGCCTTTTCTATAAGCTTCAGATGTTGTTAACTCCAGAAGCAGATGCAGAATTTGAATCTATCTGCTTTGGGTTTCTTTCTCCTGCTTTGGCCCATCAGCCAGGTTTGGGGTGATTTCCATTGCTTTTACTGGATTTGTTAAGGTACCGGTGGGTCCCTGCCCTCCATGCTGGGAAGGAGCGAAGGGCAAAGTCCCGCTCCTCAAAGCAGGGGAGGGAATAGGCGTGTGTGTATGCGGGTGTGGGTGGGTGAGCGTGCATGTGGCTTCATGTGTATGTTATTTAGTGTCTCCTACTAGGGAAGCTTTTCTGAGACGTAGATGTGCATGTTAAAATAGGAGAATTAGGCATAAATGACATAAAATGAGATTTTTAGCCAGTGCTGTGTTTGCCTTGTGTGTAAGTTTGACTAGTAATAAGAGACGTAAAACTCCGCTAGGCTTCCAGTTACCCATAAGAGCACATGTATCAAACTGAACTGAATGTTCACTGATAGACACAAAACCAAAATGTTTACAGCATTCAGAGCAATAGCAAAGCATACCTCATGCCAGTCCTGGAGTGCCTCTCACCCATCAGTGCAAGCTCTCCCATCCCTGGGGGCCTCTCCCTTATCCCTCCAAACCCCTCTCTCTTTCTCAGTCCTGTCCTCATGGGCTTCCCTCCTCCTCCTCCTCCTCCTCACGGTTACCTCCCTGAAGCACTCCTCTCCGTGCCAACCTTCCCCTCCACCAGCACTGCTTGTCCCTGTGTGACCGAGCCTGGGTCTTGCACAACCTCCTCCCATGCCCTCCTCTTTGCCCACCCTCCATCCCCACCTAGCCCTCCTCTCCTCTCTGCCTTTTACTTCCCCAGACGCTTGTCTCTCATCTTGCCATCTCTCTCCTACGTGCCTCCTACCGTCACTGTAACGCTCCTCGTAACTATTCCTCGCCCATTATATAAGTAGAAAACGCTTCACATAATTTCTGCATTATCTTTCATTCCTGGGGCTGCTGTCTTCTTCCCCGGTACCGTGTTTTCTCCAGCATTGAAGCATTGTATCACAGAACTGGAATTAAAAGTACATTTTGCTGCTAGACCAGAATGCTTTTCTCTACCACGCACCCCTTGGGCTTTGCGGAGGCTCGGCTTATCCCCAGCATTGCGTCTTCTTCCTCCATCCACGCTCCACGTGCTGCGCTTGTGGCAGGGGCTGGCTAAGTGAGAGGGTGGCTGCGCTCCACGGAGGCAGTGGCTGCTTTGGCAGGGCCGCAGCTGTGCTTCCTCTTGGCTTTCTGATATATATATATATATAAAAAAAAGAGTGTAAATAAAGGTGTGTGTGTGTGTTGTATTTGCTTAGTAAAGTCAGTCATTCTGCTCTGTGCCTCCTCTTGGTTTTACTGGAGGGATGTATCTCTAATTTGAGACTGCAGTAAACTCAACTGGAGTTCAGGGAACGGAGGGCATGGGAGGGAGGTGGCAAAAGGGGATGAGATTGTGACTGAAAAAGCCCAACGTTTCTGGCAAGAGGGCACAGAAGAAAAGGCAATGCCTGCTTCTGGAGGGACTTGGCGTACTAGGGAGGTATGGGGACCAGCTGCAGTGTGAATCGCTCGTCTCCCCTAGCCCCGCAGCTCCCCTTTTACATCACGTGCTGCGTGCCCCAGGCTGGATCTGAAACATGACGGATGATGAGCTGCTCAGCTTTGCATTTACAGCATAGATAACGGCGTTATCCAGCAAGAAATGTTTTCCTGTTGCTCTGTCAGTGCCTGCGGTCACCAGCTAAAAACCAATGTGGGGAGGGAGGCATCTCGTCGTGTTTACTTGGGCAGTCCTCTGCAGGATCACTGGTAATGAGGAGAGCAGGGTACAAGTACTCCCTGGGGTAGATCCCCCTTCCTTAAAAACCATGATCAAAGTATCTCATCTTCCTATAGGCTCTCTCTGCCCCCCAAGCAAACCAAATCAGACACACAGAATGCAGATTTTTCTTTATGCTCTCTGGCACCTCCATCTTCAGTGGGATGGCAGCATCCCACTGGCAGGAAGGGGCATTGAGGACCCAACCCCAAACCCAAGCACCAGTCCTGAACAAGGTGCAGTTTAAGATGTCTTTGTTCCTCGGGAAACACAACTTCAGTGCCTCAGAAGAGATTTAGGAGGGCATTACCGTACCGAGCGAGCTCAGAAGCAAGCTGTCAGGTACCTGGGTAGAAAGACCAGCCTCTTTTAAGACCTTTCCTATACCACATTTTTATTTTAATTAGGTCCTGATGCTGTAACTGCCTCCACAGTGCCTGCGTGCTGCTGGTGTTGGTAGATAACAGCAGCTGCTGTTTGGGTGAGACACGGGGGCTGTTCAGCCTGATTCCTTCACGTTCAGGGGAAGGCATGGGCTTGGGTTCAGTTTGACCTTCCCTTCACATTAGCTGCTCATTTGCTAGGCTCACCTTCCCCTCGGGAGGCTGGCGAAGCTCCTCAGCCGTTCCAGATGTCCCACCAGCGATGCTATCCTGCCCTGAGTCATGCCACTGCATTGTGAAGTGTTACTTACCTGTGCTTTATAGAGACCGTGAGGGTGTAATAAAGAGCCTGAGACTACTTGCTCTGTGCCTGAGTGTCTGAGAACGTGTGAGTCGAGCACGTTTTCCTGCGTGGAGAGGAAAGTAGGAACTGTGAGCCCTGGGATGGAGAGGTGTTTCCTAGCAGAATTGCCGAGGAGGAAAAGGATGGGAGAAGCTTGTGCTGCCTTGGACCCTGCCCTCATCCTTCTGCATGCTGGTTTCACTGGTGCAGACATGCTGGATGGGGCAGTGAGGAAGGGATGTGTTACCTCCAAGCAGTCGGTCTCCTCTGTTGAAGCAATTTCGATCCGGTCTCCCTGGAGGTAGAGTCTGGGGAGATGAGTCAGAAATATTGTCAGTAGGATCTAGGAGACTATACGGAAGGTAAATCTGAGGAGCTTTCCACCAGTGCATTGCTGGCCTTTTCTGGGTACACCCTGCTGCTGCCTGTGACGGATTGCTCACCCCAAACCCACGGACGTGAGCGCAAGCAGCATCAGGAGCAGCCGTTCTTGGAGAAGGCTGCAGCAGAGGTTTCCTGCAGCGAGGGGCTGCTGGTGTCTGCCTGGGGAGTAGCTGCGGTCGGAGCGGAGAGGGAGCGGGAGTGCTGGCTCCAGCCCAGGGAGGCAGGCGGCACGGAGAGTGGTGGAGGTCAGTGCAGACGGGTGGTCTGAGCACTCCTTCATTGCAAACAAATTACTCACTCCCCTGAACCAGGTACTTCATGGAAACCACATGTAAATCTGCAGGACCTTCCCCGGGGGGAAGCCAGGGCTGCAGGAGCAGGTAACTGCTTGTTCAGCCATGCTCCGGGGGGGAAGTGGGACACCAAGCACTTCTCTCCCTGCTGGAAGTGTGTGTGTGGGGGACATAGGGCTG